>NC_142211.1:5241484-5555710 GCF_049639895.1 Pseudopodoces humilis | reverse complement strand
GAAACTTTTTTTATTTTGGATAGCATGTTAAAGGCATGCATGAACAGAGAAAGGCACATCAGGTTTCATTCCTAAAACGATGGCACAGCAAGGTGGACAGTTTTTAAGAGGCTACATTATATTATATTAACCAACTGCTTAACCAAAATAACTGATTCTTCAAACTTTGCAAAAAACTTCCTGTTCTTTTCATATAACAAACATTCTGGTATGGTGGGTCACAAAGATCTCTTCAAAGGAAATAATACTATTCAGTTGGTTATCACAGTTAGTTGTGGGAGACTTTGAGGATTGAACTATGAAGTTCGTAAACAGAAAGACTCATTAAAAAAAAGTCCACTATGCAAAAGGAAACAATTTTCTCTCCCCATTACTACAAAAGAGTAAGCATAGACACATCATTTCACATTTCTGTGAGCATGCTCTTACAACCATACAGTCAGCCACCAAAAAAACTCCAAACTTCTCCTGGCTGCTTGGTCCCTATTCTCACCTTGAGAAATTTGTTTTGACAGTAAGACAGCCCAGTGAATTGAATCAGATGAAAACTGAACTTAGAATCATGGAATTATTCAGGTTAGAAAATACCTCTAAGATCATTGAGTCCAACCGTTCACCCAGCACTGCCAAGCCCACCTTTCAACTATGTCCCCAAGTTCCAGATATACACATCTTTTAAATCCCTCCAGGGATGGTGTCCTGGGTAACCCAAAATGTTATTGTAGTCCATATCTATCTGTGCCGAAAATTGTTACTGTCTCTTTATGACCCAGCAGCTGGAAATGGAACCACAGGGCTGGGGAGTGCTGGTCCCTTTTTAAGGTTGAGGTCAATCAGGCAAAAGGGCTCTTGCTCTTTCCCTTGAGGCAGTGAAAGGCAGATGCTCCCCTGGTGGAATTTGCCTTGAAGCAGTTTAGGATTGTGAAATGCAGCTTCTTGGAGACCTGCCTGAAGCAACCCCCTCAGGGAAAAACAAGAGAACAAATACCTGTCTGTCTACAGGCGAACCATGCTGAGAAAAACAGAACAGCCCTGCTCCATAAGGACACCCCAGCCAGCCACTTCTGTCAAGGAGAAGGCAAAGTCCCTCCAAAAGTTCCAGCCACTGACCAAGCTAAAGCCACCTTTGTCAACGGAACTGCCATCGCCAGAGAGATAAGAGGGACACTTGGCTGGTTTTGGACTCCAGGTTTTCTTTTTGTTTTGTCCTTGTTCCCTGTTGGTTGTTATTTGGGAGGAGGGTTTGTCCACTATTTAAGACAAATGGTGACTCCACCAATGCCCTGGGGAGCCTGCTCCAGTGCTTGACAACCCTTTCAGTGAAGATTTTTCTCCTAGTATCCAATGTAAACATCCCCTGGTGCAAATTTGAGGGCATTTCCTCTCATCCTCTTAATCGGGAGACTGATCCCACCTCACTGCAACCTCCTTTCAGGTAGTTTTAGAAAGCAATATGGTCTGCCCAGAGCCTCCTTTTCTCCAGATGAAACACCCCCAGTTGCCTCAGCTACTTCTCATCAGACTTGTGCTTGTCGTGGTTTGACACTGGCCAAATGCTAGACACACATGAAAGCTGCTCATTCACCCTCCTCTGCCACAGCTGCACAGAGAAAATTTAATGCAGGGTTCATGAGTTGAGATAAGGACCAGGAGAAAACACTCCAAGGGCAAAACCGGCTCAGCTTAGAGGTACAAAGTGAGTTTATTACTAACAAAATCAGAGGAGGATAATGAGAAGTAAAACAAGCTCTTAAAAACACCTTTTTTCCACCCAACCCCTCCCTCCTTCCCACCAACAGCACAGGGAGACAGGGTGTGGGGGTTTTGGTCAGTTGATCACCTGAGGTTTTCTTTTGCTGCCCAGGGAGAGAAGTTGTTCCCCTGTAAGACCGTGCGGTCCCTCCCATGGGAGACAAATCTCCATGAACTTCTCCAGCGTGGCTCCAATCTCACGTGCAGCAGCCCTGCCAAAACTGCTGCAACATGAGTCCCTCCCACAGGCAAACAGTCCTCCCAAAACTGCTGCAGAGTGGGTCACTCTTCCACGGGATGCAGTCTTCCAAGGACAGGCTGCTCCAGCCTGGGAGCAGGAACCCTCTCTCCATGGGTCTGACACATGATCACAGCCTCCTCCCAGGCATCCACCCACTCCAGCATGAGCACCTCCCCCACAGGCTGCACATGGATCTCTGCATCCCCTGTGGACCTCCACGGACTGCAGAGGGACAGCCTGTTTCACCATGGTCATCACCACAGCCTGCAAAGGAATCTCAGCTCCAGAGCCTGGAGCACCTCCTTTTTCACTGACCTTGGTGTCTCTATGTTTTCCCTCACATCTTCTCACCTCCTCCTCTTCTCTAGCTGGAATTAAAACCATGCCCCCGCTTTGTTTTGATTTTCTTCTTAAATATGTTATCACAGAGGCATTACCACCATCTCTAATTGGCCCAGGCTTGGCCAGTGGCATGTCCATCTTCATGGTCATCAGGGATTGGCTCTGCCAGATATGGTGGAAGCTTCTAGCAGCTTTTCACAGAAGCCACCTCTGTGGCTCCCCCACTACCAAAAATCAGGCCATGCTGATGCCTCAAGTTTTAGCTTTCATATTTTCAGATTCTGTGCTGTTTTAGTGTATAACTCTGAGCTTCATATTAAGTGTTAGTAGGTTCTCTTCACAGGATAGTTAGACAAAACAATCCTTTTCCAGCTTGAGACCGAGGACAACCATTACAAGCTCCAGGCCCAAAAAGTATAAACAGTGAAAACAAGGAGGATGGGACTTCATAACCGAAAGCTACTGTGAGAAATGAACTTGTAAAAATTCGTAGAAATCTAAATAAATGTATATAACAATAATGATATAAAATATAAAGTACAGTATGGCCCACAAGCCCTTCCCAGATCTAGTCGCGAATTCCCACTCAAAGGATAACGATCCTAGCCGGCGCCCATCAACGAAAAAGAATAGACAGGACAAGGATCATCAGGCTGACAGGGACAGGCTTGGCGCCCATCAACGAAAAAGAATAGACAGGACAAGAATCATCAAGCTAACAGGGAAAGGCTCCGACGAGATACTCATCACCGGACCTGAACACCCCGCCTTGCAGGCCACCGTTGGGGGAAGCCATCAGGTAGACAAAAGGAAAAAGTCCAGCCGAGATATCCATCAGCTCCAACCCGGATCCAACCATCCCATCCAGATGGCCTGAACCACAATGAAATCAAGAAACACCCAGAACTTCTTTACATATGAGGAGACTCTGTCCGGACGTCCATTTGACTCTATTCTCCAACGCCAGGAAATCAATTCATACAACAATCAAGGACCGTTGGTGAATGGTGCCTGCCTGGAATTTGGCCTCAAGGCTAAAAATCCCTATAAAAACCCCGGACAGTCTACCCTCCTTCGTGGATTTGGGAACACCTATACCTTTGGGTATAGACCCCTGTCCACCCAGCGCTGCGCTGTTTGTTTTATTGTGGTTTTTCCTCATTGTTTATTTTTTTATAGAAATTGTTTTATAATAAATTGTTTTTTTATTTAACCCAAATCTGCCTTTGCATTTATAACAGATTGGTGCCGTGACTCGGATCGGAGAAACTGCGGGGAATCTTGCTGCCCAGGACGGGTACCCCCGCCGATTTTGGCGGCCTGGTGAGTTGAGAACCCCCGTAGTTCATTCCGATATCCGAACCAAATTTAGGCGGAGGTAAAAACCACAATAAAAAGGAAAAGGATCCGGATCGGAGAGCTCGGGAAGGCACGGAGCCTTCGGGAAGCCGCGGCTTGCTTTGCTCGTAAAACGTCTAGTGTGCACAAAGACACCCACGCAGGAAAATAGCTGTAAGTAGTGCTGGTTGAGTGGGCGATCGGGCGAGTGTGTGAGACGTGATCTGATCACGAAGCGAGTGCGGACTTCAAAGCCGCGTTTCCATCCTCCCGCGAGGGAATTGGCCGGCCGCGAAGGAAGCGATACAGAGTGAAAGTTTTTTTTTCTCTCGACACACACTCGTAAAACCTGAGGCCAAAGGGTGTCTCGGGAACTGATCGCAAGGTACTAAGAGGGGAAGGATACGTCTTGTCGAGCTCGAAAATTGGTAAACCCTCTTAGTAAACAGACCCAGGGAGAGGTCCAGGAAAGAATCAAAAGTACCGATTACAAGAGACCTCAGCTCAGCTCGCTGAAAGGTGAGTATCGGCAAATTTTGATTCCTAAGTACACAACGCAGAAACAGATATCGACTCCCGGAGAAGTCGAAGAAAGGTAAGAATGTATTTGCGAAGTATGGGGCAGAAAAAGAGTAAGCTTCAAGGAAGAAGCACAGGAAAAGATTCCTCCGATCAGGGGGAGGAATCACCAGACATCCCACTGGAGAGTCCCTTGGGGTGGATGCTAAAACACTGGGAAGATTGTCCCCAGAGGAAGGGGAAATCAAAAGAGAAATTAATACATTATTGTATGGAGGTTTGGGGAGGACAGGAGTTGAGAAGTCACCTCACTTGGCCAGTGTTAGGCACATTTGAAAAATGGACGTGTAACAAGTTGTTCTCCTATGTGGAGAACAAGGTCCCCTCAGATCCTGAGGAGAGGGAATATGCTAAGCTCTGGGTAAATGTCAGAGTAGGGCTATTTCCAATAAAACAAAAAGAAAAACGTGAGTCGAGAGCTGAGTCCTGGGAACCCCTCGATCACTTACCACCCCCGTATCGAGGACCAGCGGGACCTTCCTCTGCAGATCAAGTGGTGCCTTCAGCACCCTTGGGCCCCCGAGACCAACCCACTGAGATACGTGTGTCTCAAGCGGGAGAGTTGGGGCCAGCAGCGATGCCGGCAGCCCTTCCCCTTTCCCCGCCTGTAAACACCGTAACCACAGCAACCTCCTCGGAGGTTTTTCCTGCACAAGGCTGGGGATCACCCTATCCGTCCCTGCCGGTCCAGCCGCCACAACCGGGACCCTCCCATACAACGGAGGGGACTCCTCCCTTCAGCCGGGTGGCGGCAGAATTCCCACAGTTGATAACAGGGAGGCAACCCACAATCACCAATTCCCCTCCCGCAAGTAGAACCCGTTTAAGAGCGAGAATGATAGATAATGAATGGGGAGAGAGCGAAGAGGGGCACCGGTTGTTCCCTCTTAGGGAAGTACCGACGGCCCCGGGAGTGATCAGTTTTGTGAATGTACCCCTTAACTCTGGAAATGTAAGGGCTTTTAAAAAGAGATGGGGCGGTTGTTGGATGACCCTTTTGGGGTGGCTGAGAAGTTAGATGAATTTTTAGGGAGTAGTATTTATACCTTTGACGATCTTATGGCAATCCTGAGATCATTGTTTAATCAGGAAGAAAGAGAGATGATTAAACAAGCCGGGATCAGAGACTGGGACAGACGCAATCCACAGGGGACGCCAGGTAACCAGAAATAGCCTAGTGTAAGCCCGAGCTGGAATGCACAGACGGAGGAAGGCAGACGGAACATGATGGATTTAAGGAGCATAATTGTACAAAGTATAAGAGAGGCGGTCCCTAGGGGCCAGAATGTTAGCAAAATTTTTAGAGAATGTCAAGGAAAAGAGGAACCACCCACTGAATAGATCGAGAGATTACGGCGAAGTTTACAGATTTACTCTGAGACTGACCCGAACTCTCCTGTGGGGGAGGTTCTGTTAAAAACACAATTCGTTGCTAAATCTTGAGAAGACATTAAGAGAAAATTAGAAAAGATCGAGGAGTGGCAAGATAAAAGCCTCCAGGAGCTCCTAAGGGAAGCTCAAAAAGTATACATGAGGAGAGAAGATGAGAAGCAGAAATTGCAGGCTAAGGTTTTAGTAACTGCAGTAAAAGAGATCCAGAAACAAGAACAGATGCAGGGTAAGTTTAAAACACTACCCGGAAAAAGTCGAGGTTCTCACCGGGCAGCCCCGGCCCCACGGAGAGAACCCCCTGAATGCTACTACAGTAAAAAGGTAGGACACGTTCAGCGGAATTGTAAACAAAGAATAAAAGATGAGAAAATTTTTCAGGAAGATTAGGAGTGTCAGGGGCTCTTTAATTTGGGGACCAGAACATCCAAGGAGCCCTTGATAAAATTAAAAGTGGGCCCCCAACGACAGGAGGTAAGTTTTCTTGTAGATACTGGGGCAGAGAGAAGTACCCTGCAGAAATTGCCATACGGATGTGTGGCTAGCAGAGAAAAAGTTTTTGTAATCGGTGCAAAGGGAGACCCCTTTGAAGTGCCTGTAATAAAAAATGTGGAAATAGAATCTGAAAATAAAATTTGCTTAGAGAATTTACTATTAGTAGAAGAAGCAGATTACAATTTGTTGGGGAGGGACATGATTGTCGCTTTAAGAATTAATATCATGATTAAAAATTCTGAATTGGTGGTGAAAATATTTAAGTTGACTCCTAAAGATGAGGAGAAAATAAACCCTGAAGTATAGCATTCAAAGGGAGAAGGGAGTTGAAACAAATAATTGATGACCTCCTAAACGGGGGTACTTTAGAGCCTTGCATGTCTCAACACAACACCCCCATCCTGGCTGTAAGGAAGACGGATGGTAGCTTCCGATTAGTCCAGGACCGACGAGTGGTAAATGCTAGGACCCGGACTAGATTCCCGGTGGTGGCCAATCCCTATACTTTACTAAATAGACTCACACCAGAAGATGTGTGGTATAGTGTGATTAATTTGAAAGATGCTTTTTGGACTTGCCCTCTGGATGAAAGGAGTAGAGATTATTTTGCATTTCAGTGGGAGGACCCAGATACAAACCGTAAGCAACAGCTAAGGTGGACGGTCCTCCCCCAGGGGTTTGTGGAGTCTCCGAACCTTTTCAGACAAGCTTTAGAACAAATGTTAACCCAATTTGCTCTTGAAGACAAGACAAAGCTTTCGCAGTATGTAGATGACTTGCTAATAGCTGGACCGACTGAAGAGAGTGTGAAGAAAAGCACGATTGCCTTGTTAAACTTTCTAAGAAAGAAAAGTTTGAAAGTATCAAAATCCAAGCTGCAATTCACAGAGCCTGAAATAAAAAATAAAATACCTCAGACATTAGATATCTCAAGGAAAAAATTAGACCCGGAGAGGGTAGCAGGCATCCTTGCATTGCCTGCACCAAAAACAAAAAGGCAAATTAGACAAATTCTAGGGCTCTTGAGATATTGCAGGCAGTGGATTGAAGGTTTCAGTGAAAAAGTGAAGTTTTTGTATGAAAGATTAAACACTGACAGGCTGAAGTAGACTGAACAGGATGAGTCTAATTTCCAGAAATTAAAAACTGTTCTTATGACTGCCCCGGTACTAACTCTACCAGATACGAATAAAGAATTCCAGTTGTTTGTGAATGTGAGTAAACAAACAACACAGAGAGTCCTGACTCAGGAATGGGCAGACAAAAGGAAGCCTATAGGCTTCAAAGATCTTAGATCCAATCAGTCGGGGTTGGCCTACGTGTTTACCAGCAATTGTAACAGTGGCTCTGTTAGTAGGAGAAGCGAAGAAAATAACTTTTCCTCCCCTGGTAGTTTACACTCCCCACGATGTGAAAAACATATTGCAGCAAAAAGCAGAGAAGTGGCTGACTGATTCCAGGCTTCTAAAATATGAAGCCATCTTAATCAGCTCACCCGGTTTAGAATTGAAAACCACTGCACAAAAATCCTGCTCAGTTTCTATTCAGAAAAATTAGTACATGATTGTTCTAAAATCGTAGAGCTGCAGACCAGATAAGTTACATCAACGCAAACTGTGATTGTTTTCCATTTATACATTTTAAATGTGCTTATTGTAAACAAATTTGAGTAACCCACTGTTGGGGAGAGTACAAACCTAAGAGACTGTGTACCAATTGTCTGACTAAAGAACAGGAGCTGACTAGCCGTTTCTTAATACTTGTCACCCGGGCGGGGTTTTTAGAACTTAACTCTCCTGAGTGGTACCTGCTTTTTCAAAAGGGGATTAGAGGTAAACTAAACTCCAAGGCAGAAACTTTAAAAATTGAGTGCCAAAAGACAGTCAAGGTACTGAGCAGGACAGACACAATTAAGTCGTCTCGGTGGGCTGCTTTCAAGAGAAGGTACGCCATAAGGACTACAAGGGCCCCTGAAGAATATCCTTGCTGCCGAGAAGATAGTAATCCCCGCCGTATATTTCTATACGGGCGAAGGGCAAGGCAGAGGGATACACCGGTGGGGAATCCTGACTGTCCTGAGTCTAGCCGTGTGCTTAGCCGAGAGAATGATTCCCGAAGTACCTCCGGGAGAGCGTCTCCTGGGGAAGTGTGAGCAGTGTCAGACTGCCACAGATACCAGACGAATAGTTAACTACTGTCCTCCGGAACGTTGTTTGTCTAACAGCACTCAGTATAATCTTTGTGAATTAAAGGGGGAGGTCTAGTGTTACCACTCAGGAGCAAAGTTTAAGGACGGGCAGTCTAAAACTCCTATAAAAAAAAAAAAAAACTACTAAAGCTACCCACTTCAAGTATAAGAGAGAAGTGGGAATGCTCCCTCCAATTCCAATCTGCAGCCAATGTAACAAAACTGTCTAGATAAGAAGAAAAAGACAATCCACCTTTTTAGCATATTATAAGGTTAACCATTTATGTTACAATAAAGCAAACTTAAAAAAATGTGTACCATGGGGAGAAAGTGTATTGAGAAGGTAAAAAAATTTAAAACATGAAGAAAAAGCCTCTTTTAATAATGAACCGATAATTCTTGATTTGTTAAAAAGTGGTGATAACCGGGTATGTTTGCAATTCGACCAAGTGTTCTGCTTCTCCAGGGATGAGGAAGGGGTGGACCCTGAAAACAAAATAAAACAACTAACCCTAGAGTTAAAGAGGCGAGAAGTGGAAGCTCAGAAAAAGAGGCTAGAACAAGAGAGGCTTAACTCTCTTAGTGAGCACTATGAGCAATTAGAGAAACAATACAACAATTGGGGATTGCCAACCCCCAACCAGAACCTTTTCATAGATCTAATGCAAGAAATAGCCACAGAATTAAGTCTATCTAACTGTTAGATCTGTGGTGGTTTAAAATCAGCTGAAAGGTAGCCTTGGAAGGGAGAGGGACTAACCCCAGAGCAACTTCTAAAAATGGGAAGGCTCTAAAATATCAAAAACAAAACAAAGACCAGAGGGATGGGTTATAGACCAAAGAATAATCGGTACTGTCTACATTAGCAGAGAAGGAAAAGAATTCACTGATTTAGTAGGCTATACCCCGTGTGTAAGCACACTCACAGTGAATTCGGAAAGCAAAACAAAAACCTGGCAACCTGAACCACCCGCGGGCTATTGGAGTCGCTCCCGGGGGAATAACTGTGAATGGATAGAAATAATTAGACTTTGCTGGTACAAAAACTCTGGGGCCAATCCCTTCCATGAGCTAATAGGACTGAAGGAATATTGGGATGATCCAGCAAAGTTGAACAAGAGTTGGGAAGCTCCTGATGGTATATATTGGATATGTAGAAAAAAGCATACAGCGAGCTACCTAGAAAATGAAAAGGATCCTGCACACTTGGAATAATTCGGCCCTTTTTCTTTACTCTACCTAAAACAGAGAGTAAATCATTGGGAGCCCCTCTCTTTGAGACATTAAACAGACAAAGGAGGGAATTAAAACGAGAACTACCAATAGCGGGAGACAACCAGAAGTAGAACGAGGAAGAATGGCCTGCCGAAAGAATCATTCAATATTACGGGCCCGCTAGTTAGGCAAATGATGGCAGCTGGGGTTACAGAACCCCCATTTATCTCCTCAACAGACTTATCAGGTTGCAAGCGGTGGTAGAGGTAGTTTCCAACCACACTTCAGAAGCCCTAGAACTCCTAGCCAAACAACATTCACAAATGAGAGCTTTTGTGTACCAAAACAGACTAGCTCTCGATTATCTGCTAGCCGAGGAGGGAGGAGTGTGTGGCAAATACAACAAATCCAAGTGTTGTATGGAAATAGACGATTACAGAGAAACAATAAAAAGATTAGCTGCTGAAATAAAAAAGGTAGCACATGTGCCAGTCCAAAAATAGAATTCAATCCTACAAGCCTCCTGGTGGGACCAGATATTCGGGCAAGGGGCTTGGTGGAAGAAGCTAGTATTTTTCATCACTTGTTCAGTTGCCGGAATCATTTTCCTTCCCTGCTTAATTCCTTGCTTCATCAGACTAATTCACTCTGTTGTGCAAGGAATGCAGATTGCCACACTTCCAATCGATCCTGAGAAAGCACAAGGGAGACCTACTTCTCTCTCTAAACTAATGAAATTAGAAGAGGAAAAGGAAAACAAAAACGCGATGAAGGCCTTAAAGAATTTTGAAAATAGACATAACCTGGCACAAACATATAGTGAGAATTCGTTAACGGACTGGGAAGAAGATGAATGTGAGTAAAAATTATAGTCCTTCCCCTGCAGAATTGGATGAAATAACACGAATTTTTAATGTAATGGATTATTAGGCGGGGGACTGTGAGAAATGAACTTGTAAAAATTCGTAGAAATCTAAATAAATGTATATAACAATAATGATATAAAATATAAAGTACAGTATGGCCCACAAGCCCTTCCCAGATCTAGTCGCGAATTCCCACTCAAAGGATAACGATCCTAGCCGGCGCCCATCAACGAAAAAGAATAGACAAGACAAGGATCATCAGGCTGACAGGGACAGGCTCGGCGCCCATCAACGAAAAAGAATAGACAGGACAAGAATCATCAAGCTAACAGGGAAAGGCTCCGACGAGATACTCATCACCGGACCTGAACACCCCGCCTTGCAGGCCACCGTTGGGGGAAGCCATCAGGTAGACAAAAGGAAAAAGTCCAGCCGAGATATCCATCAGCTCCAACCCGGATCCAACCATCTCATCCAGATGGCCTGAACCACAATGAAATCAAGAAACACCCAGAACTTCTTTACATATGAGGAGACTCTGTCCGGACGTCCATTTGACTCTATTCTCCAACGCCAGGAAATCAATTCATACAACAATCAAGGACCGTTGGTGAATGGTGCCTGCCTGGAATTTGGCCTCAAGGCTAAAAATCCCTATAAAAACCCCGGACAGTCTACCCTCCTTCGTGGATTTGGGAACACCTATACCTTTGGGTATAGACCCCTGTCCACCCAGCGCTGCGCTGTTTGTTTTATTGTGGTTTTTCCTCATTGTTTATTTTTTTATAGAAATTGTTTTATAATAAATTGTTTTTTTATTTAACCCAAATCTGCCTTTGCATTTATAACACTACTAATAATTGGACAATTAACTCCAATATGCAAATGGACCAGAACTAATAAAAGTGTGAGACCTCGTGACCAGCTGTCTATTTTTGTGACCATTTTGGGTCCACCTTGGGTGCAGCCCTGGCCAGGCTCTTGTACTTCCCAAGGTGTATCCTTTTAGGCCTTTTAATAAATACCTACTTTATCCTTTAACTGTCTAGTCTCTGTTCTAGGTCAGCCTTCTCAAGGCATCAGTGCAAAAACAACACAGTGCTCCAGACCCTTCACCAGTCCTGTTGCCCTTCTCTGTCACAGTGCAGCTGGTCTGAAACTACCCCCCACACTCAACCAGCCTAGAAGTAAACAAGTCCCTGGGTGAGCAGTGATAGGATGGATTTGAACACATACAGGGACCTTAGCCAATCCTGTTCAATCCTGCTGCAGACATCTCACTGGTCAGAGAGCTGGGCAGTCCAAGATCCCAACCAATCAGCTGTCTAAGCCCGGGAGAGTCAAACCCCCTATATAATAAGGTTCTGAACAATAAAAGAAGCCATTTATTTCATGATCAAGAGGACTCGAGTTGTGATTTCTGTCTCCAACCTATGACCACACATAACACTTCTCTGGACAGACTCTATCCCCTTAATGTCTTTCTTGGTGTGAGGAGCCCAAAACACAGAATTTGAGGTGCGGCCTCACCAGTGCCCAGTACAGAATGATCACTGCCTGAAGTACTAAGGCCTGAACAATAGGCCCTGACTGAGGTCTGAATAACAGGCCCTGAGACATAGTTGACCTACAGATGAACCTTTCAACCAAATGTTATATATATATATATATATATATATATGTATATATATACACTCATTAACCAAGTACTGTTATATGTGTTCATTTATTGGCAAAACATGTATTTACCTTTCTGTATCTAGAAACCAGATGAGGCCATATCTGGCTCAATTAAGGGGTTATAGGATTAAAGAACTCCCTTGGTTCCTCCTTGAGCCCTGGCCAGGCTTTGGGAGAAAGCTAACAGGAGAATGAAATTAGAAATTATGTCAGCTTGTTTTTTTAACAGTATAAAAGCTGAGCTACTGACACAACAAAGTGAGGCAGCCTTGTGGCCTGCAAGGTGGATGCACCGCACAATTTCCCAGTTACTGGGTTTGGTTCTCCAGTCCTTTGCTGTGACAGCTTCCCCCCCCACAGCTGATGTTTCTTGGACTTGGATGATGGTAAAGTATTAGGGTAACTGGTAATGTATCCTTAATCACTATAGGCATTCTTTTGTAGTAATTATTAGGTGCATTGCTTAGCTTATCCTTTTGTGATTCTTTGCATTTTGCATTATAGTAAATTACACTATTCCTTAAGTTGGTGTCTGTGTCTGACCCTACTCACTCGCAAAACACTGCCCTACTCCTGATGGCCACACTATTGCTGATACAAGTCAAGATGCCATTGGCCTTTGTGGCCATCTGGGCACACTGCTGGCTCATGTTCAGCCAGCTGCCAACCAGCACCCCTAGGTCTTTTTCCACTGGGTCACTTTCTGGCCACTCTTCCACAAGTCTATGACACTGCATGGGGTTGTTGTGACCCAAGTGCGTGACCCAGCACTTGACCTTGTTGAACCTCATACAGTTGGTCTCAGCCCATTGATCCAGCCCATCCAGATCCCTCTTGTGACAAGACAGCAGGGGCAAGCAGCCAGGACCTGCCTTTTCAAGGGCCACATTATTCATACACATCAAAACAACCATCTAAAATACTATGGTAGCACTCTCATCAGGCACACACTTTCCTCGCCATTGAGGGGATGAGGTTATCCTATTTCAGATACTGAATGTCAACATTTCCAGATAGTCAGTTGGGATACAGTGATGCTTCAAGTAACTATCAGGGAGCTAACCCAGCAGTCTTCAAACTGGTATTCCCCCAACATCCCACCTATAAATGCACCATGGATGCAGTTGCCAGTGAAATCAGTGTCACAGTAGGTGTCAAGTGGCTCACCCTAACTTTTGAAGAAGAGGCCAACTGCAGATTTCACCTTAATTTCATTTCAGCAACTTCTCAACAGCAAAACAATAGAAGTAAAGAAAGATGGAGACAGAACTTCATGGAGTTTGAAAAATGCTGGAGAAAGTCATTGTCCATCAGGCATTCCCATTCTACTTTTTCTCACTCACAGTTAGACAGGATGAAGAAAATAGTGTACTATAGTACTATAAAAGCTTTATAGTCATGTCACATAAGAGAAATTATGTTAAAAGATAATACCAGTATTCAAGAATTTACCGAGAACTTTGTGTTGCATGTTTTCATAGACAGTTGTATAAACTTGATAGCAACATCAGCTCCTTTGTTTCAGATGCAGTCAGTATGCATGATTCTGGATTCCATATTCAGAATGCAAACAAATAAAATAATCCTTGACTGTGAGATTAAGGAAACAGCATGTATTGCAAAATATTGTCTATTACCCTACTTGCTGCTTTCTGTGCATTCCTGCAAGTTAATCAAGGCGAAACATGCAGTCAATTGCCTCAAAACAGCTAACATTTTATACAGAAATTCCACAAATTAGCATTTAGCTACATTTAATTTTACTAGAAGACACAAGCTGGCTTCAATACCATAATCGGTGAGATTTTAAATTAACACTCCCATTAAAAAATGCTTGAGAGTATAAAAAAGATACATAGTTTTGTCCATCAATGCAAAAATATTACATAGGTTTTTGAAAGAAGTCTTGCAACAGTGAGTTTTACTGAAAGTAATTAAACAATTGGTTTTTGCAACATTTTCTCCCTAAAGCTGATTCTACATTCCTTTTAAAGCAGCAACCACCACATGTATGAAAATGCAGCTAGTCTCATTTACAAATTGTGCCTGAAAAATCTGGTGGCCTTCTACAACAGGATTATAGTGTTGGTGAATAAGGAAAGAGCAACTGACATCTACCTGGACTTGTGCAAAGCATTTGACACTGTTCCATACAACATCCTTGTCTATAAACTAGAGAGACATGGATTTGATAGATGGACTCCTCCATGGAGAAGAATTGACTGGATGGTCACACTCAAAGAGTTGTGGTCAGTGGCTCAATATCTGAGACTGGTGACAAGTGACTTTCCTCAGGGGTCAGTATTGGGACTGATGCTGTTTAACATCTTTGTTGTGTCACGGGGTGACTTTACTTTTAAGATAGCTTTGGGAGCTAAGGAAGTTGAAGCTGCTGGTGGCTGATGGGAGTCTTTTCTTGTG
Source organism: Pseudopodoces humilis (assembly GCF_049639895.1). Classification (NCBI taxonomy): domain Eukaryota; kingdom Metazoa; phylum Chordata; class Aves; order Passeriformes; family Paridae; genus Pseudopodoces; species Pseudopodoces humilis. The sequence goes on along the minus strand of NC_142211.1, from coordinate 5,541,204 downwards.
ACCAATTATCGGTCATTTTTAAGAATTGACAGCAGTTTTGACCATTGAAAAGTAAGATCAACTTGTGAACACCACCTTAAGATGTAAAGCCAGAGTTCACTTGTTCTCTTTGGTTTCTGGCTGTCGCCCTGAAAACTCAGCTTCTGAGCTTGCTAACATAGTTTTCTAAGGACTTTCCCAGGAGAGTAACTGTAAACATAGATATGTGTACATTCTTTCTGTTACATGTCTTGTGATGGGCATCTCTCATGGCCAGTGCAGTGAGAAAGTGTTATCCTGACCATCCAATCCCTGGCTGTGGTAAGAAGCCTATAAATCCTGGGAGGAAAAATAAACTCGCTCCTTCTTTTCACCTCACCTCGACCTGTGTCCACGTGATCTATTCATCTTCAGCGGTAACATTCCAGCTTCTGAAAAGGTAACAAGGCTCTGTCTTGGCCTCCTCCTCCCACCCCCCCCCCCTCCAGGCCGGACAAGGCCGCAGAGTGAGGGTGGCTGGGGGGGGAGAGAAACAGAGCCGGCCAGCCTGGTTTGGTTTGTAGTTTCTGCTGCTGGACTGAAACCTGACACCATGAACTCTTGCAGCTTTTCCAAGACTGTAATTCTTTTACTACCTAGATAAAACGTGCAGATTACTCCTTTTTCTCAGAGAGACAGAGAGAGAGAGGCAATCAACATGAAGGAGACATCATAAAACCATCAAAGACAGTGAAGAAAAGAGTTAAGTTTTAGATGGGGAAGAGAGACTAAGGAGATGCTTTATAAGCTGAAATATTTTTCTGTTAAAGCTATGGAGATAGACAATAGTGTTCTGAAAAAAACTCCTTTAATTCATCACAGAGTATATAGGGAGGAGTGGAGTGTTCAAAGTGTGGATTTTGAGCAAAAGGTAGAGTAATTGTGATACAGTGAGGTGCTGGAACAGAGTGAAGAGAAGTAATAGTTGAAGATTTGGGGCCGTTGTAGAGGCAAAGAGAAAACTCCTGTTTTCCAGGGAAGCTCACAGAGACAAATGAAGAGAACTTTTGCCTTTGAATAACTCATCCTTAAAAATGACATCCCTAGACTCATTGACCCATACACACCTCAGAGTGATGTGAAATGGGAGGAGTGAACTGATGACAGATTTCCGGGCAGCTGGCATCAGAAAAATGGGAAGCTATAACAGAAATAGTTTTCTTGTGAGAAACTCCATAGATTAGCAGAAGACTTGTTTCTCTACAAAGACTGGTGAAAAGACTCTAGCAGGAATTGGGACTGTTTTAAACACCAAAGTTTTTTGTCTCCATGTTGTCATGTGAACAAGAGAATGGTTAAGTAGTGGGGGATAAAGGGGTTTTCCGGAGGTTTATTCTGGTGTTCTTATTCTTGTAGTTTTGTTAATAAACTTTCTTTATTCCTTTTAAGTTTTAAGCCTGTTTTGCTCTTGTTTTAATCCATATCTCACAGCAAGAAATAAGTAAGTTTTCTAGTAATTCTTTAATTACTGCTTTAAAACCACGACAGTTGACAACATGGACAGTGGGATTGAGGGTACCCTCAGCAAGTTTGCTGACAACACCAAGCCGTGAGGTGCAGTTGACATGCTGGAGGGGAAGGGACGCAATCCAGAGGGACCTCAACAGGGTAGCCCTGTGCAAATCACATGAAGTTCAACAAAGCCAAGTGCAATGTCCTGTACCTGGGTCAGGGCAATCCCAAGCACAAGTACAAGTACAAGCTGGTTGGAAAATGGATTGAGAGCAGCCCCAAGGAAGAAGACTTGGGGATGCTGGAGGAGGAAAAGCAGCTCAACATTACTCAGCAATGTGTGCTTGCAGCCCAGAAAGCCAACCACGTTTGGTTTTTGACCCTTGCAGACCTTTTGCAAACCCATTTTGACCCTTGTAGCCTCAGTTTTTAAGTTTCAAAAACTACATTCTCTTTTTTATCTACACCATTGCTATCTCTCAGCACAATAATGAATTCTTATTTATTCTAGATACAACAAACTTTTAAGGTACTACAATATGCTTCACTGGTCTGAAAAAGTGACTACACATCTAGGAAGAACATAAGAATTACATGAGACTTACTTCCAGCATTTATAAATCAAATTCTTCAGTAAATTTTGTGTAATCTCTCCTTCCACAGAAGATGTATGAGCACACTTCCATCTCTTCTCACTCAAATTAGTTCTTTTCCACAATGGCCATGAAACTGATCACTAGTGTCACACAAAGTAGTTTTGGCACAGGCACATCCATTTGCCTATAAAGGGCTTCTTTTTTTCCTCCCATAAAGATGAAGCTAACACATTACTTCAAAACCTGATTATATACAAACTATGAGACTGAAGCCATTATCTTCTAAACTATGGATCTACAATATTTCAAAGATCGCGTGCACTCTGTGCACATCAACTCATGTCCTTCTCTGCAGGGCTGCTCTCAGTTAATTTCCCAGTCTGCACTTGTCTGGGGTTGCCCCTACCCAGGTGCAGCACCTTGTACTTGAACTTGTTGAACTTCATGAGGTTCTCATGGGTGCACTTACCAAGTTTGTCCAGGTTCCTCTGAATGGCATCCCATCCTTCTGTTGTGTCATCTGCAAACTTGCTGAGGGTGCACTTAATCTCACTATTGATGTTAGTAATAAAGATATTTAAGAACACCAGTCCCAAGACAGAACCCTGAGGGACACCACTCATCACCAGCCTCCACCTGGACAGAGACATTGACCACAACTCTCTGGCTGCATCCATGTCCTGGTTGCAGAGAGGGGGCAGAGCTTAGTGCTGTGTGAGTGTATTGGGTTTGCATTGCCTGGTTTTGGACATAGGGGGGTGAGCTACAGGGGTGGCTTCTGTGAGAAGCTGCTAAAAGTTTCCTCCATATCTGGCAGAGCTAATCCCTGGCGGCTCCAAAAATGGATATGCTGCTGGTCAAGGCCGGGCCAATTAGAAATAGTGGTAATACCTCTGTGATAACATATTTAAGAACATAGAAAAAAAAAGTTCTTGCACAGTTGTAATTGCATCCAGAGAAGAGCGGGGTGAGAACATGTGAGAGAAACAACTATGCAGACACCAAAGTCAGTGCAGAAGGAGGGGAAGGAGATCCTTCAGGTGCTGGAGCTGAGATTCCCCTGTAGGCTGTGGTGCTGACCATGGTGAGGCAGGCTGTCCCCCTGCAGCCCATGGAGATCCATGGGGATGCAGAGATCAACCTGCAGCCCATGGAGGAAACCCACACTGGAGGAGGTAGATGCCTGAGAGGAGGCTATGACCCCGTGGGAGACCTGTGGAGAGAGAAGCCCCTGCTGGAGCAGCCTGTACTTGAAGGACTGCACCCTGTGGAAGACTGACCCACTCTACAGTAGTTTGGGGAAGACTGTTGCTCATGAGATGGACTCATGTTGCAGAAGTTCTCAGAGAACTGTCTCCCATGGGAGGGACCCCATGGTGGAGCAGGGGAACAACTCTTCTCACTGAGCAACGAGAAGAACAATGGATGATGAACTGACCATAACCCTCATTCCCTCCCTCCTTGTGCCACTGGAAGGAGAAGGTAGAGATGGTAAGAAGGTAGGAGCAGGGGGAAGGTGATTTTAAGGGTTTATTTTATTTCTCATTATCCTGCTCTGATTTTGTTAGCAATTAATTCAATTCATATCTCTAATTAGAGCCTGTTTTGCCTGTGACGGTATTTGATGAGTGATCTCTCTCAGTCCTTATCTCAACCCATGAACTCTGTTATATTTTCTCTCCCCTATTCAGCTGCAGAGGGGAGTGAGAGAGTGGCTTTGGTGGGTGCCTGGCATCTGGCTAGCCAGTATCAACCCACTACAGTGGGCATGGCCAGGTTGTTATTCTATATCACTCACATCATCACTGGAGGATGTGGTTTCAGGAGGAAAAGCTGGGCACCCCATTGGAAGTGCTCAATTTTGCCTCCCTCTATCTCCAACAGGAAGTTGTCAGCATCAGCCCCTGCAGACCTGGCCCCCTGCCATCACTGCTGGTTCCCCTCCTGTTTTCTCCAGAACATGGCTGCAGGACCTGGTGCTGAAAGGAAAGCAGTGAAAATGTGAACTGACAGTAGTGCTCAACTGACAGCACCAATGCAGAGGCTGCTGAAGGGAAAGGACTGGCAAGGGTGACCCCAGCCCAGTTGAGCCCATCAAGCCAAACAGAAGGGAGCCCAGTTGAACCAAAAGGAGCACAGAGGAGCAGTTGAAAAAGGTCACAGCAACCTGTGGGACCAATCTCCAGTATGGCGGTAGAAATGGAAGCACAGATACCTGCATGGAACTGAGCCCAGCAGAGGAATTGTTACCACCTTGCCTTTGTCTGGGAAAGCCATGTGGATGCAACCTACAGGGTGTACCTTCCATCTTGTTTTGCTTCCTGGTGATGAACACCTATTTGTGGATAAAATACCTCTTTTTGCATGCTTTTGTTATCAATACTTGCCATTGTTACTGTACATGTCTTATTCCATTGCTTTGTGCTTTCAGTAAATTGTTATCTCAACTCATAGTCTCTGCTTTTGTCCCTCCCTTACCAGAAGGGGTGCAGCTTATTTGGAGTTTAATTTTCAGCTGGTATTAAAACCATCACAGTCCATCCAGGAAAATACTTATCTACCGAATAGTCTATCCATCAAATCCATGTCTCTCCAATTTGGAGATAAGGATGCCATGTGGCACCATATCACAGGCCTTACAGAAATCTAGATAGTTGACATATTTCAACCTTCCCTTGTCAACCATTGCCATCACTCAGTCACAGAAGGCCACTGGATTGGTCAGGCACGATTTGCCCTTAGTAAAGCCATGCTGGCTGCCTTGGATCACATCATCTTTTATATGCCTCAGCATATCTTCTAGGAGGATCTGCTCCATAACCTTCTCAGGCACAGAGGTGAGGTTCACCAGTCTGTAGTTCCCTAGGTCTTCCTTTCTCACCTTCTCAAAAACAGGAGTGATGTTTCCCTTTCTCCAGTCACCAGAGACTTCACCTGACTGCCATGATTTTTTAAATATGATGGAGAGTGGCTTGGCAACAACATCAGCTAGTTTCCTCAGGACCTTGGGATGCATCTCGTCGGGCCCTATAGGTTTGTGTCTATTCAGCATCATCATGTGGTCCCAAACTTGCATTTCACTTACAGTGGGAGGGACTTCATTCCCCCCACACCCACCCAGAGGATCAGGGACTTGAGAGAAGTGGAAAGCCTGACTGCCAGTGAAGACCAAGGCAAAGAAATCATTGAGTACCTCAACCTTCTCCATATCAGTTGCCACCAGTTCACCCTTCTTGATTATCAGGGCAGGTACACTCTCCTTGGCCTTTCTTTTCTGACTTATCTACTTATAGAATCCTTTCTTGTTATTCCTCACATCCCTTGCCAAGTCCTGTTCCAGATTTTCCTTGGCTTTCCTGACCCCATCCCTACCTCTCCAAACCATATCCCTGTACTCTCCCCAGGTCACCTGTCCCTGCTTCCATTGATTGTGCATTTTTCTTACTCCTCAGTTTGAGGAGCATTTTGCTGGGATACAAGCCATAGCTTCAAGTCAAATCTCTATGAGTTCAGAATTTGTTTGGAACAGGAATAATCTCACAGATGGCTCTCAGAAGGAGCTGTAGTTCCCCATTCCTGGGCCAATTCTCTTCAAAAACGTGTTCACATGACATCTCAGGCCGCCACACCAGACTGCTGACTTCTGTTCCATATCCACCTCTGCCTGTGTAATCCCTTTGACATTCATCAGGCTGCTCTTGAGTGAGGATTATGGATAAAGGTATAAGCCATGTTTAAAAACACATCTGTGAACAGCAGGTCTGGAAATTATATCTCAAAAATGTGAGATAGATACTGATGCCATGATGATTTTATGCCTTTTATATACCTTTTATATATCCTCAGTGCTCTTAGCATGCATACTTGTAATTCCTTAAATTTGATAACTTAGTATAGTCCTGGTATTCTATTAGGCCAGAAGACCAAACATCCTAGAAGCCTCACAGTTGGAGACAGGAAAGCCCTACGCTATCTTGAGAAACCAAGGTCCTCTCTAGAATACATCCTGTAAACTAGGATTAGGCCCATCCAGGGGGGAATTCTTTGGGATGAGAGGATATCACGCTATTCATTCAAGCCTCTCATTGGGGCATCTTTGTTAGATATGCTAATTTTCAAGGTCTATAAAATTGTATACACAACCTATCGGGGGTGTGCATTTCAGCATGTTCCATCTTGTCAAAGTGTTGCACCATAAGGATCCTTATTAAATACCGAGGTTAAAACCCTTTATCCCTTAACCATGTCTGGCTCTCAGTTTTAGGACCAAGGAAAAGGCATCAATACAGTTGTGCTCACTACATCATCTCAGAAACTCCCTAATATTCCAGAAACTGGTAAGCTACAGAATTCAATAAACACTGTGAATTAATTAAGGGTTAATCTGACAATTTAAAAGGGTAAGCCTTATACTGGACATTTTCACCAATATCTTAAAAAGTAGTGACTGTGGTTGCAGCTACCTCCAAATCCTTTAACAAAACTGAACATTTCCAAAAGGCATGATCTAACAGCAAGTTCCTCTGGGTCTGTTTGTTTTCACAGAAATCACAGAATGGGTCAGGTTGGAAGGGACACCACAGTAGGTCATTTGGTCCAACTTTCGTGCTCTAGCAGAATCATCCTAGTACACATTGCACAGGATTGTGTCCAGACAGTTCTTGAATATCTCCAGTGAGGGAGACTCCACACCCTCTATGGGCAACCTGTTCTAGTCTACAGTCACTACACAGGAAAGAAGTTCTTCCTCATATTCAGGTGGAACTTCCTGTGCATCAGGTTTTACCCATTGCCTCATGTCCTATTGCTTGGCACTACTGAGAAGAGCCTGGTCCATCCTCTTGGCATCCCCCCTTTAGGTATTTATACACATGAATGAGGTCCTGTAAAGGACTTAAAGATCAGAGTTGCCTGTCTCAAATACTGTTACCACAGAAGGACTCCCATTGTGAAAAACTGTAAAGAAGCAACTGCTCATCTGCGACCACTAAATCCCCCTATATAAGTGTTGTCTCAGCAAGCACAGGGGGAAGTAAACAAAGTGTGTGTGGGGGGGGAGATAATTATCACTGATAATGGACACACAGAATCCACAAGGAAAGGCAACTCAGCAACTGTGCTGAAATCAGCTCTGATTGGGTAAAAGGTAATTCTAGCAGGGGTAGACCACAACCCACAGACTCAAAAGGACTAATTACAGAATCACAGAATTAACTAGGTTAAAAAAGACCTTTGAGATCATTGAGTCCAACCTACGACCTAACACTACCTTGTCAACTAGACCATGGAACTAAGTGCCACATCCAGTCTTTTATTAAACACCTCCAGGGATGGTGACTCCACCACCTCGCTGGGCAGCCCATTTCAATGCCCAATCACTGTTTCCATGAAGAACTTTTCCTAATGTCCAGTCTAAACCTCCCCTGGTACAGCTTAAGACTGTCTTTTTGTTCTGTTGCTGGTTGCCTGGGAGAAAAGACCACCCCCCACCTGGCTACAACCTCCTTTCAGGTAGTTGTAGAGAGTGATAAGGTTTCCCCTGAGCCTCCTTTTCTCCAGGCTAAACAACCCCAGCTCCCTCAGCCACTCCTCATAGGACTTATGTTCTAGATCCTTCACCAGCCTTGTTGGCCCCAGCACTACAAGGGAGGGAATAATTTAACCAATAGAATAAGAGAACTGTGTAGTCAATTAGCCAATGAGCATTAATCCCTTTGTTTACAAAAGTTTATAAATAATGAAAAGTTTTGAACAACCTCAAGACCCCCCACCAGTGAGAAGCCCAGGGTGAAGAAAGACCAACAGAATACTGCCATATACATGGGTGGTGACTATCTTCTGCTTGTTCTGTCTGTTTCTCCCTTATTTTTTCTATTTCTTTCTCTCTACCTCACATTTTACTGTTAAATAAAATCCATACTATTGACTTTAGCATATGGTCTAGTTTGCACCCTAATTTGGGTAGAGCCATCTCTCAATCAGATCTTAACAGTTTCCCTCTCAGTTGTCTCTTAAGGCTGAACAGGCCCAAGTCCCTCAGCTTTTCTAGTTTTCTTTCACTACAGCCTCTCAGTTATAACCCTTTGGTCATAGCTCCCCAGAGTTTTTACTCTGAAGATCCAGAGGATGGCAGGGATGGTACTAACAAATATTAAAACAATCCTTTGCCCCAAGGATAGAAAAATGTTATCCCTGTATGTTTCCCTCAAAAATAGGAATTAGGAGAGAATTCTAACCTCTTGCCTTTAGTCAGTCCTTAATGATTTACTAAAATAAATTCAACTCTCCAAATTGCCCTAGTGGTCTTTTATAAGGCAGGTAGAGATGAAACACTACAGAAAATTGCAATCAACAAGAGAGCAGCAAAGAATATTGCCATAAAAACATTCTGCACACTAATCTATAAAGTAGCATTTTAAGAACACCTAAAGGTCAAGTCACAAAATCTATTGGGGAAGGGGAGTGTTCTTTGGACAAAAGAAGGAAAATTTGTCTGAAAAAAACCTTAAACCTACAAATCAAGTGCCTGATATTCAGACACATTCAAACATATCCTCTTAAAACAAAAAAAACCCCACCACAGTAAAGGCCTTGAGGATAAGACAGTCTGCAGTCTACTATATTCTCTTCTAAAAATATCTAGAATTCCCACAAAATGGGCCACGAATTATTATTAGATGCATGTTGAACATTTATAGAAGCTCCAAGCTAACAAATTCATTTCACAAGCACTCCAGTTAACAAATAAGATGGGCACATCAAAAGACATTGCTTCAGTCTTTTTTTAAACTACTGATACCTATTCTTTTAAGTGATAAAAGTACAGTCCTATAGTTGGCCTGGAACCAAATTCCTTTTCCCTCCATATTTCCTGTATTACTTCTGGCAAACAACTCAGGTGTATATATAATTCCAAAGGTATTTAGGTACCCAATCCCAAATGGAGTCTATCAATACTTATGCATATCCAGATAAGTGATTGTAGTGCCTTGGAAAATGCAGATCACAGCTCCAGCTCAAGCCTGGAGGAGATAAATGAAGAGCCACCTCTGCTGTTTACACTGGGGGTTTAGCCACCTATGTAGCTACACCCTTTGAGAGACCTTGAAATGAGGGCTGAAAACAAGTGAGGATGCTAAACAAGAAAACATGTAAACGTATGTTAAAAAGTTGTTTTTTTAAAATATATAAATGTTCAATTTAGGATTAAGAAGGGTTGTCTTATTTTTTTTCCTAAGATTAAGATTGAACACCGTTGTCCTCAAATAAAGAAATTCAATTCTTTCAATGAGATCTTTATAACTGAGCTCCTCAGCTACACTACAGCCCCTTCAACCCAAGCAGTGTTAGTCCTGGAAGAACCCTCAGCATAGGAAATTCTCTGGCAATCACAGCAGTTCAAGCATCAGACCATTTTCAACACTAAAGCCTAACTCGGAGTGCCTCCTATTTAACTGATTTTTATTCCTTCTGTAAGACAGTCTAGGTTGGGGGGGGATTCAGTGTGCATGTAGTATTCCCTCAGCAGCACTTCTTCAGGTGTGGATGCTGTAAAAAGGACAATGTCCTCTTTACAAAGATACTCACAGATAGTGAATAAGTTAGGGGAAAGTCCATAAGTGCAATATAAAAGGTATTCAACTGAAAAAAGGTCTGAAAAGAAATACTGGGTTTCGGCTACATAGGCACAGTTTTCCCCGTTAGAAAGTCGTTAATGAATTTTCAAAGGTTCAGTAATAATTAGCATTTATAAAAACCCAGTATTCATCATTCTCCCTTCAGCTTACAGTAAGAGCACCATGGCGCTAGGCTCTCCTGAGGGTACCGAGCCTCGACAGGCGCCATGCGAGCACCGGGTCCCAGCTTCCCGCACGCAAGGGCCGAAATTGAAGGGGGGGGGGGGGTGCGGGGGGGGGGGGTTAGGGTAGAAGAGTGCGTATGTATCCCACCAACAGCACAACCCACACGGCGGCGATGGAAAGCGGGCTCGCTGAGGCGCGCCACACCACCCCACTCCCCCGCCCCGGCCACACACACCCACACCCACTCCGCAAAGTGACAGGGAGAGATAGCAGCGCCACAGGGCACGCCACCGACTCTCGCCGCCCTCCCGACCGCATTTCAGGGAGGCCCTGATTCCCCTCTAGGGAAGGAGCAGACAGCCGCGGGGCCCGGCGGGCAGCCTGCCGCCTCAGCGCAAGGCACTAACGGCTTCCGCCCCCCACAGCAAGCACCAAAGGGTGCGGCGGGGACTCTCCGTAAGGAAAGGCCGTAGGACAGGGACCGCGAAAGCGGTCAGTTGGAATCTTGACTCGCGTCTTTCCCGCAGCCGCTTCTCTCCCTCCTCACCCGCAGCTCCTCGAAATCCGCCATTTTCTACCCGCTGGTGGTGCTGCCGCCGCCGCCGAGCCCCACCACCACCATCGTGCACCCTGTGCGCGCCCCCGGCACGTGACGGAGAAGGACAGCTCGGGCTACGAGGGGGAGGGCGCTCCACTCCTCTATGGCGGGCCGCCCCTCCCGCCCTGAGGGAAATTGTGAGAAGAAACCTGTCGTATTTAGTACGGACACACCCGCCGGTACCAAGCCAGGCCCCTCCATGCCCATAGCGGTTCCAAGCAGGCCCCAACCAGCGAGGTGGTAGGGAAGCAGCAACTCCTCGGGCCCCGCCGAGCTCCAGGCCTGTCAGGAAAGCTGAGCGCTCCGAGGACGTGATCCCAGTGGGATCACACCCCTTGGGGCTGCCGCGCTCCCTCTCTCCAGGATCAACACTGCAGAGAACATACTTGTTATAAATTGGCATGACAAAATAAAAGGGACTATTTTAAATAATCTACAAAAGCCAATTTTTATTAATCCAGCAAGCAGTAAAGCAAGCAAAAACCCAGCTGGGGGCGAGTCGGAGGACACTTCTTCTTAAGTGCCCCACACAGCACGCACCTTGGCTGAGGAGGTTCCCTTTTTTATACAGCCCCTGCATCGGTGTCTTCTTGGATCGCATCAGCGCCTGCGCCTCCTGTTGCTAGGCGGTCTTCTGCCTCTTGGTGGTCGTGGGTAGGGGTCTTCCTCTGCTTCTTGGCGGTCGTGGGTAGGCAATTCTCCTTAATAAGGAGATGTTCTACTTCCCTTTTGTGCAGCTGGATACTATTTTGCAGCTTCAGCTCTGCAGTTTCAGCTTCTTGCCTTCTTAGCCAGATATGTGGTCATTGTGGTTAGGCATTTCTGCAATGTTAGCTTTTTTTAAAACAACCTTAGCAATCATATTTTATTTTAGTAATAATATTAAATTTGATTAACAAATAATAAAAATTTATTACACTTGTCATGAATAAAATCTGTCCAAAAATCCACCCTGGTTAAAATACTGCGTTTGGTTGAGTCCAGTTAATGTTCTTGTCCCATTTGTAAACCTTGTTTGTTGTGTTATAAATTGTCCTGACTAAATCAAGGAGCCAATTTAAATAATCATTCATGAAAATCTATTTTATTAATTCAGCAAGCACTGAGCGAGCAATAAACAGCGCTGGGCAACAGCCGGGAAGCCTCTGCTTCACCAATGGCATGCACGCCTCAGCTGAGGAGGTTCCTCCTTATATACAGTTCCTGTATTGCTTCTTCCTGGGTTGCACCTGAGCTTGTGCCGCCTGTTGCTAGGGGGTTGTCCTCTGCCTCCTGATGGTCGTGAGATGAAGGCTTGTAGTCTTCCTTGGTCTGTGCGCGGGCGTTGATCCTATACCAATTATGCGACTTCTCCTAATAAGAAAATGTTCTAATTCTTGTTTGTACGGCTGGATATTGTGGTTTGGTCTTTCTGCAGTTTCAGCTTTTACATTGTATTAAGCAAACAGTTTTAACGAGATGTGTGAGAGTGATGTTTTTCCTTAACACAAACTACGCTCTTCTTCTTCCCCCTCTCTTGCTCTCAAAGCCAGTCTTAAACGTGCAGAACTTAATATATAACATAAACCAGACGATTGGTGATACCAGTATCATAAAGTCACCCCAGGACATCGTATTATATTAAACAATCATATTATATTAAATTTGATTAACTAATGAGAGCAATCTATTACAATCCCCCTTTTCTGTTTTTCATTTTGTTTATCAAATTCCTTTACCATTTCTCTTGCCCTATTTAGCACTGGTTCACCTTTAGGCTTTTTCTTATAGATTCATGTTGCTAAATTAATAATAGGTGGGCTGCCTCCAATCTTTCTTTTACTATTGATATTACCCGATTAATTACACAGGGGCCAAATGTGAGGCCTAGCAATATTACAATTATTGGGCCCATTAGGGTGGAGAGCAGAGTTGTTAACCAGGGTGACTGAAAAAAAACAAAATTTATGCCAGCTTCGTTGCTGTTTCCCTTTTTTTGTTGTTGTTGTTTTTCTAATTTTTTTCACAATTTTGTAATTTTTATGCGGAAATACCACTTGATGGCGGCCTAATTGCATGCCCCCAAAGGGATCTGTCTGGGGAGACTTACATCTGGATGGCCCCCACCCCACAGTTAAGAAAAAAGTGCTGTTTCCCAACTAAATGCTGATGTGCGGAATAAAAGGAACCCTATAACTCGCAGAGTAGTTATAAGAGCAGGTATGAATTTATTCAGTGCTGAGGTGCATGGGGGATATCTCCTCCAAAAAGCATGCACACCTTTTTGATTTGGTTTCCCCTTTTTATCCTTTACAGACCAGGTTTACACGATACGCCTAATACATATTAATTTTCTAACCCCGCCTGTCTTCATATTACAATTAGCCCCGTGCCCCTTTCAGTCCTTTGGTCGCCTTTTTTGGAACTTTAAATCCGTTTCTGTTTCTTCCGGCTTAGGGTTCGAGGAATCTCCTTTATCCTGTGGTGCCTTTGTCTTTGCATCTTGCTTGTGTATTCCAGCTCCTTATCTCATCTTGCAGTCTGGCTCTTTTTCCTGTTCTTGTGGATTAGGGTGTCAGAGTCTGGTTTTGTCAGACACCCCTTTTAGTTAAGCATTTTTCTTTGTTTCAATGCTATAGTCTCACACCCCCAGTAGGCACAATAATAATGCCCAGGATAATTACAATAAGGAGGCCCAGTGCCAGGACACATATAAAAACTTTTTTGATTTTGGCACATTTTTGTAAGCACTAGCTGACACAACTGTGGTGTGAAGGAGGGAGGCTCTGCTGTTACATAGCTCTAAAGCACATTTTGATCATTCCATTTAATAAGAAAACATTTAAAAGGTTGGTGGATATGTTATGCAGTTACAATTGTCAAATAATAAATCCACAAAATATATTCCAGGAGATTTGGTGGGTACCAGATGGGAGCAATAATGCAGTGTTTTACCTCTGCAATAGGGATTCGAGGTGGTATTTTAGAGGGAAGCATGTACGACACAGGTTTGAGAGCTTTCCGGATCACTGCCCTGGGAGTGTTGGTTCCCCACAGTTTCTGTACGTCTCTGCCTCCTCTGCCTACTCCTTTGCTTGGAGCAGCGAGGTATCCCATCTTCTCGGCAGCAGCCGTATTCTTCAGGGGCTCTCCCTTTGGCTTTACACTGGGTCACATACGCTTCCCAGCTTTTACTCTTTACCTGTGGTGCTGAGCACGGTACCCAGGTCTTAAAAACGAGATTCACTTAATAAATTATAAAAAGAATTTAATATAAATAAAAGACAATTAGGAGACATAAGAAATGAAGCAAAGGGTTAAAATGGCCGGGTGCCTTGGCGTGCTGCCAAGAGCACACCTGGTATCCCAGGGATCCCCTTTTTATCCCCTCCTTGCTGTGAGGGGTTAATGCATATTCAAGCATGTCCCCTCCCTGGTTCTGCCTTCTTGGATCATGCTCTTCACAGTTTTATTTTCTGCTGGTCAGCATATATTTTTTGCTGGTCATCATTATTCTTGCTGGTCAGCATTTTTCTGGAGTTTGGTTTCCTTCCTTTTTGCAAATGGTCAGGGCAGATAACAGTCCGGGGCCGTCATCCTTCCCCTGAGGACAGCTGGGTTTCATATCTTCCGCTGATAACAGTTTGGCCTCTATTGTTCTCTTGATAAGAGCTTGGGCCCCACTGTCCTTGCCCTCTGGGGTTTCCTTGCCTTGTACCTAGGAAATTCTTTTAAGCTTAAGACTTGTTAGCAAGAAAAAAGTACATACATAGCTAAAAAGTATTTAACATATAATATTCATCTGCGAAAGCCAATATCACAATACAAATTTATAACAAACCCCTCCTTTTTTTTATAAATCATTTGGCTTGAGCAATAATTCTTGTTTTCTAGCTTCTAGCACTCGTTCATTTATTCACAAATCAATTTAGCTTCTTCCAACTGATTTTTCACATTATTTTGTTTTCTTAATACTATGATTTTTTTTGGTTTTGTTTTTGCCATTCTAGATGTAGCTAATTTCAGGTCTATAGGCATTTGCTATGCTTTGAACTATATTGGTGATCAGCCAAATTAAACAGGGGATTAAACAAAGAAGAACTATTAAACCAGCTGTAGCACTGCTACAAGGGGAAGAAGCTTAGCTTCTTCTACTACTCTATCCCCAATACATTATCCCACCAATTAGTGGTCACTACTGATTTTCATTTTTGGACCGGCACATGGGCCATTTTTCTGGTATCTTTGGCGATATCTAGAATGGCATTTTTATTGTCATTGAAAACAACAATCTTATGTATTAATTTTTTCACAGAACACCCCTTCTTTTAGCTAATAAATAGTCTAAAGCCAGCTTACTCTGATATATTGCAGCTCTGGCTTTTCATCTCTGACTGGCTATTAGTTCCATAGCCCCAGCTGTTTTATTGGTTATGATTTCTACAACAGCTTGGAGTTTCATAATGCAAAAATTGGGGTTCGATATCCCCAAATTCCATCTTGTGCCCAAGAATGTTTCCAATATGCGTTCAGGGGCCATTTCTCATCTCCCCATTTCTGAGGTGCTCAAAACCATTCTCTTTTATTTCTTTTTAGGACCTCCAAAACTAACACCCCCAACTGATTTCTGTCTCGTCAGAGTACAACTCCCCTTCCATTGCGAAGGGAGCTTTGGGTATGCACTTTTCTCACATATCCAAAATAAGCCATCTGGTGCCTTCCAATAGTCATTTTTCTGTTGATTTATATTTTCCCAAAATTTAGATATTTCTGGGATTCCAGAGTAAGGATTTTTCCCTTTACCATTACATCTGAAGAGTCTGGTTCGATTATCATACACACAGTTCTTTTCTTTTACTTTTCCTTGAGTCCAATACAGAGTTGGCTCCTCTGGGATCCACCATGTAGAAGTTCCATTACTAACCTTATACCTTTTACAGGGAGTTTTCCCTATTTCTTTAATAAATTCCTTACCAGTTCGCCATAAACATTCTTCCCCTATCACTGTTGAACTTAGAATCCATCCTTCTGGTCGAGTCCCCCCTCTTATATTGGTCCGGTTCCACTTAAGGAGTTCCACCGGGCCTATGCTACTACCTTTCCATGGCCATTCCTCCGTCATCAAGGCTCCTCCACAGACCCAGCAGTTCGTTATGTTAAGTTCTTTACTTATCCTCTCCCCTAAATCCACAAACAGGTTTTTCCCTAGTCTTGAGATATCTATTTCCCCTTTTAATTGCTGTTTGAGCCTTGCATACAGGTCCTGACGTGAGGTTAAGTTAGGTTTAGGTTTCTGTGTTGGTTTTATCTTTTTTCTTATCACTTGCTCTTTTATCAAATCTTGGGTCTCTCTCTTGACCGCCCCCGTGAAGCAAATCCATTTTTCCTCCTTTTGGGCAAGTGCTTCCCACTCTAGTACCACTGACTCCTAAGTTTTCTATGATCCAATATTTTTCCCATTTATGTATACAGGTACTTAACTTGGATGGGTTATAGCAGTGACTATTAATATTGGTGTGGGTAATAAGAAAGAAACCCCGGTGTCTTTCCATGTAAAGCTTTTGATAGCATTTGTAACATGGCTTTGCTGGTGTCCCAAAAGGGAAAAGGATAAGTGACAGAAGAAGGAATAATAGGGGTCCAGTATGACTTACACCCCCACCAATCCTGCCTATGAGGTTGCAGCTCACAGCAGGTGTTTTATATTCTTCTCGGTGGCGAGTTGTAGTGGTCAGTCTGGTCTTGCCCCCTATTTCCTTGTCACTTCCTCTTTTGTAATTTCCAAGCAAATTTCTTTTGACACCTTTTAACAGCAGTTTCCCACCGTTCCTCAGGTACTTCCCATTCAACACGCACTAGTAATTTCCCATCTGTAAAAAAAGTTATCATTTAAGTTATTCTTAATAGATTTGGCACACAACACTTCCTGCAATGAGAGGCTTAACTTTGTGAACCATAATACCTATTATTCTCTAATTTAAACACTTATATTTAATCCAGATAGCATGTCCCGTATTGGGATGATTTAGACAAGGTATATGATGTGGCACTGATGGAAGTTGTGGTTCTCCCCCCCTCCTTTATACAAATCACAAGCAAAAGCAAAAATATACGAGGATTTCCCGACCAAAACAGCCCCAGTCCTCCTGTTTGGAGTGGGAGTTTTCCTCCCCAAGGTGGATATTGAAAGTGTCCCAGAACTTGTCCAGGCAGGACTTGAAACTACTGATACAGGCTTGGTCTTACTTCTCAGTTAGGCGTGATTCTTAGCTCATTCCTTGGGTCATTTGGACTGTTTCAGTTCATTACCGCCGGCCTCTATCCAAGAGTCCAGTTTGTATCACTCGGTTTGGGTGTTACAGTCCAGTCCTCAGGTCTTTTGATCTTACTGGTGTGAATCCAACTTCACTCTTTGGTCCAGATTGCAGCTTCTCTGCCTTAATTATCAGTAGTACCTGAAAACAATTTCTTAATAACACAGGGAGAATGAAAACATCACATCAAAATTTTCCATCAGTATTCTTTAAAATTCTTGGGTTAAGCGAAATTTAACAGTTAACATAGGAGCCAATCTCTTTCTGCGCGTTCAAATTAGTTAAACAAGAAAGGCTAGCTTAGTTTTGACTTCAAATAAATTACATTCATTACCTTTTTACCCTTTGGTTAATATTTACTTGTTTAGCTTCACAAACTTCTTTTATCGGTTTCTTAGAACAAACATCTTCCTTTTAACAACAAGAGTAAAAGAAAGAAAGGGAAAAAAATAAGAGAAAAAGAGATCTTATTTCAAGAAATTAAACACTTTGATGAGGTTTTCAGAACCTAACGAGCTAGACTACTTTTGCTTTGGTCTCATCATACACCGGTCTGTTTCTTCATCCTTTGTTCCGTTCCTTCTTTCCCATTCACAGCAGTTTTTTTTTTAGGCTATTTCTCTCTCCCCCTCCTGCTGCCGCAGCTCTGGGCCGAGCAGGCTGTTTCAGCAGCTCGCTCTGCAGGGAGGGGCTGTCACTTGCGTGCTGACCCTGGGGCAAAGCTCGTGTCCCCTCTTTCCCTGCTGTGCCGTCCCTTCACACACAGGACTGGCATGTTTAAACACACTCAGCTCCCACCACAGCCGAGGGGCAGAGCCCGGAGTCCACAGTGCTCTGGTCTGGGGCTCCTCTGCTGGGCCAGCTCGCTCCTCAGCACTAAACCTCACCCAGCACCGCTGCCAGGTCGGCGATTGCTCCCGGCACCTCGCACCCCTCGAGACCCCGGCACAGACACGGCGGGTCCCGCTCCAGCAGCGCCCCTCACGAACCGCGCTCTGCCACCCTTCACATCGGGTGGGAGAGGACCGGGAGCCGCCACACCGGGCCCCGCTGTTCGCCACTCACAGGGACCGGGTCCTGCTGCAGCCGCTTTACATAAAAGCAATAAAACAACACTTAAACCTAGCAACTCCTAACCCAGCGCTCCAGATATTCCTAACATTTCCTATTTTGGGCACAATTCTCACCTCTAATCGCGCTTGAAAGTCTGTTGTTTTTTGGGTTTTTTTTTGGTTTTTTTTTTTCCTCACAAGCCAGTGCACACTCTTCGGAGCCAACAAGACACTTCTCACTCTCTTTCTAAAAATCTTTACAACTCTAATGAAAGGCATCGCAAACCTCTCTCTCTCTCTCTGCCACTATCATCTCGCACTCTTTACACCACATCTCTCCAGACTCTCCACTACACAAATTACTTTGCTTCAGAATCAACTACAAAATCCTAACACCTCCTTTTTGGGGACCCTCCCCAAAGCCCCAAAGGCGCTAGACACAGAGACCAGTCAGCTAAGCCAGCTACTTTTACCAACTAAAACAAACCTGCAATTACTATTTCTACTGCCTTGAACAGATCTTCAGTCAAGCTAGAAATGAAGACACAGACATCATTCTTCTCTAAATTTTCTTCTACAAGTACAAAGGAATCCATCTTCACACAGCTGCTTAATGTGAATAATCTCTAGTGTAACTTTTTTTTATGACAAGATATGATCAGGTCTTTTATTTTTACAGGAATTTAGATACATTGACAAGTTTCTGACAATACCTTTATTTTTCAACAACACTTGCAGCTTATATACTATGAACAATCTATAGCAAGAACCAGTCTTGCAATTGTTTTCAAACTCTTCTTTCACAAAATAAGACTCATCTCTAAATTAACACATGTACTTATTAAAATAGCCCAAGTTTAGAGTCTCCACAATTCTCTTCTCAATTTGAAAGACTAACAATTTTAATTCTAATCTTTTAACTGGGTCCACTTCTGCTTCTGTAGTAAGCACAGCTGCAAAACAACACAAGCACTCCTAGAGAAATGTGCACTTTCTTGGCAAATTCAAAAGAACAAGAAATCATGGCAGTTTTGAGCCTGATCTTCAGCTAAACACACCATCACAATGACTCCTTAGCAATCATCAGAGAGATGATCAGCATTTCATATTGTGAAAAGAGAGACAAAATAATTTTCAGCAGCAGTAAAAAGATTTACAACAATCCACAGGATTTTGCTTTTAGGCTGGTACCAGGTTCTGCTGTTAAGAACCATGGGCTGTGCCCATCAGCACGGGACACAAACAACATTAGGGTTAACAGCTCTAACACTTATTGACAACCTGATAAGTTTTCACCTCAAGAAGTGACTACTATGCAAATTACTGTAACTTGCCTTTAAAATTAAAATCAACCACAAAATTCTACGATATTCACTAAAGTAAAGAAATTGGAAGGCATACTAAGAAATGGGTTTGTTTCTCTACAAAATAAATATTGCAGTCACTCAAGAAAAAGCAAACAGAGCTTACGTCTTTTTCCACTTTCTCCCAGGATGCATTTCTTGGAATTCTTCTAAGCTTCTCTCCGAAACTTCTCTGCTCTTCCTGAAATCTCAAATTTTAATCACCGACACAGCTTACTGCTGCAGAAGCCCACAGCACCATCATATACGGAATTCTCTCAGAACCCGGTAAAACAAAGGCTTGCAACTTGCAGCTCCCTTGGTTTGGAGCTGATACCATACACCAGTACTGTTCTATATCTCACTTACACATCTGGCTAAGAAAAAGCTCTCTGAGACAGTTTGACACCAGTCCTTACTCCCGGAATCACAGAACTTAATGTGCCCAAGGTCTCATAAGACCCCGGCATAGAAAACCTGGGTCCCAGAGGGACTCACCTGGCTCTCTCACCATTAGGCATGTTCCCGGCCTGTTTCACAGCTTCAGGAGGTTCCAGGAGTCACTGAGAGCTACTCCGATCCCCCTGTGCCTGGAGCAGGGAACCCGAACCAGCATCTGTGGTTCAATCCAGCCTGCCGGCAGCCACCTAAACACAGCTCTGCGGCTTGAGAGCTCCAAAATAAGTTTAAACAATCCAGGGGCACCAAGACTTAGACGGCCCCCTGCTCTCACTTTACTCAAAAGGGATAGGCTGAATTCATCCCCTCAGGGCACCCTCCGTGCCTGATCTTATCAGGGTTCGGCCTGACTCACCGCCGGCCGGAGCTCCAGGAGTTCCCTTGCACTCCTGAGGCTGACCCGCCCCTCCTTCCCAATCGCTCTGCAGGGAGTAGCCCTGGGAGCACGATCTCCCAGGAAAACCTTTCACCGCCGCCACAGTGGGGCAAAAAAAAACTTCTAAAAAAACCAAAAAACAAACACTTCAAACGCTGAATCACATACCAGCTCACCAAAGCGACCCCTCCCCCGCAAGCAGCTCTTGTTGCCCGGGGGGCGGGGAGGAAAGGCACGGAGGGAAGATCTCCACTAAAGATAACCCTGGCTTTGCTCTGAGACCAGAGCTGCCATCCCGCTGAGAACAGATTTGATACAACACCCCCGCGGCTCCTGGATTACAAATCCCAGTTTTGGTTTGCCCCCCCCCCCCCCCCCGGGGCTCCAAGACAGGAGCTCACTGGGAGGAAGCGAATCACTCCATGTGTCCCCACCGTGATCCAGTCCCTCTGGAAGCATCGACTCGTGTTCACTCTTACTCCAGCACAGCACAGGAAACCTTTCCTCTTTAGCAACACAATTCCAAAAAAAAACAAACTTTAACGCAACAATCACACCTATTTACGCATTCTCACATCTGTTCATTCAACTCCACCCAGTCACAGCAAGACAATAAGGTGCTCTTTACTTCCTTTGTTAATATCCGCCCATGAGCACTGTAATATGTCAAATATCTCAAGTTTCTTGGATTATTCCTCAATTTGGCAGTTTTAAATCCAAATTTCTTGGATTTAATCCTCAACTTGACAAAGTTTTAGAGAATCTACATTTTACTCTGTTTTCCCAGTGGACTGTGCCAGGAAAACCTTGGGCTCCCTTTCCCGAGGGGCTAACCCCTCCCCTGAGACCCAGTCCCAGTAACCCCGGGGGTATCTTGCAACCCCCGCTTCCTGCTCCCCCCAAAGATTACTTACAATCCGTCTTCTTCTTTGGGTCTTCGTGTGTTGTAGTTTAGGGCATCGCAGAGCGGAAGACACCGGGATGTAACGGGAAGCTACCAGACCCCCCATCTGTTAGGATAGCTAGGCCTTTTGTAATTAGCCAATAGCACCCAGGTGTGACGTATGTAGATGGGAGTAACACAGTGAACCCAAGCTATAAAATGTTAAGTTTCCCTGCAATAAATCGCCATTTTCGCCATCCATCACATTGATGCAGTGGGATATGGACCGAGCAGCTGGGAATAGCTGCCGTGCTGGCTCTAGCCAGGGTACCAGCCTTGCTTGAACCCCAACATTCGTGCACAAGAATTATGGAGCAAAAATACCGCTTTTTTTTTTAGGGAGCCTTTTCTCCTTTCCTTTGCTTTATCCCTCTCCTTCTTGTCCTCGGGGTTTTGACCTGCAGCCACTGGCCCACGCTAGGAGAAACGGAGTGGGGTCTGCTGAACTCAGCAGGGGCGCACCTGTTTCCCCGTTCTGGATCTCCGGTGGTCCTAGAGGTGAGGTGCTTATCCCAGAAAGAGCCCCCAAAAATTCTTAAAAACGAGATTCACTTAATAAATTATAAAAAGAATTTAATATAAACAAAAGACAATTAGGAGACAAAAGAAATAAAGCAAAGGGTTAAAACGGCTGGGTGCCCTGGCGCCTTGCCAGGAACACACCTGGTATCTCAGGAACACCCTTTTTATCCCCCCCTACTGTGAAGGTTTAATGCATATTCAAAGCATGTCCCCTCCCTGGTTCCACCTTCTTAGATCATGCTTTTGTACAATTTTTATTTTCTGCTGGTCAGCATTTATTTTTGCTGGTCATCATTATTCTTGCTGGTCATCATTATTTTGGAGTTTGGTTTCCTTTCTTTTTGCAAATGGTCATGGCAGATAACAGTCCCGGCCCGTCATCCTTCCTCTGAGGGCATCTGGGTTTCATATCTTCCACTGATAACAGTTTGGCCTCTATTGTTCTCCTGATAACAGCTTGGGCCCCAGTGTCCTTGCCCTCTGGGGTTTCCTTGCCTTGTACCTAGGAAATTCTTTTAAACTTAAGACTTGTTAGCAAGAAAAAAAGTACATACATAGCTAAAAAGTATTTAATATATAATATTCATCGGCAAAAGCCAATATCACAATACAAATTTATAACACAAGTTTTAATAAGGATAGAGTCTCCAGGTTGTACATGGTGAATAGGTGCATTCAGGGGAGATTTCTGGATAATCAGTCTTTTTTTCTCAGTTTATTTTTTCTTTCCTTTTTATTAAACTTAAAACATATTCATTTAACAACTGGTTTTCTAATACTAAATAATTTGGCGGTATCTCCATATAAAATGTGGTTTCCGGTACTCAGACAAAAAGTTTAATTACTAGCTCTTGTCCTCCTGGCACTTGGTCTCTTACGTGCAGTTTATTCACTTTTTGGCATGTCATATAAACCCCTACTAATTATTTGGCCAAATTATAAATATCCATACACATGTATTTATTGATAAACTGATCCAATAATGCTCTTACTGACTGTCAGGAAAATTAATCCACAAACGCCAGAGGTTTATGTCCAAAAAGGAGACAGAGGAGTCCTTTTACTTTATTCGAATAAAGGGAGAGGCCATGGGGCATTCCCCTGGGGTCTCTCAAATTTTTGGAGGGGGCAGCCTCCTTTTTTATCCTAATTCCCGGCTGCTTGTCCCTTCTCTCTTTCCCCATAGGCTGAGGTACTTGAGAGGTACATGCTTCCCAGAACGCCTGATACCGGCAGCGATACCTTCCCCCCCCCCACCCCCAATGCATAATCCCTTCTTAACTTTTATGGAATTCATAGTGTTCTTTCAGTGCCTCATTGATCTTCTACTGGAATCCATCCCATTGTTTCCGTCGTCTCTCACTGATAGCTACATCTTATCAACTGACCCGCAGCTTGTTTGTAAAGACAAGCTCATCATTCCTCTCAATCCCTCCTCTTTTAATTTTTGTTAGTAATTGTCTTTACAAACTTTAGTTATCATTGACCTAATTTCTTGTTCTTGGGTCCATTTTGGCTTTGCAACTATTTGCAGTGGCATTACTTTCTGCCCTTTTGTAGCCATCTCTGGATCAGTAGGCACGGCTACTACTTGCATTCCTTTGATCACATGTTGAATGAGTTGTATTAAGCAAGGGATCATGCATGGTAAAAAGATTAGAGTTGCTACAACACATAAGAGGAAAAAAAGTATTTGTTTGACCCATAGGTCACCAGGTAACCATGAAAACATGTCCCATTCCCATCCTTTCCATGTTTGGACTGGTACATGGGCTAACTTTCTTATTCCTTTTGTTATTTGTTTCACCACCTTTCCATTGTCATCTATTTTCAAACAGAAGTTTGAGTCCTTTAATTTTCCTCACACGCTCCCTTCTTCTGCTAATAAAGTCTAATACCATCCGATGTTGAAATATTGCATTTCTTATTTGAGTTGACTGGTCAGCAAGAAGGTCAAGAGCTGTAGCTGTCTGGTTGATGATTATTTCAAAGACAGCTTGCAAATTAATTATCCAATTTTTAATTATAAATGGGTTCTCTGGCATTCATTCAGGTGGTCATTCATCTTTGCCCCACTGTTTTACAGCCTTAAGGAGGGCAGTTGGGGGTCTAACAATATAAGCCCAAACATAAAGTCCAGTCACAAATACTTTTTCCCACATATATGCTACTTGTTCTATTTAGACAATATATGCCTCTTTTAGAAGAATGAAGCTGACATGGACTTCCTCCTTTGTCCTAAAATCCTGTTCCATGATGGACTTCACTCAGGGTGCTAACCCACCATTTAAACTTGACTGGGCTGCCCACCCATGGCCAGTTTTCAGATCCCCCTGGCCCTCCACAGACTCAACAATTGGTAAGGTTAAAGGTTTTTGCTACTTCTTCTCCTAAGGTTAAAAAATGATTTTCCCACTGTGATAAATGTAACCTTGGATAAAAATTCGTGAAAGAATAAATAAGTATATAACTGGATTTGTAACAATGTAAAAATTATATAAAATATAGTGTGGCCTAAGAATTTCCCCAAACCCAGCAGTAACTACCCATACAGGTGGTAACGACCCTAGGCGACGTTCATCAGCCTGAAAGAAAGAGCAGGACATGAACAATTAAGCTAAACAAAGAAAAGAGCCAGGCCGAGATGCCCATCGACTCCACACCGAACCGGGGCACCCCTTCCTGCAAGCCCCGATTGAAGATGCAATCAGGCCAGACAATAAGAAGAGCCCAGCCGAGATATCCATCGACTCCGCACCGGACTTGGACACTTCACCCTGAGAGTCCAACCGAAGATACAATCAAGAAGCACTCAGAACCTTTCACATGCGAGCGGACTCTGCCCAGTCGTCTATTGATTCAGTTCCACGGTTCCAGGAAATTCATTCAACCAGCCATCTAAACTCTTTGTTGAACAGTAACTGCTCGGAGTTTTGGCCTCAGGACACAAAATCCCTATAAAAACCCCGGACAGTCTACCCTCCTTCGTGGATTTGGGTAAATCTGTACCTCCAGGTATAGACGTCTCCCTGTCCACCCAGCGCTGCGCTGATTTATTGTGGTTTTTTTCTCTCGTTGTTTGTGATTGAAATTGTTTTATAATAAATCGCTTTTTATATTAACCCTATTTTGCCATTGCATTTATAACACCACTTTTGGCCCCAACGTAGCTGACAATATAAAGGTAAGATTATTTAGAGAAACATTCTAATAGTGTAATAATCTAATTTCCTAACCTAATTTTCACTTTCACATTGTCTTTCACACCACCTGTGGTGAGTGAAGGCACAGAAACAGCTTAGCATAAAAAAAGCAATGACAGCATGGATTGGTCCTCAGTGACTAGAGATCCGAGAGTAGGGATGCCCATACAGACTATTTCAGCAGCCGGTTTGTGTGTAGGCACTCGGGGCTTCCCCTGATGTCAATGCATAGCTACTGCCCTGTTGGGGAGGATGAAACAGGGAAACCTTATGAATATGATTGTTTAGCAAAAGATTCTGAAAATATGAAGCCTAGAATCGAAATAGAAATGAAAGCTAGCTTTGAGATATAGGATACTGAGTACTAGTTACTATATAACCAAAGAACAATAGCCTAGCCAGCTAAAGGAGAATCCCTGTCGATGAAACAATGTCCTTCTGGTGATAGAGAATCCAAAGGTCAAGCAGCAAGAGAAGAATTTGAAAGGTAGCTTTTAGAGTTTAAAATGTAACACTGTATGGTAATGTAGTAGTTCTTATAGGCTATATGTAAATTCTTTAGTATATGTGTCTCGTAGTGATTGGTTACTGGGAATTAGAATATTCAGTATAGAAAAGGATATAAAGTATTGTAACAATAACTTCGCTCTCTTGTTCTCCCTGCTCTCTTACTCTTACTCTTGCTTTCCCCTCTCTCTTAAGCTCTCTTACTCTTGTTCTCCCCTCTCTCTTACTCTTGCTCTTACCTCTTACTCTTTCCATGCTTCTCTTGCTCCTGACTTCTCCCCTTCCTCCCTCGCTCTCTCTTAAGCTCTCCCCCCTGACTCTTAAACTATCTCTCTCCCTGACCATGTGTACTCTGCGGCTGGCGGCGGATACAGGTGTCTTCCTCCCTCTACCTATATAATAAATTTCATATACCTGAACAGCTTGACCCTGGAGAAGTCTCTCACCGAGAGCGAGTGTTTTGCACATCTATACTGCTCCAGTCCACTCCTGCGGAGTGTCAGTCGCAGCTTCCCATCCTTCTCCTCCAGCTGAGATATCCAAACCTCTGGGGCCTCAGAGACCTTGACCTGGGTGTGATGGGTTCACTCATGCTCAGCTGTCTTGACAGCTGTTTCTGTCGTCAGCAACACCTGGAAATGTCCAAGCCACTTAGCTACCAATGGTGCTTCTTTCCACTCTTTAACTAGGACCCAGTCTCCTGCTTGGATGTTGTGAACAGCAAAGTCCAAAGGTAGGGTCTGTGTCAGCTGAGCTTCCTGTCACAGAGATTTCACAAGAGACAGTATCCAGGCCACATATTGTTTTAAATATACATCACTTATCTTTATCCCCACCCCAGGCTGAGAATTACAAGGATAAGGAATTCCAAACATCAATTCAAATGGAGATAGTTGAATATCCCCACTGGGTCTGGCCCTTATTCTTACTAAAGCCAGTGGCAAGAGCCGCACCCATGACATCTCAGTTTCTATCACCAGCTTCAGAAGATGTTTCCCTATTTCCCTATTCATCCTTTCAACCTGGCCCAAGCCCTGGGGGTGCCAGAGAGTGTGGAGGTTCCATTGTATCCCTAAAGCAGACATCACTCCTTTAAGAATTTTTCCTGCAAAATAAGTTCCCCTATCTGAGTTCATTGCTTCCACCATCCTGTATCTCAGAATTATTTGTTCAAAAAATACTTTAATAACTGACCTTGTAGTTGCTGAAACAGCTGGGAACACCTCTGGTCACCCTGTTAACTGACATACTATTACCAAAAGATATTTAAATCTTGCCACTTGGGGCATTTCAGAAAAATCTACCTGGCATCTCCGGAAGGGACGTACAGCCCAGGGCCTCCTTCCCCTGGCAAGTTTCTTTGCAACCTTGTTATGAGTTTTATCACAAATCAAACAACTTTCAGTGGCTCTTCATGCCGGAGTAAAAAGACCCACAGAAGCATACATTTTGATGAAGGCTTCTGCTATTCCTCTGGAGCCCAAATGACTTCCTTCATGAAGTTGTTTTAACAACTGTAAGGCCAGAGCTTTTGGTATCCACTACTTACCATCCCTTGTAAACCAATTACCTACCCCCCTTTCCTCTGCCCCCCTCTTTTTAACTATCTCAAGTTCTTCTGGTGGAAAAGACAACTTCTCTGGCAAGGGTGCAGTTACTGGGAGCAAGGGGAGTATCTTGTAAATCACTTTCCTTTTACCACCCTTGAAGACCCATCAATAAACACATTTTCTCCCTCAGGCCATGGAATGTCTCGAAAATCTTTCCTTGCCCTAGTCTGCAGATCTATTACTCGAATGCAGTCATGGAATTCTCCCTGGATCCCCTCTTCAGGGCTGTTCTAACAGGAGGCTGGTTAAAACCTTCCTTGCTTTTAAATTCTAAATCCTCCTGTTCCATTAAACAAGACTCATACTGTAATAACTGGCCGCTGGTCATCCACTTAGAGGCTTTCTCAGTTAACACAGCTTTAATCTGATGTGAAACTTTAACAATCAGATACTATCCCCTTGTCAGCTTTCGGGCCTCAGCTATCATCAGAGCTGTGGCTTCACAGTTCTGCAGACAATGGGGCCAGCCTCTGGCTATCAGGTTGTGAGAAATGAACTTGTAAAAATTCGTAAAAATCTAAATAAATGTATATAACAATAATGATATAAAATATAAAGTACAGTATGACACACAAGCCCTTCCCAGATCTAGCCACGAATTCCCACTCAAAGGATAACGATCCTAGCCGGCGCCCATCAACAAAAGAATAGACAGGACGCGGCCCATCAAGCTGACAGGAAAAAAAAAAACTCCTCAAACTGACAAGGACAGGCTCGGTGACCATCAACGGGGAAGAATAGGCAGGACACGAAACAGAGAGGCACCGACGAGATATTCATCACCGGACCCGAACACCTCGCCTTGCGGGCTACCGTTGGGGGAAGCCATCAAGTAAACAAAAGGAAAAATCCAGCCGAAATATCCATCGGCTCCAACCCGGATCCAGCCATCCCATCCGGATGGCCTGAACCACAAGAGCCACTCAGAATTTCTTTACATATGAGGAGACTCAGTCCGGACGTCCATTCGACTCTATTCTCCAACGCCAGGAAATCAATTCATACGACAATCAAAGACTGTTGATGAATGGTGCCTGCCTGGAATTTGGCCTCAAGGCTAAAAATCCCTATAAAAACCCCGGACAGTTTACCCTCCTGCGTGGATTTGGGAACACCTATACCTTTGGGTATAGACCCCTGTCCACCCAGCGCTGCGCTGTTTGTTTTATTGTGGTTTTCCCTCATTGTTTATTTTTTTATAGAAATTGTTTTATAATAAATTGTTTTTATTTAACCCAAATCTGCCTTTGCATTTATAACAGATTGGTGCCGTGACTCGGATCGGAGAAACTGCGGGGAATCTCGCTGCCCAGGACGGGTACCCCCGCTGATTTTGGCGGCCTGGTGAGTTGAGAACCCCCGTAGTTCATTCCGATATCCGAACCAAATTTAGGCGGAGGTAAAAACCACAATAAAAAGGATAAATCCGGATCGGAGAGCTCGGAAGGCACGGAGCCTTCGGAAGCCGCGGCTTACTTTGCTCGTAAAACGTCTAGTGCGCACAAGGGACACCCACGCAGGAAAATAGCTGTAAGTACTGCTGGTTGAGCGGGCGATCGGGCGAGTGTGTGAGACGTGATCTGATCACGAAGCGAGTGCGGACTTCAAGGTCGCGTTTCCATCCTCCCGCGAGGGAATTGGCCGGCCGCGAAGGAAGCGATACAGAGTGAAAGTTTTTTTTTTTCCCTCGACACACACTGGTAAAACCTGAGACCAAAGGGTGTCTCGGGAACTGATCGCAAGGTACTAAGAGGGGAAGGGACGTCTTGTCGAGCTCGAGGCTGGTAAACCCTCTTAGTAACGGACCCAGGGAG
Organism: Pseudopodoces humilis; assembly: GCF_049639895.1. NCBI lineage: Eukaryota > Metazoa > Chordata > Aves > Passeriformes > Paridae > Pseudopodoces > Pseudopodoces humilis. The sequence goes on along the minus strand of NC_142211.1, from coordinate 5,512,616 downwards.
AGGTCCAGGGAAGAATCAAAAGTTCCGATTACAAGAGACCTCAGCTCAGCTCGCTGAAAGGTGAGTATCGGCAAATTTTGATTCCTAAGTACACAACGCAGAAACTGATATCGACTCACGGAGAAGTCGAAGAAAGGTAAGAATATATTTGCGAAGTATAGGGCAGAAAAAGAGTAAGCTTCAAGGAAGAAGCACAGGAAAAGATTCCTCCGATCAGGGGGAGGAATCACCAGACATCCCACTGGAAAGTCCCTTGGGGTGGATGCTAAAACACTGGGAAGATTGTCCCCAGAGGAAGGGGAAATCAAAGGAGAAATTAATACATTATTGTATGGAGGTTTGGGAGGACAGGAGTTGAGAAGTCACCTCACTTGGCCAGTGTTAGGCACATTTGAAAAATGGACGTGTAACAAGTTGTTCTCCTATGTGGAGAACAAAGTCCCCTCAGATCCTGAGGAGAGGGAATACGCTAAGCTCTGGGTAAATGTCAGAGTAGGGCTATTCCCAATAAAGCAAAAAGAAAAACGTGAGTCGAAAACTGAGTCCTGGGAACCCCTCGATCACTTACCACCCCCGTATCGAGGACCAGCGGGACCTTCCTCTGCAGATCAAGTAATGCCCACAGCACCCTTGGGCCCCCGAGACCAACCCACTGAGATACGTGTGTCTCAGACGGGAGACTCGGGGCCAGCAGCGATGCCGGCAGCCCTTCCCCTTTCCCCGCCTGTAAACACCGTAACCACAGCAACCTCCTCGGAGGTTTTTTCTGCGCAAGGCTGGGGAACACCCTATCCGCCCCTGCCGGTCCGGCCGCCACAACCGGGACCCTCCCATACAACGGAGGGGACTCCTCCCTTCAACCGGGTGACGGCAGAATTCCCACCATTAATAACAGGGAGGCAATACACAATCACCAATTCCCCTCCCGCAAGTAGAACCCGTTTAAGAGCGAGAATGATAGATAATGAATGGGGAGAGAGTGAAGAGGGGCACCGGTTGTTCCCTCTTAGGGAAGTACCGACGGCCCCTGGAGTGATCAGTTTTGTGAATGTCCCCCTTAATTCTGGAAATGTAAGAACATTTAAAAAAGAGATGGGGCGGTTGTTAGATGACCCTCTCGGAGTGGCTGAGAGGTTAGATGAATTTTTAAGGAGTAGCATTTATACCTTTGACGATCTTATGGCAATCCTGAGATCACTGTTTAATCCGGAGGAAAAGGAAATGATTAAACAAGCCGGGATCAGAGACTGGGACAGACGCAATCCACAGGGGATGCCAGGTAACCAGAAATGGCCTAGCGCAAGCCCGAGCTGGAATGCACAGACAGAGGAAAGCAGATAGAACATGATGGATTTAAGGAGCATGATTGTACAAGGTATAAGAGAAGCGGTCCCTAGAGGCCAGAATATTAGCAAAGTTTTTAGAGAGTGTCAAGAAAAAAAAAGGAACCACCCACTGAATAGATCGAGAGATTACGGCGAAGTTTACAGATTTACTCTGAGACTGACCCGAACTCTCCTGTGGGGGAGGTTCTGTTAAAAAACACAATTCGTTGCTAAATCTTGGGAGGACATTAGGAGAAAATTAGAAAAGATCGAGGAGTGGCAAGATAAAAGCCTCCAGGACCTCCTAAGGGAAGCTCAAAAAAAGTATACATGAGGAGAGAAGATGAGAAGCAGAAATTGCAGGCTAAGGTTTTAGTAACTGCAGTAAAAGAAATCCAGAAACAAGAACAGATGCAGGGTAAGTTTAAAACACTACCCGGAAAAAGTCGAGGTTCTCACTGGGCAGCCCCGGCCCCACGGAGAGAGAGCCCGGAATGCTACTACTGTAAAAAGGTAGGACACGTTCAGCGGAATTGTAAACAAAGAATAAAAGATGAGAAAATTTTTCAAGAAGATTAAGAGTGTCAGGGGCTCTTTAATTTAGAGACCAGAACATCCAAGAAGCCCTTGATAAAATTAAAAGTGGGCCCCTAACGACAAGAAGTAAGTTTTCTTGTAGATACTGGGGCAGAGAAAAGTACCCTGCAGAAATTGCCATACGGATGTGTGGCTAGCAGAGAAAAAGTTTTTGTAATCAGTGCAAAGGGAGACCCCTTTGAAGTACCTATAATAAAAGATGTGGAAATAGAATCTGAAAATAAAATTTGCTTAGGGAATTTGCTATTAGTAGAAGAAGCAGATTACAATTTACTGGGAAGGGACATGATTGTTGCTTTAAGAATTAATATCTTGATTAAAAATTCTGAATTAGTGGTGAAAATATTTAAGTTGACTCCTAAAAATGAAGAGAAAATAAACCCTGAAGTATAGTATTCAAAGAGAGAAGGGAGTTGAAACAAATAATTGATGACCTCCTAAACGGGGATACTTTAGAGCCTTGCATGTCTCAACACAACACCCCCATCCTGGCTGTAAAAAGACGGATGATAGCGTCCGATTAATCCAGGACCTACGAGCGGTAAACGCTAGGACCCGGACTAGATTCCCGGTGGTGGCCAACCCCTATACTTTACTAAATAGACTCACACCAGAAGATGTGTGTGGTATAGTGTGATTAATTTGAAAGATGCTTTTTAGACTTGCCCTCTGGATGAAAGGAGTAGAGATTATTTTGCATTTCAGTGGGAGGACCCAGATAAAAACCGTAAGCAACAGCTAAGGTGGACGGTCCTCCCCCAGGGGTTTGTGGAGTCTCCGAACCTTTTCGGACAAGCTTTAGAACAAATGTTAACCCAATTTGCTCTTGAAGACAGGACAAAGCTTTCACAGTATGTAGATGACTTGCTAATAGCTGGACCGACTGAAGAGAGTGTGAAGAAAAGCACGATTGCCTTGTTAAACTTTCTAAGAAAGAAAAGTTTGAAAGTATCAAAATCCAAGCTGCAATTCACAGAGCCTGAAATAAAAAATAAAATACCTCAGACATTAGATATCTCAAAGAAAAAATTAGACCCGAAGAGGGTAGCAGGCATCCTTGCATTGCCTGCACCAAAAACAAAAAGGCAAATTAGACAAATTCTAGGGCTCTTAAGATATTGCAGGCAGTGAATTGAGGGTTTCAGTGAAAAAGTGAAGTTTTTGTATGAAAGATTAAACACTGACAAGCTGAAGTAGACTGAACAGAATGAGTCTAATTTCCAGAAATTAAAAACTGTTCTTATGACTGCCCCAGTACTAACTCTACCAGATACGAATAAAGAATTCCAGTTGTTCGTGAATGTGAGTAAACAAACAACACAGGGAGTCCTGACTCAGGAATGGGCAGACAAAGGGAAGCCTATAGGCTTCAAAGATCTTAGATCCAATCAGTCGGGGTTAGCCTACCTGTTTACCAGCAATTGTAACAGTGGCTCTGTTAATAAGAGAAGCAAGGAAAATAACTTTTCCTCCCCTAGTAGTTTACACTCCCCACGATGTGAAAAACATATTGCAGCAAAAAGCAGAGAAGTGGCTGACTGATTCCAGGCTTCTAAAATATGAAGCCATCTTAATCAGCTCACCCGGTTTAGAATTGAAAACCACTGCACAAAAAATCCTGCTCAGTTTCTATTCAGAAAAAATTAGTACATGATTGTTCTAAAATCGTTAGAGCTGCAAACCAGATAAGTTACATCAACGCAAACTGTGATTGTTTTCCATTTATACATTTTAAATGTGCTTGTTGTAAACAAATTTGAGTAACCCACTGTTGAAGAGAGTACAAACCTAAGAAACTGTGTACCAATTGTCTGACTAAAGAACAGGAGCTGACTAGCCGTTTCTTAATACTTGTCACCCGGGCGGGGTTTTTAGAACTTAACTCTCCTGAGTGGTACCTGCTTTTTCAAAAGGGGATTAGAGGTAAACTAGACTCCAAAGCAAAAACTTTAAAAATTGAGTGCCAAAAGACAGTCAAGGTACCGAGCAGGACAGACACAATTAAGTCGTCTCGGTGGGCTGCTTTCAAGAGAAAGTACGCCATTAGGACTACAAGGGCCCCTGAAGAATATCCTTGCTGCCGAGAAGATGGTAATCCCCGCCGTATATTTCTATACGGGCGAAGGGCAAGGCAGAGGGATACACCGGTGGGGAATCCTGACTGTCCTGAGTCTAGCCGTGTGCTTAGCCGAGAGAATGATTCCCGAGGTACCTCCGGGGGAGCGTCTCCTGGGGGAAGTGTGAGCAGTGTCAGACTGCCACAGATACCAGACGAATAGTTAACTACTGTCCTCCGGAACGTTGTTTGTCTAACAGCACTCAGTATAATCTTTGTGAATTAAAGGGGAAGGTCCAGTGTTACCACTCAGGGGCAAGGCTTAAGAACGGGCAGTCTAAAACTCCTATGAAAAGAAAGACTGAAAATTCCCATTTCAGGTATAAGAGAGAAGTGGAAATGATTCCCCCAATTCCAATCTGCAGTCAATGTAACAAAACGGTCTAGATAGGGGGGGAAAAGACAATCCACCTTTTTGGCATATTATGCGGTTAACCCTTTATGTTACAATAAAGCGAATTTGAAAATGTGTACCATGGGAGGGAAAGTATATTGGGAAAGTAGAAATTTAAAACATGAAAAAAAGGCTTTTTTTAATAATGAACCGATAATCCTTGATTTGTTAAAAAGTAGTGATGACCGGGTATGTTTGCAATTCAACCAAGTATTCTGCTTCTCCAGGGATGAGGAAGGGGTGGACCCTGAAAACAAAATATAAAACAACTAACCCTAGAGTTAAAGAGGCAAGAAGCAGAAGCTCAGAAAAAGAAACTAGAACAGGAGAGGCTTAACTCTCTTAGTGAACATTATGAGCAATTAGAGAAACAATACAGCAATTGGGGGTTGCCAAACCCCAACCAGAATCTTTTCATAGATCTAATGCAAGAAATAGCCACAGAATTAGGTCTATCTAACTGTTAGATCTGTGGCGGTTTAAAATCAGCTGAAAGATAGCCTTGGAAGGGAGAGGAACTAACCCCAGAGTAACTTCTAAAAATGAGAAGGCTCTAAAATATCAAAAACAAAACAAAGACCAGAGAGAAAAGAATTCACTGATTTAGTAGGCTATACCCCGTGTGTAAGCACACTCACGGTGAATTCGGAAAGCAAAACAAAAACCTGGCAACCTGAACCACCCGCGGGCTATTGGAGTCGCTCCCGGGGGAATAACTGTGAATGGATGGAAATAATTGAACTTTACTGGTGCAAAAACTCTGGGGCCAATCCCTTCCACGAGCTAATAGGATTGAAGGAATATTGAGATGATCCGGCAAAGTTGAACAAGGGTTGAGAAGCTCCTAATAGTATATATTAGATATGTGGAAAAAGGCATACAGCGAGCTACCCAGAAAATGGAAAAGATCCTGCACACTTGGAATAATTCAGTCCTTTTTCTTTACTCTACCTAAAACAGAGAGTAAATCATTGAGCCCCTCTCTTTGAGACATTAAACAGACAAAGGAGGGAATTAAAACGGAAACTACCAATAGCGGGAGGCAACCAGAAGTAGAACGAGGAAGAATGACCTGCCAAAAGGATCATTCAATATTACGGGCCGCTACTTAGGCAAATGATGGCAGCTGGGGTTACAGAACCCCCATTTATCTCCTCAACAGACTTATCAAGTTGCAAGCGGTGGTAGAGATAGTTTCCAACCACACTTCAGAAGCCCTAGAACTCCTAGCCAAACAACATTCTCAAATGAGAGCTTTTGTGTACCAAAACAGACTAGCTCTCGATTATTTGCTAGCCGAGGAGGGAGGAGTGTGTGGCAGATACAACGAATCCGAGTGTTGTATGGAAATAGACGATTACGGAGAAACAATAAAAGGATTGGCTGCTGAAATTAAAAAGGTAGCTCATGTGCCAGTCCAAAAATGGAATTCAATCCTACAAGCCTCCTGGTGAGACCAGATATTCGGGCAAGGAGCTTGGTAGAAGAAACTAGTATTTTTCATCACTTGTTCAGTTGCCGGAATCATTTTCCTTCCCTGCTTAATTCCTTGCTTCATCAGACTAATTCACTCTGTTGTGCAAGGAATGCAGATTGCCACACTTCCAATTGATCCTGAGAAAGCGCAAGGGAGACCTACTCCTCTCTCTAAACTAATGAAATTAGAGGAGGAAAAAGAAAACGAAAATGTGATTAAAGCCTTAAAAAATTTTTGAAAATAAATATAACCTGGCACAAGCATATAGTGAGAATTCGTTAACAGACTGGGAAGAAGATGAATGTGAGTAAAAAAAATTATAGTCCTCCCCTGCAGAATTGGATGAAATAACACGAATTTTTAATGTAATGAATTATTAGGCGGGGGACTGTGAGAAATGAACTTGTAAAAATTCGTAAAAATCTAAATAAATGTATATAACAATAATGATATAAAATATAAAGTACAGTATGACACACAAGCCCTTCCCAGATCTAGCCACGAATTCCCACTCAAAGGATAACGATCCTAGCCGGCGCCCATCAACAAAAGAATAGACAGGACGCGGCCCATCAAGCTGACAGGAAAAAAAAAACTCCTCAAACTGACAAGGACAGGCTCGGTGACCATCAACGGGGAAGAATAGGCAGGACACGAAACAGAGAGGCACCGACGAGATATTCATCACCGGACCCGAACACCTCGCCTTGCGGGCTACCGTTGGGGGAAGCCATCAAGTAAACAAAAGGAAAAATCCAGCCGAAATATCCATCGGCTCCAACCCGGATCCAGCCATCCCATCCGGATGGCCTGAACCACAAGAGCCACTCAGAATTTCTTTACATATGAGGAGACTCAGTCCGGACGTCCATTCGACTCTATTCTCCAACGCCAGGAAATCAATTCATACGACAATCAAAGACTGTTGATGAATGGTGCCTGCCTGGAATTTGGCCTCAAGGCTAAAAATCCCTATAAAAACCCCGGACAGTTTACCCTCCTGCGTGGATTTGGGAACACCTATACCTTTGGGTATAGACCCCTGTCCACCCAGCGCTGCGCTGTTTGTTTTATTGTGGTTTTCCCTCATTGTTTATTTTTTTATAGAAATTGTTTTATAATAAATTGTTTTTTATTTAACCCAAATCTGCCTCTGCATTTATAACAGATTGGTGCCGTGACTCGGATCGGAGAAACTGCGGGGAATCTCGCTGCCCAGGACGGGTACCCCCGCTGATTTTGGCGGCCCTGGTGAGTTGAGAACCCCCGTAGTTCATTCCGATATCCGAACCAAATTTAGGCGGAGGTAAAAACCACAATAAAAAGGATAAATCCGGATCGGAGAGCTCGGAAGGCACGGAGCCTTCGGAAGCCGCGGCTTACTTTGCTCGTAAAACGTCTAGTGCGCACAAGGGACACCCACGCAGGAAAATAGCTGTAAGTACTGCTGGTTGAGCGGGCGATCGGGCGAGTGTGTGAGACGTGATCTGATCACGAAGCGAGTGCGGACTTCAAGGTCGCGTTTCCATCCTCCCGCGAGGGAATTGGCCGGCCGCGAAGGAAGCGATACAGAGTGAAAGTTTTTTTTTTTCCCTCGACACACACTGGTAAAACCTGAGACCAAAGGGTGTCTCGGGAACTGATCGCAAGGTACTAAGAGGGGAAGGGACGTCTTGTCGAGCTCGAGGCTGGTAAACCCTCTTAGTAACGGACCCAGGGAGAGGTCCAGGGAAGAATCAAAAGTTCCGATTACAAGAGACCTCAGCTCAGCTCGCTGAAAGGTGAGTATCGGCAAATTTTGATTCCTAAGTACACAACGCAGAAACTGATATCGACTCACGGAGAAGTCGAAGAAAGGTAAGAATATATTTGCGAAGTATAGGGCAGAAAAAGAGTAAGCTTCAAGGAAGAAGCACAGGAAAAGATTCCTCCGATCAGGGGGAGGAATCACCAGACATCCCACTGGAAAGTCCCTTGGGGTGGATGCTAAAACACTGGGAAGATTGTCCCCAGAGGAAGGGGAAATCAAAGGAGAAAATTAATACATTATTGTATGGAGGTTTGGGGAGGACAGGAGTTGAGAAGTCACCTCACTTGGCCAGTGTTAGGCACATTTGAAAAATGGACGTGTAACAAGTTGTTCTCCTATGTGGAGAACAAAGTCCCCTCAGATCCTGAGGAGAGGGAATACGCTAAGCTCTGGGTAAATGTCAGAGTAGGGCTATTCCCAATAAAGCAAAAAGAAAAACGTGAGTCGAAAACTGAGTCCTGGGAACCCCTCGATCACTTACCACCCCCGTATCGAGGACCAGCGGGACCTTCCTCTGCAGATCAAGTAATGCCCACAGCACCCTTGGGCCCCCGAGACCAACCCACTGAGATACGTGTGTCTCAGACGGGAGACTCGGGGCCAGCAGCGATGCCGGCAGCCCTTCCCCTTTCCCCGCCTGTAAACACCGTAACCACAGCAACCTCCTCGGAGGTTTTTTCTGCGCAAGGCTGGGGAACACCCTATCCGCCCCTGCCGGTCCGGCCGCCACAACCGGGACCCTCCCATACAACGGAGGGGACTCCTCCCTTCAACCGGGTGACGGCAGAATTCCCACCATTAATAACAGGGAGGCAATACACAATCACCAATTCCCCTCCCGCAAGTAGAACCCGTTTAAGAGCGAGAATGATAGATAATGAATGGGGAGAGAGTGAAGAGGGGCACCGGTTGTTCCCTCTTAGGGAAGTACCGACGGCCCCTGGAGTGATCAGTTTTGTGAATGTCCCCCTTAATTCTGGAAATGTAAGAACATTTAAAAAAGAGATGGGGCGGTTGTTAGATGACCCTCTCGGAGTGGCTGAGAGGTTAGATGAATTTTTAAGGAGTAGCATTTATACCTTTGACGATCTTATGGCAATCCTGAGATCACTGTTTAATCCGGAGGAAAAGGAAATGATTAAACAAGCCGGGATCAGAGACTGGGACAGACGCAATCCACAGGGGATGCCAGGTAACCAGAAATGGCCTAGCGCAAGCCCGAGCTGGAATGCACAGACAGAGGAAAGCAGATAGAACATGATGGATTTAAGGAGCATGATTGTACAAGGTATAAGAGAAGCGGTCCCTAGAGGCCAGAATATTAGCAAAGTTTTTAGAGAGTGTCAAGAAAAAAAAAGGAACCACCCACTGAATAGATCGAGAGATTACGGCGAAGTTTACAGATTTACTCTGAGACTGACCCGAACTCTCCTGTGGGGGAGGTTCTGTTAAAAAACACAATTCGTTGCTAAATCTTGGGAGGACATTAGGAGAAAATTAGAAAAGATCGAGGAGTGGCAAGATAAAAGCCTCCAGGACCTCCTAAGGGAAGCTCAAAAAAAGTATACATGAGGAGAGAAGATGAGAAGCAGAAATTGCAGGCTAAGGTTTTAGTAACTGCAGTAAAAGAAATCCAGAAACAAGAACAGATGCAGGGTAAGTTTAAAACACTACCCGGAAAAAGTCGAGGTTCTCACTGGGCAGCCCCGGCCCCACGGAGAGAGAGCCCGGAATGCTACTACTGTAAAAAGGTAGGGAACGTTCCGCGGAATTGTAAACAAAGAATAAAAGATGAGAAAATTTTTCAAGAAGATTAAGAGTGTCAGGGGCTCTTTAATTTAGAGACCAGAACATCCAAGAAGCCCTTGATAAAATTAAAAGTGGGCCCCTAACGACAAGAAGTAAGTTTTCTTGTAGATACTGGGGCAGAGAAAAGTACCCTGCAGAAATTGCCATACGGATGTGTGGCTAGCAGAGAAAAAGTTTTTGTAATCAGTGCAAAGGGAGACCCCTTTGAAGTACCTATAATAAAAGATGTGGAAATAGAATCTGAAAATAAAATTTGCTTAGGGAATTTGCTATTAGTAGAAGAAGCAGATTACAATTTACTGGGAAGGGACATGATTGTTGCTTTAAGAATTAATATCTTGATTAAAAATTCTGAATTAGTGGTGAAAATATTTAAGTTGACTCCTAAAAATGAAGAGAAAATAAACCCTGAAGTATAGTATTCAAAGAGAGAAGGGAGTTGAAACAAATAATTGATGACCTCCTAAACGGGGATACTTTAGAGCCTTGCATGTCTCAACACAACACCCCCATCCTGGCTGTAAAAAGACGGATGATAGCGTCCGATTAATCCAGGACCTACGAGCGGTAAACGCTAGGACCCGGACTAGATTCCCGGTGGTGGCCAACCCCTATACTTTACTAAATAGACTCACACCAGAAGATGTGTGGTATAGTGTGATTAATTTGAAAGATGCTTTTTAGACTTGCCCTCTGGATGAAAGGAGTAGAGATTATTTTGCATTTCAGTGGGAGGACCCAGATAAAAACCGTAAGCAACAGCTAAGGTGGACGGTCCTCCCCCAGGGGTTTGTGGAGTCTCCGAACCTTTTCGGACAAGCTTTAGAACAAATGTTAACCCAATTTGCTCTTGAAGACAGGACAAAGCTTTCACAGTATGTAGATGACTTGCTAATAGCTGGACCGACTGAAGAGAGTGTGAAGAAAAGCACGATTGCCTTGTTAAACTTTCTAAGAAAGAAAAGTTTGAAAGTATCAAAATCCAAGCTGCAATTCACAGAGCCTGAAATAAAAAATAAAATACCTCAGACATTAGATATCTCAAAGAAAAAATTAGACCCGAAGAGGGTAGCAGGCATCCTTGCATTGCCTGCACCAAAAAACAAAAGGCAAATTAGACAAATTCTAGGGCTCTTAAGATATTGCAGGCAGTGAATTGAGGGTTTCAGTGAAAAAGTGAAGTTTTTGTATGAAAGATTAAACACTGACAAGCTGAAGTAGACTGAACAGAATGAGTCTAATTTCCAGAAATTAAAAACTGTTCTTATGACTGCCCCCAGTACTAACTCTACCAGATACGAATAAAGAATTCCAGTTGTTCGTGAATGTGAGTAAACAAACAACACAGGGAGTCCTGACTCAGGAATGGGCAGACAAAGGGAAGCCTATAGGCTTCAAAGATCTTAGATCCAATCAGTCGGGGTTAGCCTACCTGTTTACCAGCAATTGTAACAGTGGCTCTGTTAATAAGAGAAGCAAGGAAAATAACTTTTCCTCCCCTAGTAGTTTACACTCCCCACGATGTGAAAAACATATTGCAGCAAAAAGCAGAGAAGTGGCTGACTGATTCCAGGCTTCTAAAATATGAAGCCATCTTAATCAGCTCACCCGGTTTAGAATTGAAAACCACTGCACAAAAAATCCTGCTCAGTTTCTATTCAGAAAAATTAGTACATGATTGTTCTAAAATCGTAGAGCTGCAAACCAGATAAGTTACATCAACGCAAACTGTGATTGTTTTCCATTTATACATTTTAAATGTGCTTGTTGTAAACAAATTTGAGTAACCCACTGTTGAAGAGAGTACAAACCTAAGAAACTGTGTACCAATTGTCTGACTAAAGAACAGGAGCTGACTAGCCGTTTCTTAATACTTGTCACCCGGGCGGGGTTTTTAGAACTTAACTCTCCTGAGTGGTACCTGCTTTTTCAAAAGGGGATTAGAGGTAAACTAGACTCCAAAGCAAAAACTTTAAAAATTGAGTGCCAAAAGACAGTCAAGGTACCGAGCAGGACAGACACAATTAAGTCGTCTCGGTGGGCTGCTTTCAAGAGAAAGTACGCCATTAGGACTACAAGGGCCCCTGAAGAATATCCTTGCTGCCGAGAAGATGGTAATCCCCGCCGTATATTTCTATACGGGCGAAGGGCAAGGCAGAGGGATACACCGGTGGGGAATCCTGACTGTCCTGAGTCTAGCCGTGTGCTTAGCCGAGAGAATGATTCCCGAGGTACCTCCGGGGGAGCGTCTCCTGGGGAAGTGTGAGCAGTGTCAGACTGCCACAGATACCAGACGAATAGTTAACTACTGTCCTCCGGAACGTTGTTTGTCTAACAGCACTCAGTATAATCTTTGTGAATTAAAGGGGAAGGTCCAGTGTTACCACTCAGGGGCAAGGCTTAAGAACGGGCAGTCTAAAACTCCTATGAAAAGAAAGACTGAAAATTCCCATTTCAGGTATAAGAGAGAAGTGGAAATGATTCCCCCAATTCCAATCTGCAGTCAATGTAACAAAACGGTCTAGATAGGGGGGGAAAAGACAATCCACCTTTTTGGCATATTATGCGGTTAACCCTTTATGTTACAATAAAGCGAATTTGAAAATGTGTACCATGGGAGGGAAAGTATATTGGGAAAGTAGAAATTTAAAACATGAAAAAAAGGCTTTTTTTAATAATGAACCGATAATCCTTGATTTGTTAAAAAGTAGTGATGACCGGGTATGTTTGCAATTCAACCAAGTATTCTGCTTCTCCAGGGATGAGGAAGGGGTGGACCCTGAAAACAAAATATAAAACAACTAACCCTAGAGTTAAAGAGGCAAGAAGCAGAAGCTCAGAAAAAGAAACTAGAACAGGAGAGGCTTAACTCTCTTAGTGAACATTATGAGCAATTAGAGAAACAATACAGCAATTGGGGGTTGCCAAACCCCAACCAGAATCTTTTCATAGATCTAATGCAAGAAATAGCCACAGAATTAGGTCTATCTAACTGTTAGATCTGTGGCGGTTTAAAATCAGCTGAAAGATAGCCTTGGAAGGGAGAGGAACTAACCCCAGAGTAACTTCTAAAAATGAGAAGGCTCTAAAATATCAAAAACAAAACAAAGACCAGAGAGAAAAGAATTCACTGATTTAGTAGGCTATACCCCGTGTGTAAGCACACTCACGGTGAATTCGGAAAGCAAAACAAAAACCTGGCAACCTGAACCACCCGCGGGCTATTGGAGTCGCTCCCGGGGGAATAACTGTGAATGGATGGAAATAATTGAACTTTACTGGTGCAAAAACTCTGGGGCCAATCCCTTCCACGAGCTAATAGGATTGAAGGAATATTGAGATGATCCGGCAAAGTTGAACAAGGGTTGAGAAGCTCCTAATAGTATATATTAGATATGTGGAAAAAGGCATACAGCGAGCTACCCAGAAAATGGAAAAGATCCTGCACACTTGGAATAATTCAGTCCTTTTTCTTTACTCTACCTAAAACAGAGAGTAAATCATTGAGCCCCTCTCTTTGAGACATTAAACAGACAAAGGAGGGAATTAAAACGGAAACTACCAATAGCGGGAGGCAACCAGAAGTAGAACGAGGAAGAATGACCTGCCAAAAGGATCATTCAATATTACGGGCCGCTACTTAGGCAAATGATGGCAGCTGGGGTTACAGAACCCCCATTTATCTCCTCAACAGACTTATCAAGTTGCAAGCGGTGGTAGAGATAGTTTCCAACCACACTTCAGAAGCCCTAGAACTCCTAGCCAAACAACATTCTCAAATGAGAGCTTTTGTGTACCAAAACAGACTAGCTCTCGATTATTTGCTAGCCGAGGAGGGAGGAGTGTGTGGCAGATACAACGAATCCGAGTGTTGTATGGAAATAGACGATTACGGAGAAACAATAAAAGGATTGGCTGCTGAAATTAAAAAGGTAGCTCATGTGCCAGTCCAAAAATGGAATTCAATCCTACAAGCCTCCTGGTGAGACCAGATATTCGGGCAAGGAGCTTGGTAGAAGAAACTAGTATTTTTCATCACTTGTTCAGTTGCCGGAATCATTTTCCTTCCCTGCTTAATTCCTTGCTTCATCAGACTAATTCACTCTGTTGTGCAAGGAATGCAGATTGCCACACTTCCAATTGATCCTGAGAAAGCGCAAGGGAGACCTACTCCTCTCTCTAAACTAATGAAATTAGAGGAGGAAAAAGAAAACGAAAATGTGATTAAAGCCTTAAAAAATTTTTGAAAATAAATATAACCTGGCACAAGCATATAGTGAGAATTCGTTAACAGACTGGGAAGAAGATGAATGTGAGTAAAAAAAATTATAGTCCTCCCCTGCAGAATTGGATGAAATAACACGAATTTTTAATGTAATGAATTATTAGGCGGGGGACTGTGAGAAATGAACTTGTAAAAATTCGTAAAAATCTAAATAAATGTATATAACAATAATGATATAAAATATAAAGTACAGTATGACACACAAGCCCTTCCCAGATCTAGCCACGAATTCCCACTCAAAGGATAACGATCCTAGCCGGCGCCCATCAACAAAAGAATAGACAGGACGCGGCCCATCAAGCTGACAGGAAAAAAAAAACTCCTCAAACTGACAAGGACAGGCTCGGTGACCATCAACGGGGAAGAATAGGCAGGACACGAAACAGAGAGGCACCGACGAGATATTCATCACCGGACCCGAACACCTCGCCTTGCGGGCTACCGTTGGGGGAAGCCATCAAGTAAACAAAAGGAAAAATCCAGCCGAAATATCCATCGGCTCCAACCCGGATCCAGCCATCCCATCCGGATGGCCTGAACCACAAGAGCCACTCAGAATTTCTTTACATATGAGGAGACTCAGTCCGGACGTCCATTCGACTCTATTCTCCAACGCCAGGAAATCAATTCATACGACAATCAAAGACTGTTGATGAATGGTGCCTGCCTGGAATTTGGCCTCAAGGCTAAAAATCCCTATAAAAACCCCGGACAGTTTACCCTCCTGCGTGGATTTGGGAACACCTATACCTTTGGGTATAGACCCCTGTCCACCCAGCGCTGCGCTGTTTGTTTTATTGTGGTTTTCCCTCATTGTTTATTTTTTTATAGAAATTGTTTTATAATAAATTGTTTTTATTTAACCCAAATCTGCCTTTGCATTTATAACAAGGTTTACCAGTTTAAAAAGATAGGCAACAGACTTCGTGTTCCTCTATGCTCTTTCACCAAAATTCTTTTAGCATGGCTTTGTTTACTATCCACATACTGCAACAGCGTAACTCTTGAAGATGGAGTAAACTCTCCTAATATTTTCTGCAAAGTTTGCCCAAACAAAACAGGTGACTCTGTATAAACATGATCTAGTTCAGCAGCAAGCAATGCCACTGCCCTAAGCTAATCACATCACATTTTTTATTTTTAGTAACCAATTACTCTCTATCCCAATTTTTTGCATCAAATCCATCATAGGCGTAGGGAGGTGACTAACAAATTAACCTTCTTAAAAACGAGATTCACTTAATAAATTATAAAAATAATTTAATATAAACAAAAGACAATTAGGAGACAAAAGAAATAAAGCAAAGGGTTAAAACGGCCGGGTGCCCTGGCGGCTTGCCAGGAACACACCTGGTATCTTGGGAACACTCTTTTTATCCCCTCCTGCTATAATGGTTTAATGCATATTCAAACATGGCCCCTCCCTGGTTCCGCCTTCTTAAAACATGCTTTTGCACAGTTTTTATTTTCTGCTGGTCAGCACTTATTTTTGCTGGTCATCATTATTCTTGCTGATGAGCATTATTTTGGAGTTTGGTTTCCTTTCTTTTGCAAAATGGTCAGGGTAGATAACCATCTGGGCCTCTCGTCCTTCCTTTTGAGGGCAGCTGGGCTTCATATCTTCCGCTGATAACAGTTTGGGCTCTATTGTTCTCTTGATAAGAGCTTGGGCCCCACTGTCCTTGCCCTCTGAGGTTTCCTTGCTCTGTACCTAGGAAATTCTTTTAAACTTAAAACTTGTTAGCAAGAAAAAAGTACATACATAGCTAAAAAGTATTTAACATATAATATTCATCTGCGAAAGCCAATATCACAATACAATTTTATAACAACCTTTATTAAGGAAACCTTAATTGTCTCTTTAAGGACTTTTGGGTTAGGTTCTTTTTCCCTTTGAACAGAAGACTGACGAGAGGGAGGCAATTTTCTCTTGTTCGGTCTTGGTTGTTTATTATTTTTTGATCAGCATTACAAGGTACAAGGAGCTATGTGCACTATGATAGAAAGGGGTAAAATGGCTAACAAAGATTCTTTTCAACGTCTTTTATATGTCCATTTACCCAATTAACAGATGCCAACTAAATTATTTTTCTTAGTGACCCAATGACCCAACACCTGTGTACTGCGCTGTGGCATTCTTTATCCAATCACTTACTACTACCCAAAAACCTCTAGGAGAAGAACATGAAGAAGAAAGGAGGACAAGAGACAACACCCTAAATCCTCCATCTTGTCTTCTGCTCTCTAAACTACTTTTTCACCCAGTAATTTAAGAAACTTTCTAATCTACACACTTACACTTTTTCCATCTAACTTTAACATTTGTTCTCATGCATCACCATGAAAACATGCTCATGAATTTCATGCTATATGAAATTCAGTGTTTCTTTGGATCCTAGAACTAAGTATTAGAAACAAGGGCACACACTCTGTATCTCAGACTCCAACACTTAATATTTTTAACATTTTATATCCTTTAACATTTATAACCTTTATTAAGGAAAGATAATAAAATACTTTCCCTTAAAGTTTTCTTATAGCCTCCACAGAGGAAGTGCATAACCAATACCTAGGCTTTCCATAGGACACCATCCCCACAAGGCTGCAGCTGCAGAATTTGCTTTAAGATTAGAACTTGCCAATTCTAGCTCTCCACAACAAACCACAGACTGGTGTGGGTGTTCCCAAAAGGTAGGAGTTGCAGAATTGGCTTCATAACTGAAACTTGCCAATTCTAGCTTTTTACAACAAAACATACAAAAAGCAGAGAGGTGTAGTCCTGTCCAAACTGGAGCCTTTCAGCTCTGCACAAAACCTCATGTAGACAAATTAATTAAATCCCCAAATTCATTTACTACAATTTCTACAATTCTTTCAGAGAATGATGTGTTCAAACTTCTGAGCCCACAGAAGAAACCACAATTTTCACAACTCCTTTGAACAGTCAAAAAAAAAAATTCTTTAGACAATTTTTCACCCTCAGGGATAAAAATTAAGTTGGATTGAGAGGTCCTTGTTTTTACGAAGACACACACCTCTTCTCAATCCAGACCCACTTTAAAAGTTAGCAAAGGCTCCAGGTTGGTGGGTTCTTGGTACAATGAGAGCCTTTGACACCCCTAACAATCCATTTTCCTTATCTTCTGGACTTTATCAAGAGTCCAGCTGTTTTTGCAGACATTGCCTTTTTCAATGTCCCTCTGCCCTGCAGATAGCACACTGATTTTTCCCAGCCACTGTCTGGGTCGGGTCTCCCCTGCTGGGGAGGAATGCCTCTGCCATTTCCTTCTGGCCGACTCTGTCCCCTCTGTCCCAGGGGACCCCTTCGGCCCTGCGTTTTTTCCCTTTTGGGCCAGAAAAATTCTGCCATCACCTTTTCCTTTCCTCCTTGTGCTCACTCTATTTACCACACACCGTATACCAGAGCCAGTCTCTGTCCTGCCACATTGTCCAAACAGCTCCTCCCCCGCTCCCCCCGGTGCTCCCGGCGGGAACAGCCGGCAGCACCACAGGCGGCCAGGGCATCCGGCAGCCTCACAGGGCCGGCAGCCACTGCCGCCCCTGCCCGGGGCTGGCGGGGTCAGGCACTGCCCAGTGCTGAGTCCCAGTAGCCCCACGGGCCCCCAGCCTGTGCTCCCGGTCCTGCACTTCCGCGCCTGCTCCTTGCCTCAACCATATCTCTTCACACTCCCCTTTAACCTATTCTGTTCCAATACACCAACACGATCCATCCATCCCCTATTGTCAAGACTCCTTCTTGACTCCCCTTATTGCCCCCGCTGGGCATGGAGTGTCAAGACCCCTTCTTGATTTTCCCTTATTGCCCTCTTTGGGCGTCTATACCCTTAATTACCTCTGGGAGAATGTGTAAACCAACTCCACATTCTTCCAAGGGATTATTTGGAGATATTTTGGGATCATCATCCCTTTTGCTGGGGCCCCTTCCCGGCTGTACACTTGCAACCCTCCATGGGTGCCTTATTTTACCTCTGCTACCCTTCATGGGTGCCCTCCCAGGTTTTCTCCTCGAAGATCCCATTTTACTCACTGGTGAGATTTTCAGTGGTCCTGTTACTATGGGGTTAAATATTTTTGAAAATCATGTAGAAGTAGGCCACAAGAATGTTTGGTATTAGGGATAGTCTAGCAAGCTAAAATGTTTATGGTAATGGGAACTGGTACTTGAGGTCTCTAAGATACCCAAAGATAAGAGTCATACATGTTCGTACAAGGATGAGATAACTCTAATGAAGCAATATTGATAAAGTTAATGAAGCAATATTAATGAAGCAATATCGATAAGGTTGTTATAGTGATTACTGCTACAGTTGAAATTGTATAAATATGTGCACTTTGGACAAAGACAATGGAGCTAGATTTGGGTTGCTGATAGCCCAAGTTCCTGCGCACTTCAATAAAGCACCTGCATATAATCAGTCTATGATTATGTGTGTTCCTGAACGCTAACATTTTGGCAACCCAGATGGGACCCTGTGAGCACTGCTGAGGGAGTTTGAGATCCGATCACTCTCCAGCCGGCACAGAGGGATTCTCGGGGATCCCATCCAGCTGCGACCGTCTCCACCGCTCACAACGTCCCTCTGAAAGGTAAGGTGCTTTTCAGTCTGGTCTGGTGCCTGCCAATAAGACACAGCAAAAGCTACGCTTAGTTGGGCTAGAGGAATTCCTGGTATTGCCTGGGCGTCGTCTGTCAGACAAGTGCGGAAGCATTGAGGGTTCGTCATCAGTGGTGTATTGTAGCTGTAATATGGAGAAGCTTAAAGGGATTTTAGGTGGCAATGTCCCTATACCACGTACTTCTCCTTTGGGGTGCTTATTAGCACATTGAGAAGAGGGCAATTTTGGGCAAGATTTATGCAAAATAAAGTAAATTGATTATTGCAATATATGGTTGCCAGGATATGACCTGGGCAGTGGGGAAAAGGGGCCAAGAAATGGATCTTTGCAGTATAACACCATTTTACAGTTGATGTTGTTCTGTAAGCAAGAGGAAAAGTGGGATGAAGTCCCATATGTTGATTTGTTCTTCTATTTGATAGACAAACCAGAATGGCAGACGGAGTGTGGATTCATGGTAGTTAAGGCACGTGTGAGTGATCAATGTGAGGTTTGTGTAAAAGGAAAGAGTTGTTTAGAGCACCTGGCGTTAAAAGAAAGTTTGCGTTGGGGGAACGATATGCATGTTGATTTACAAGTGGCTTTAGTGGAACCAAAAGAACCTGATTCTATTTCATCTGCCCCCACTTCACCCAATCCCATTTCACCTAACCCTATTCCACTGAATCCTACTTCACCCGTCCCTCTTTACCCTCCTCTCCCGCCTACACCTGATTCTTCTTCTCCGGGAAGTGATCAAAATCTAACTGTGATACAAGGAAATGTGAAAAATGCTGGGGAGGAGGATAGCAGTAGCGGGGTGATGATAATAAATCAGCGACACCGGTATCCCATCGGACCCGGTCAAAGCTTGCCCCAGTCCTGTGTAAAATGGGAAAAGATTTGGGCAGACAAAGGCGGACTGTGATTGCCCCCTTGAGACAAGGAGTAGGAGTAGAGGGGCCGGTGTTTGTAAAAGTGCCTTTCTCCCCTGCAGACTTGATAATCTGGAAACAATCATCTGGAACTATTAGAGAAAATCCTGATAAAGTAGCAGGGGTGGTAAAAATGATTATGAAAACTCAGAATCTGGATTAGGATGATATACAAGTAATATTGGATAATTTAATGGACTCTGCTGAGAAAGAGATGGTGCTTAGAGCAGCCAAGGAGAGAGCAAAAAAAGATCTCAGAACTGGGTTCTGAGACAGGGACTTTAGATGAGAACTTTCCGACCGAGGATCCAGGGTGGGGTCCCAATTTTGGACACATATGGAAGCTGAAGAGATATCAAGAGTGGGTCCAGATAGGAGTTCAGAATGCTATGCTTAAGACTATGAATTGGTCTAAATTTTATAAGACAGGTAAAGAAAGAATCCCCTACTGCATTTTTGGAAAGGCTTAAGGACGCAGCAAGAAAGTATACAGATCTCCAATTAGAAACAGAACAGCCGAAAGTTCAGCTTGCGTTCATTTTCCTTGGGCAGTCACAGGATGATATTAGGAGAAAATTACAGAAGTTAGAAGGAGAGGACTTAAGGAATTTGAATAAATTACTTGAAGTGGCTTGGAAAGTATATAATAACAGGGAAAAGGAAGCTAGTAAAAAGCAGCAGCAAAATCTTTTGGCAGTGATACAAGGAAGAGAGAATCCAGGTTTCCAAGGACGTGGCAGAGGTGGTCATGGACTGGGGAGGGGCGGACTTGGCAGAGGATGAGGGGGATCAGTTTTGCCAAGATTAGGGTTAAACCAATGTGCTTATTCTAGACAAGAGGGGCACTGGAAAAATGAGTGCCCAAATCGGTTTAACCAGGGCAGTCAGTTCAACCAGAATCAGGACGCTTCAAAATTAATGGTGTTGGGAGAATACAGCAGCTGACTAGAACCAGAACAAAAAGCAATACAGGAACCTTTAGTAACTGTACAATTAGGAGATTGTTGGGGAGGATGAAACAGGGAAACCTTATGAATATGATTGTTTAGCAAAAGATTCTGAAAATATGAAACCTAGAATCAAAGTAGAAAGGAAAGCTTGCTTTGAGTCATAAGATGCTGAGTGCTGGTTACTATATGACCAAAGAACAATAGCCTAGCCAGCTAAAGGAGAATCCCTGATGATGAAACAATGTCCTTCTGCAGATAGAGAATCCAAAGGTCAAGAAGCAAGGGAAGAATTCGTAAAGCCTTTAGAGTTTGAAATGTAACACTGTATGGTAATGTAGTAGTTCTTATAGGCTATATGTAAATTCTTTAGTGGGTATGTCTTGTAGTGATTGGTTACTGGGAATTAGAATATTCAGTATAGAAAAAGATATATTGTATTGTAACAGGAACTTTGCACTCTTGTTTTCCCCGTTCTCTTGCTCTCGTTTTTCCCTCTCTTACTCCTTCTTCTCCCTCTCTTACTCTCTCTTCTCCTTCTCTTGCTCTTGTTTTCTTCCCTCCCCATCTTTAACCTCTCGTCTCTTGCTCTCCCCGTCCCACTCTCTGCCCGCCCCCCCCCCCCCGCCCCCGACCACGTGGACTCCGAGGCTGGTAGTGGACACGGGTCTCTCCCTCTCTTTACTCATATAATAAACTGCTTATACCTGAACAGCTTGACCCTGGAGAATTCTCTCACCACAAGCGAGTGTTTTGTACATCAATAGGAGATAAATAAGTAAAATTCCTGGTGGATACGAGGGGCTACATATTCTGTATTAAATGATTTGAAAGGGCAAATTGGGGACAAAACAACAATAGTTGGGGCCACAGGGAAGGAGAAAAACCGGCCATTCCTGCAACCCCTGGATTTGTGTTTTGGAAACAAAGTTTTAACACATGAATTTTTATATATGCCTGAGTGTCCAATTCCACTTTTAGGACTAGATTTATTAGCAAAACTTGATGCAGTGATAACTTTTGAGAATGGGGAAATTTTAATGAAAATACCTGAATCAAAGACAGGACAAATTTTAATGATAAAAGGAAAAGCAGTCCCTACTATCCCCAGGGAAGTAGAGGATGCAGTAATTCCCTCTGTATGGGAAACCGACATACTGGGAAAATCTAAATTGGCACAGCCGGTACATGTGAAATTAAAAGAAGGGGCAAAAGCTGTACAGGTCAAACAGTATCCCATAAAGCCAGAAGCATGGCAAGGAATAGTAAAGATTATTGATAAATTTTTGAAACACCAAATTTTAGAAGAATGTGAATCAGAATTTAATATACCAGTATTTCCAGTGAAGAAACCAATTAGTGAGTACAGACTAGTACAGGATTTGAGAGCAATAAATAGAATAACTAAAGATATTTACCCAGTAGTAGATAATCCTTGCACATTGTTGACATCTATAAAAGAGAAATACAAATGGTTTACTGTAACTGATTTAAAAGATGCCTTTTTCTGCATACCCCTTGACAAAGAAAGTAGGAAACAGCCTTTGAGTGGGAAAATCCAGAAAACAGAAGGAAAACTCAGCTCACCTGGACACGACTCCCACAAGGATACAAAAACCGTCCAACCCTATTTGGAAGCCAGCTGTCTGAGAAGCTGGAGATTTGGACCAAAAAATGGGCAAGTCCTGAAAGAACAATACCTGCTGTTACAGTATGTTGATGATATACTGATAGCTACAGTGGAGGAGACAACCTGCATAAAGGTAACAACTGAAATTTTAAATCAGCTAGGAATGGGAGGATGTAAGGTGTCTAAAGAATAGGCACAAATTGCCCGGCAGACTGTGATTTACCTGGGATGTGAAATCTCACAAGGGCAATGTAAGCTGGGTACTAATCGTATTCAAGCTATTTGTGCTATTCCAGAATCCCAGAACCTACATGAGCTGCAAGTTTTCCTTGGGATGACAGGGTGGTGCCGCCTGTGGATCATGGACTATGGACTAATTGCAAAACCCCTGTATGAGGCCCAGAAGATGCAGCCGTTTACCTGGGGCAAACCACAGGAGGCCTTCCTCAAACTAAAGGAGGCATTGACAATTGCTCCAGTGTTAGGATTGCCTGATTTATCCAAAGATTTTCAGCTGTTTGTGCATGAAAGGCTACGCCTAGCACTGGGAGTGCTGACCCAACATTTGGGAAGCTGGAAAAGGCCGGCGGGCTACTTTTCCAAACAGCTTGACAGTGTGAGTGCCGGATGGCCTTCATGCCTGCAGTTGCAACCACTGTGATGCTGATACAAGAAGCTAGAAAACTCATGATGGGTAGACACATAGATGTCTATGTGCCACATATGGTAACCACTGTTTCAGAACAAAAGGCGGGCCATTGGCTATCTCCAAGCAGGATGATGAAATTCCAGGTAATTTTAACAGAACAAGATGATGTAACATTGAAAACAACTAACCTTTTGAACCCAGCCTTGTTTTTAGGTACAACAGTTGAAGAAAGCCCATTGGAACACAATTGTGTGGAGGTGATAGAACACACCTGTTCGGCTAGAGCAGATCTGAAAGACATCCCACTGGAACAGGCAGACTGGGGGCTGTTTATAGATGGAAGCAGTTTTGTGGAGAATGAGACCAGATACGCTGGATATGTGGTAACAACAGTAAGTGCAGTGGTAGAGGCAAAGGCCTTACTAGCAAACACATCTTCTCAACAAGCAGAACTGGTTGCCTTAACCAGGGCATTCAAACTGTGTGAAGGGAAGAAAGTAAATATATGGACTGATTCAAAATACGATTTTGGAGTGGTGCATGTACACAGGGCACTGTGGAAAGAAAGAAGACTGCTGTCTTCTCAAGGCACGCACATTAAACATCAAGATGCAGTCCTGCAATTAATAAAAGCAGTACAAAAACTTGAACAAGTAGCAATCATGCACTGTAAAACTCACCAATCAGGAAGCTCCAAAATTCATGAGGGAAATCGAAAAGCAGACTGGACAGCCCTACAAGTTGCTCGAGAAGTGCAAACTGCAATGGCATTGATACCTTTAAAAACTAATGTATCTCAATTCAATTTACCTCCAGAACCAAAATATTCAATACAAGATGAGAAACTGGGATGCTCACTGAATGCACAAAAGAATTCAGAAGGGTGGTATGTGACTACACAGGGACAAGTAGTGGTACCCCCTTTGATAATGAGAGAAGTTCTACAAATTAAACATGATGAATGTCATTGGGGTGCAGAGGCATTGGTGAAATTGTTAAAACAAAATTTAATTTCAGTACAGATGTTAACAATGGCAAAATCAGTAATGTCAAAATGTGAAATCTGCTTAAAGAACAACCCAGTGGCTAGACGACAGGCACAGTTAGGAAGAATTTGGGTAGGAGTAGAACCAGGAGATTATTGGCAAGTAGATTTTGTAGAATTAACAAGAACTCGAGGATACAAATATCTATTGGTGTGGGTTGACACTTTTTCAGGATGGCCAGAAGCTCTTCCCTGTCGCACAAACCAAAAAAAGGAGACAGTCAAGTGGTTACTGCAAGAAATCCTTCCAAGATTTGGGGTGCCTCTAGGAATATCATCAGATAGGGGCCCACATTTCATAGCCACAGTAGTGAGGGAGGTGGATAGGTTGCTGGGAATAGCTTGGGATCTCCATACACCATGGAGACCCCAATCCAGTGGACAGGTAGAGAGGATGAATCAGACATTGAAGAGGCAGATGAGTAAAATATGCCAAGAGGCTAAATTGCAGTGGCCACAAGCTTTACCAATAGCACTGCTGAGGATTTGGATAAAGCCTAGAAGCAGGATGTCTGTCAGTCCTTATGAGATATTGTATGGGAAACCATATGAGTCTCCTGAACCTAATCCAAATGTACATTTTACAGGGAAGCAAGAGGTGTATAATTATGTTCTGTCTCTTGGAAAAGCTCTAGCTTGACTTCAGAGCACCCTTGTGTGGAATAGGTTGCTGACTCTTGAGAATCCAGTTCATGACATACACCTGGGAGATGAAGTGTACGTTAAAACCTGGAACAAGGAACCATTAAAAGAAAGGTGGAATGGACCCTATCAGGTACTGTTAACTACCTTTACAGCAGTCAAAGTAGCTGGACTGGATCCCTGGATACACTACACCAGAGTGAAGAAGGTTTCTCCTGCACTATGGACTGCACAAACTGTAGGACCAACGAAGTACAGATAAAGCGGGTTTAATAATTTCAAATGTCTAGGTTGTTAGTGACTGTAACAGTGGTCATTTTATGGCCTTTAGTGCCATCAGTAGGAATCAATGTTACTTTGGGATGTGAAATGCAAAAGGATCAGCTGACAACTCTTCATTTTAGAATGAAGAGGGATGTGGGGGTGCAGCCAGACACACAAATGGATAAGTCTCTAATACCACTCAGGCAGAAAATGTGATGATCACATTAGTTAAGGATTTTGCTAATATGCAAAACACCAGCAAAATAACTGCCTGTCTGCCAATACCAAAGGCAGCAGGAGACCAAATAAATTGGGGAATTATAACATGGAAATTACCTGAAATACAAAAGAATAAAAAATGAAAATGTGAGCTGTGTATTGCAAATAGATTACAAGTACCGAAATAAGACAGTGTTTGAAAATGCTGTGAAGACAAAGTATTCATCTATATGGGATTGTCACGAGAATGGAGGAAAGTATGAACCAAAACTAAG
This sequence comes from Pseudopodoces humilis, assembly GCF_049639895.1. Classification (NCBI taxonomy): domain Eukaryota; kingdom Metazoa; phylum Chordata; class Aves; order Passeriformes; family Paridae; genus Pseudopodoces; species Pseudopodoces humilis. Next base: position 5,487,580 of record NC_142211.1, on the reverse strand, counting down.
CTGGTATGGGGGATTAGGAAATTATGGATGGTGTTATAAATAGATAGCAAAGGTTATTAAAGAAAAGATTCCGGTATCAAAATGGAAGTGTGAAGGGCAGGAAGGAAAAGATCGAGCTGAGGCTTGGGAGAGTGCATGGTCGATGAGTGTGCTTCAGAAATTCCAATATATGGCAGATACCCCTTGGTGCATTAAGTGGGAAGGCTCTGAAAATGAAACAGATCCAGGGGTATGGAACACTGCAACCAGTAGTAGAATAGAGGCAAAGTGAATTGGTGGGCATGTAATGAAACTTATGACTGTACTTCTGATGATGAAGAAATAAAACAAATGCCACCACTAGTAGTAGCTCTGTGAATTGGATGTGCCTGCCGAGGAATAAAACATAAACAAGGTGAAATAAATTACAAGATAGGACAAGTGATCCAAAAGGTAGTATGTAGGAGAAGTACAATTCAGAGTCCAGGCCAATTTGTACGGGCAGCAAGCGATGGCACCTGGACAACACACCTGCCTGTAGATGGAAAGAAATTACTTTAGGCCTCCCCACCTTATGCCCAATTTGGAAAAAGTCCCCATTTAAAGGAAAACATCAACTTCTGCAAATAAGGACAAGATGAGAAGTTCAGGAAAACTAAATCGAAAATGAAGAAAGATGGCAGGAACCCTCCAGTAGTGTAAAATTTGAATGGGCTCTGGAATCCTTGTTTGGTCCAATAGCAAATTACAACAATAGCAATATATTGTATAAATGTACAGGTCAGGTAGAAAGATTGGCAAGAGTCACTAAAGAAGGATTTAGAGAACTAAATGTACAATTACAAGCCACAACTAAAATGACTTTGCAAAACAGATTTGCTTTAGATTTGTTACTGTTAAAAGAACACGAAGTCTGTGAATACCTAAAAGGACAAATTGATGATTGCTGCATCCATATCCCAAATGTAACTGCAGATGTGGAAAATGACATTAATCAATTAAAACAAATAGAACATGAAGCACAGAAAGAACGGGAAGATCTGACAAGTTGGTTAGATAAAATCTTTGAAGGGTTAGGATGGAATGTGAGCCCATGGATCAAATCTGTTATTGAGAGATTAATAATTTACTGATTGTGTTCTTAGCAATTTGGTTAATCTATGCAGTTCTGAAAGGAGAGATAAAGAAAAGAGTATCCTGGAACCAGAAGATAATAAAGGCACTGACACGGGACAGAGATCAACATCCGCATTTGTCATCTGCAAGTCCTCCAGTGTGCAGCAATGCTTACAACAACTGTGGGTTCGAAGATGAACATCAAGTATAAACTCAGAAGAAAAAGACTGTATATAGTGAAAGCATTACACTTATTATAGTAAAGTGAAATATTTGCAAAGGGGGGAAATATGTTACTATGGGGTTAAATGTTTCCGAAAATCATGTAGAAGTAGGCCACAAGAATGTTTGGTATTAGGGATAGTCTAGCAAGCTAAAATGTTTATGGTAATGGGAACTGGTACTTGAGGTCTCTAAGATACCCAGAGATAAGAGTCATACATGTTCGTACAAGGATGAGCTAACTCTAATGAAGCAATATTGATAAAGTTAATGAAGCAATATTAATGAAGCAATATCGATAAGGTTGTTATAGTGATTACTGCTACAGTTGAAATTGTATAAATATGTGCACTTTGGACAAAGACAATGGAGCTAGATTTGGGTTGCTGATAGCCCAAGTTCCTGCGCACTTCAATAAAACACCTGCTTATAATCAATCTGTGATTATGTGTGTTCTCAAACGCTAACAGTCCTTCCCTGTGGACCCCACTGGTCCACCACTCATCTGTCTCCTGGACAGTCACGGGAACCTAGTCGATCACCCGGTGCCAGCCGCCACCAAGGGGAGCTGATCACCGAAACCGGGTGAGGAGCGCCTTCAGCTCCAGTAGCTGCCTTCTGCTCCGGACGGTGGAAATATCCCAGTCAGAGCCCTCAGATTGTCAGGAAAATTAATCCACAAACACCAGAGGCTTATGTCCAAAAAGGAGACAGAGGAGTCCTGCAACTTTATTCGAATAAAGGGAGAGGCCATGGGGCATTCCCCTGAGGTGTCTCAAATTTTTGGACGACACAGCCTCCTGTTTATCCTAATTTCCTGGCCGCATGTCCCTCTCTTTCCTCATAGGATGAGGTACTTGAGAGGTACAGACTTCCCGGAATGCCTGATACCAGGGATACACCCCCCGCCCCCCCCCCCCCCCCCCCCCCCGCCCCCCCCCCATGCATAATCCCCTTCTTAATTCTTAACTCTTGTGGAACTTTATGGTGTTTACCCAGTGTCTCTTTCATCTTTTAGTGGAATCCATCCCATTGTTTCTGTTATCTCTCAGTGATAGTTTCATCTTATCAGCAGACCCACAGCTTTTTTGTAAAGACAAACCTGTTATTCCTCTCAGTGGCCTTGGACTGGGAACAACTCACAGTACAGACCCTGAGTATTCCCGGGGAGGTGAATGGGATAGCTTGTCTTTGTGGGAGATTTAGAGCTGTCAGACGATCGAGGGATTGGCATCTGGCATGGGTTTTATTGCAGTGTAGAGTGTTGGGGAGGATGAAACAGGGAAACCTTATGAATATGATTGTTTAGCAAAAGATTCTGAAAATATGAAGCCTTGAATCAAAGTAGAAATAAAAGCTTGTTTTGAGTCATAAGATGCTGAGTGCTAGTTACTATATGACCAAAGAACAATAGCCTAGCCAGCTAAAGGAGAATCCCTGCTGATCAAACAATGTCCTTCTGCTGATAGTGAATCCAAAGGTCAAGCAGCAAGAGAAGAATTTGAAAGGTAGCTTTTAGAGTTTAAAATGTAACACTGTATGGTAATGTAGTAGTTCTTATAGGCTATGTGTAAATTCTTTAGTATGTGTGTGTCGTAGTGGTTGGTTACTGGGAATTAGAATATTCAGTATAGAAAAGGATATAATGTGTTGTAACAAGAACTTTGGTCTCTTGGTCTCTCGCTCTTAACTCTTGACTCTTACTCTCTTAATTCTTATTCACCTCTCTTAACCCTTAACTCTTATTCCCTTATCCCCTCTCCCCTCTTACTCTTATGCTCTTAATTCTTATTCCCTTCTCCCCTCTTAACTTCCCCTCTCCTCTCCTACCCTCTCTTAAGCTCTCTTCTCCTGTCTCTCTTAACGCTTACTCCCTTCTACTTTCTCTCTCTCCTTTCCAATCTCCCTCTCTCCCTCCCTGACCACGTGTATGCCGTGGCCAGCGGCGGAAACGGGTCTCTTCCTCCCTCTACCCAAATAATAAATTGCTTATACCTGAGCAGCTTGACCCTGGAGAAGTCTCTCACTGCAAGCATGAGTTTTCTATATCTATAGTAGAGATTGTGGAAGACGTTGGTATTGTTGCTCTAATAACCAGCAGGGTGTAATCCCCAGGTGTGAAGTGAAAAAAATCATCCTAATCAAGTTGACGATAAACCTAAAACTCTGGAGTTTGTGTTTGGGAAGAGTACTGGGAAGAGACAATGAAATTGTGTGAGGAAAAGTTTGGGTGAAAATGGGACAGAGCAAGAAGGAGATAATGGGAACTGGAAAAAGTAAAGAGATCCCTAAAGCGACTCCACTAGGCTGTATTATTGCGCATTGGAAAGATATTGGTGGATGTGGGGGCACTGAGAAAGAGATCTTATCAGGGTTTTGCAAAGACTGGTGGCCATTCTATAAATTTGATGGAGCAAGATGGCCACCTAGTGGAACGTTGGATTATAACATGCTATTGCAACTCACACTATTTCATAGAAGGGAAGGGAAATGGACAGAGGTATCATATGCTGATATGTTTTTCTCCCTCCAAAATCACGCCGAATGGCAGAGGGATTTGTGAGATCAGGACTCCATCTGACCATCTGGTATTAGCCCTGGAGAAGGAGAATAAGACTGAGAGGAAGGCTTAAGCAGTGTTGTTCAGTGTGTAGCATAGGGCAAATATGTACAAAATCGGATAAGGTTTACCAGACTGCAGCCCAAGAACAAGATCTGGAGGATGATTTGCTTAAGGCTCCCCACATAAGACGAGAAAAGGATGAGAAGAATGTAGACTCAGAGGACACAGACACCCTTCCAATCGCACACCAGACTAGACAACAGACACATATATTACAGTCACCTCTGTGTGAGACAGTGGAATCAGAGGGTGGAGTGGTATTGGTTAAAGTTCCCTTCTCCACAATCGATTTGGAGGCATGAGAAAAGGTTACTAAAAATTACTGCAGCAATCCAAGTAACACAGCTAAACATCTGCAATATATAATCAAACATCACAGTCCGGATTGGAGTGATATGCAATTATTATTGGATGCCCTGACAGAAACAGAAAAACAATTAATTATAAAAACGAAAAGGGATCTGGCAGAAGATTATTATAAAACCCAACAATTTGATGTGAAAGATTATTTCCCGCTCCAAAACCCACAGTGGGATCCAAACAGATTAGCAGAATTGAGAAAATTGGAAAGCTCTCAGGAGTGGATCACAAAGGGGATAGAAAGAGCCATTCCCAAAACTATAAACTGGACAGCCTTATATGCAATCAAGCAGGGGCCCTCTGAGTCGCCATCCAAATTCCTTGAAAAATTAAGAGATGTTATGCGTCGTCACACATCACTGGACTCCGGGTGTGAAGTAGGGATACAGCAGCTCGTTAATTTATTCTTGGGGCAATCTACAGGTCACATAAGACGTAAACTTCAAAAGCTTTGGGGAACAGATGGGATGAACTTAGAGACTTTGTTGGATGAGGCATGGAGAGTCTTTAGTAACCAGGAAGAAGGATATAAACAAGGAATGAGAAAGTTTGTAACAGTTGTGAGAGAGAGAGAAGAAAACGTGGACAGGGACCACCTAGACAAAGCCCATCCCGGCTGGGCAGAGACCAGCGTGCGATCTGTAAAAGATATGGTCACTGGAAAAATCAATGCCCAGAACAGAGACTTGGTGGCCCTCAGGAAAAGGGAGACTGGGAAAAGGAAAAGTGGTTACATATGTGAAACAAGATTGAGGAGGACCGGTAGATCTCACCCCAGAAGATCCACTGGTTATAAAATTGAAACTGGGGGAAAAAGGGAAAGAAGTGGAATTCCTGGTTGGCATGGGGGCAACATATTCAGCCTGGAATAAGACTTTGGCATCTGTGGGGAAGGATTAGGTGTGCTGCATTACTTTGTTGGAATGGCTTTTTGTTGGGGGCTCAAAAATTATCCATTCACCTGAGGTATTGGTGGAACCTAACAAATCTAATTCTTCGGCGGGGTCTATGGTAACATTGAGAACTTTGATAATTTTCGCTTGCCAGCAGGCTTCAAGTTGTCTTAATGTGAAGCCAACAGTGCGATTGCACTCTTGCAACATTGCCAATCGATTCAGTCAAGTCTCGTTACTAATTAAACCTTTAAATGCTTGAGGATCCCATTCACGGACTCCTATGAGACAGGTGTGAAAAGGATCTCCAGGTGTGGCTAGGCTCAAACGCATTGACCTTTGGCCAGTTCAATGTGCCGGAGTGACTCATATGTTCTGTCACTTTTGGATGTTAGCTAGCAGACAGTTGGTCGGGACTATACATAGCACAATTACCATAAGCTGTTTGTTCCATGTTAAATGACACCATACTTGCAAACTCAGAATTAAGGCATTAACCTTAAATGAACTTTCAAATATGCTTACACTAGCTCTTGAAGGGGGAATACTTATACTTTATACTAACATAATTACTACACAGACTAAACTCTTTATCTTAAACTATTATCTAACTACTTTTAACACACATGCTCTGGTATATATGTAGTCTACGCGTGAAAGCAATTTGCTGAAAGGGTAAACACACAACTACAATTTGCTTTATATAAAGTTGTGAAAAAGGGTGTATAAAAACATTTTAAAAAACCAATGAATCATGACTTTTTAACAAACTGGGTACTATCCCGGTGCTTTTTCTTAAAGAGGGAGCGGGGGGGTGGACTGTCCACCCTGCTGCAGCTCTGACGCTGTTATCTTTCTTCACATTCTCCAAATACTCTCGCAGAGAGGAAAAACGGAGAGAAAGAAAAAAAAAGGACACAAAGTTCACTTTAACAAATGCAGTTTTTTCTCTCAATTTCTCTCTCGTTGTTCACAGATAGAGGAAAAAAGGGCACAATTTTTACAAAAGCAGGCGATGTTACACGAAGTCTCTCACGGCCAGGTGCTAACAAAGGTGACCATTGCAGCTTATCAACTTCTAATCACAGTGATGAATTTTAAACTAGATACCAAATAGTTAGAGATTTTTTGGCTATTTTGTGTTGAAGGACCCCCGAGCTATTCACCAGTCTTCACAGAAGTAATTGTGAATGCTGTTTATTTCTATCTTTAGCACATCTTTTATAGGGTTCTACAGGGTCTGCAGGCAGAGCAAGCTACTATTGGCTAACACACACAGTTTACATTTTTTCTCCTACACACAAGAATATTGTTTTGCTTTACTCTCTCTTCTGCAGGCAAGTTTCAAGGATTTTAGCCCTTAATATCACGACTTATTTCAAAGGCTGGTTTGTGCATACAGGCCTTTACCAATATATAAAATATATCAACAATTCCCCCTTTCTCTTTTTGCACAAACCAGGCTTTGAATAAGATAACACACAACTTAAACTGTCATCTCAATTAACACTATAAGTAAAGTCCGTCCCCCTTCTAGCACAAGAGACCTCAACCATCCGGTGATGCCCCAGCTGGCGAACCAACTTCCAATGGGGTCACTATCTTCCTTCAGGGCATGTAACCCATCCTGTAGCTGTTGGAGTTGCTTATGGATGGAAGCTGAATGATCAGTAAGATCCAAGCAGCACATGCTTTCAAACTCCTCACAACCATGTCCTTGTGCTAAGAGCAAAAAGTCAATTGCAGCTCGATTTCATAATACTGCATGACATACACTACTCACATCGGCTGAAAGCTCACTTAACATTGTGGATATTAAATTTAATTCTTTCTTAGTCTAGCAAGCGAGCCTTTTTAGAGTGGCTAGGCTTTAATTCATTCAGGCTTCGCTTTGACTGTTTGATGTTTTTCATTTTGCTAGCTACATTCAGCAATTGATGTAGGCTTGGGTGGAACAAAGTTAAGTTTCCCAAGATAACAGGGTCTTCTGTGGACTAGCAGGAATCTAATTCCATGCTCTATCTCCACAGATTAGGAATATGGAACTAGGTAATCGCTTTGGTAATTGTCCTGTGAGATTGCACCACAAATAAAAGCTTTACTTTCAGTGGTAGTAACGAGATCAGCTGTAGGGTTGACTGCAGCTCAGTGCTACATTACTTTGTTAGAATGACTTTTTGTTGGGGGTTCAAACATTATCCATCCACCTGAGGTATTGGTGGAACTTAACAAATCTAATTCTTCTGAGGGTTGTAACATTGAGAACTTTGGTAATTTTTGCTTGCCAACAGGCTTCAAGTTGTCTTAATGTGAAGCCAACAGTGCGACTGCACTCTTGTAACATTGCCAATCGATTTAGTCGAGTCTCATTACTAACTAAACCTTTAAATGCTGGAGGATCCCATTCAGGGACTCCTACGAGACAGGTGCGAAAGGATCTCCAGGGGTGGTTAGGCTCAAACACATTGACTTTGGCCAGTTCAGTGTGCCAGAGTGACCCATATGTTCTGTCGCCTTTGGATATTAGTTAGCAGACAGTTGGTCATGACTATAAACATCACAATTACCGTAAGCAGTTTGTTCCATGTAAATGACACCATACTTGCAAACTCACAGCTAAAACTTCAATCGTTAAATGAACTTTCAAAGATGCTTACTCTACCTCTTGAAGGGGGAATACTTATACTTTATACTAACGTAACAATTACTACACAGGCTAAACTCTTTATCTTAAACTATTATCTAACTACCTTTAAAGCACGTGCTCTGGTATATATGTAGTCTAAGCGTGAAAGCAATTTGCTGAAAGGGTAAACACACAACTACAATTTGCTTTATATACAGTTAGATGGAGTCTCTACACTTCTTAGATCTTCTACAGAATTTCTCTAACACGATTCAGTCCTGGAACATTCACTTCTCCCATGAAGTCAGCTGGCAGTTGATCGGTGACTGAGGGCTTTGATGTTCAGGTTGTTCTTCAGATCCTTCTAAATCTTAAAACAAAGGATACCTGAAAAATTGGTAGAGACACAACATCATAATAACAACATAAAAGTTCTGTTGGCAACTGTCTGTATAGTGTTCAGACACAACTGTGTCCTGACAGGTCCACTTCTGATCCATGTCTGAAGTACCAAGGCTGTATGGTGACTTCTCTGTTCACTGGATCTCATGTGTTCAGAGGCAGACAGTCTGGTCAGATGGACAGGTGACCTTTTTGAACCTGCCAACAAAACACAGACACTTCTCTCCTTGAAGTTAATGAATTACACTAATCAAATGCTTTTAGGGCTTCCATTTCCTCCGTTTTCTTAAAAAAAAATAAAATGAGATGTACTTCTGTTATAAACATCAACATCAACACAAAACCATATACACAATTAATAAGAACTTATACCAGTTAAAAATCAATTAAATCATAAACGTTATTAATAACATATGTAGTATAAAACTACTATTAATTACTAAAACACTGCACCAGCATCCCATAGTTAGCAAACAAACAGAAACAAAAAAAATCAGTGAAGGATTGGATAATCACCTCCAGAAATGATTCTCCAAGCCCACTTCAAAATTGATCCAGCTGTCATATTAATAGGGTCAAATTGTTGAGTCAAAAAGTGACTCAAATACTGATTTGGTACAGAAAACATCTGGATCTGCTGGCAAACATTCCATCCAGGTAAAGTCAAGGCTTGGCCAGGGCCTGGCTTTAAACTGGAAAGATGCCTCTTAACATATTTCTAAAATAAGGTTCTCAATAGTAGCAGCTATGAGATGCTTACAGCACAGCAAACTGTTAAAATGCATTTGTAAAAATCAAATGATCAGGAGCCTTAGGTACTAGACCAATTAAACCATGCAGCAGTTGGTTTAATCTGAAGCCTCACCCATGGCAGCTGATACTTAGCAATGGTACATCTTCTTAAAATTCTGGAAACACTGAAAAATAAGAAAGCTATAACAAGCAAAAACTGCAGATATTGCAACAACCAATAGAACTCCCCGTGAAGTCAAAGGTGTCACAGACTGCATTCACCTCCATCCACAAACAGGTGTTCACCAGTGTTCCATCACTGCTGTTTCAGTTGTGGCTATCTTCATTTCTCTAGGAAAATAACTATACTTTGCAGTTTAGACAAGTGTCTCCAATAAAACATAAAACAATTTAAATAAGACAATATTTAAACCTAACAATAATTATTTATGACAAAAGGAAATAACAAACTTAACCTTAAAAGAATATCTAAGTTAGAAAACTTAACTTAAAAACATTCAAGCCTAAACATTATAAAACTTGACTATCCTTAATTCTATTAACACTTAATCTATATTAAATAAAAACATAACTTAATCTTATTCTGTTACTACAAAAAAGGCAGCTAAAAGTTTGATATATACCTTTCAAACACAATATAATAATAACATGGATTCACTATAAAGATTATAAAAATGTAACAAATACATCAAAATTCTGTGTCATCTAGCTTCGAGAATAACCCACAGTAACTGCAAATGTTACTAAAAATACTTATTCATAACAGGAATTTGCCTAGTATATGTTTAAATTGGTTAGGATTTTAAAGTGCAATTTTTCTAGAGAAAAACCACAAGAACACAGGATTTGGCAAGTTACCATTTAGCTTTTGTAGCACTTTTCAAAAGTACTACATTTACATTTTTTCAGAAACATTAAGTCCAATTCTTAAACTAAAACCCAAAATCCAAATTGGTGTATATGCAGTTATATGTGTTTTATATAACAAAAGGACTCACATTAAAATTACCTTATTAAAATTGTGGAAAAAACAAGCAAATAGATAATATATACTTTAACTTAATTTTGTCTTGTACAGTAAAGTTCTCTTAACTAATTATTTTTTAAACCATAAATCTCTTCTGTAGATAACATTAATTGGAAGGTTTTCCTAGAAGTTGTAAATCACACCATGCTTTAACCTTAGGTTCTAAAACCAGTTATTGCAAGGCAACTTCTGTTAAACACTTTTTCTCTCTCTCGGTCCCTCTTTTTTTTTTTTTTTTTAACTTTCAAAGAACCACAATAATTTCTCCAGTAAAACTCTAAAAACTGCAATTGCATAAACTGATAATTACTTAAAACACAAAATTAACTCTAAAAGGATATATAAAAACATTTTGAAAACCCAATAAATCATGACTTTTTAACAAACTAGGTACAATCCCGGCGCTTCTTCTTAGAGAGGGAGCGGGGGGGGGTTTGACTGCTCGCCCTCCTGCTGCTCTCTGCTGCTGTTATCTTTCTTCACATTCTCTACATACTCTCGCAGAGAGGAAAAACTGAGAGAAAGAAAAAAAAAACCTCACAAAATTAACTTTAACAAATGCAGTTTTTTCTCTCAATCTGTCTTGTTGTTGGGGGATAGAGGAAAAGAGGGCACGATTTTACAAAATCAGGCGATGTTACACGAAAAGTCTCTTACGGCCAGGTGCTAACCGCGGCGATCATTGCAGCTTATCAGCGTGGCCTTGGAACTTTTCTTGCACTGCTTCTACCCCGAGGGTGCCTTTGCTCTCTGCACCCACCTCAGTGCTCCCCCATGTCCCCCTGGTTCGGGTGGAAACCAATCTGAATTTGGCTTCTTTTCTTCCAGGGTGGTAAAGATGGAACTTAAATAAGATTGTAGTGTTAAAGGTGACTCCAAAAATGAAGCAAATATTTCTGGATGTATCACATCCTGCCATAACTGAACAGATTCTGTTTGTTGTTTCAGTGTTCGCTGTGGAACTTTTTTTTTTTCTCATTATTTTCTTCTCTTTGACTCTCCCTCCCTCTCTCCATGAGCAGCACAGATAGGAGTGCTTGCAGCAGTGGGAGGTAAAGGCATCTGCCGCTGTGACGCAGGTAGAATTACAGAGCTCACAGCCTCAGCATATCTCGCTTTTTTGATTTTAAGGTATTAATTACAATCTGCCAAGTTTGACCGAGAGACACAGTGTCCTTGCTCTTTTCCGTAATTGCTGTTTCCCATATCAGAGCCGATATATCAGTCCGTTCTTGCACCGCAAAAAGCAGTGATGGCACTACTAAATGCCTGTGACAGTTAGCCCATATAATGAGCATATTCAGGTCCTTTTCCTGGGCTGCTTCGCCTCGTTTAACGAGGATGCAGAGAAGCAGTTTATCTGCCACTGCAAATTCCACATCCATGCTGACGGCAACCCGCAAGGGGGAAGGTTGCGACCCTTCTACTACGCCCTTGCCTGCCTGGGCCCCCCCCAGCAGCCCTACTTCCACGTCCAACCGCTCCACGTCTCACCGCGCTCAGGCTGCCTATCCGGTGCCGATCCAAGCCCGCGACGTCTAACGCCCAGATCTACTCCGCTGACTCCAAAGCCCCTCTGCCCGCAGGGGTGTCCCTGTTCGGGCACCAGATGTTGAAGGACCCCCGAGCTATTCATCAGTCTTCACGGAAGTAATTGTGAACGCTGTTTATTTCTATCTTTAGCACACCTTTTATAGGGTTCTACAGGGTCTGCGGACAGAGCAAGCTACTATTGGCTAACACACACAGTTTACATTTTTTCTCCTACACACAAGAATATTGTTTTGCTTTACTCTCTCTTCTGCAGGCAAGTTTCAAGGATTTTAGCCCTTAATATCACGACTTATTTCAAAGGCTGGTTTGTGCATACAGGCCTTTACTAATATATAAAATATATCAACAATTTTGTCTCTCTTTGAAGCTGTCTGAGTCACCTGTTTCTGCTCAACTGCTTCTGTAATTGTTCAGCGTGGTCTTGGAACCCTTCCCGCACTGCCTCTGCCCCAAGGGTGCCTTTGTTCTCTGCGCACACCTCAGTGCTCCCCCATGTTCCCCTGGTTCGGGTGGAAACCAATCTAAATTTGGCTTCTTTTCTTCCAGGATAGCAAAGTTGGAACTTAAATAAGATTGTAATGCTAAAAGTGACTCCAAAAATGAAGCAAATATTTCTGGATGTATCACATCCTGCCATAACTGAACAGATTCTGTTTGTTGTTTCAGCGTTTGCTGTGGAATTTCTTTCTCATTATTTTCTTCTCTTTGACTCTCCCTCCCTCTTTCCATGGGCAGCATAGATAGGAGTGCTTACCCAGCAGTGGGAGGTAAAGGCGTCTGCTGCTGTGACACAGGTAGAATTACGGGGCTCACAGCCTCAGCATATCTCGCTTTTTTGTTTTTTAAGGTATTAATTATAATCTGTCAAGTTAGACTGAGAGACACAGTGTCCTTGCTCTTTTCTGTGATTGCCATTTCTCATATCAGAGCCCATATTTCTGTCCATTCCTCAACTGCAAATAGCAGTGGGGCCACTAATAAATGCCCATGATTATTAGCCCATATAATGAGCATATCCAGGTCGTTTTCCCAGGCTGCTTCACCCCGTTTAACGAGAATATAAAGAAGCAGTTTTTTAGCTGACGCAGACTCCACATCCATTTTTCCTGCGGCCATGGCGAGGGGAGGGTAGCGACCCCTCTCTTACGCCTCCGCCTTTGGACTCCCCAGCGACTCTCCCTGCTTTTCCTGCGGGCCGCCTATCCGGTACCGATCCAAGGCAGTATCTATCTGTGCTCAGATCCACTCCACCAACCTCAGTCCAAGGCCTCGTCCCACCGTGCTTGGACCTGTCGAAGCCCCCCTGCCTGCAGGGTGTCCTGTTCGAGCGCCAAATATTGAGAGACCTCCAGCTTATTCACCACTCTTCACAGAAGTAAACGTGAACACCGTTTATTTCTATCTTTAGCACACTTATATAGGGTTTTACAGGGTCTGCGGGCTAAGCAAGTTACCATTGGCTAATGTACATAGGTTTACATTTTTTCTCCTGTACGCAAGGATATTGTTTTGCTTTACTCTCTCTTCTGCAGGAAGGTTTCAAGGACTTTAGCCTTTAATTTCACAACTTATTTCAAAGACTGGTTTGTGCAGACAGGCCTTTACTAATATATAAAATATAGCAACATAGAGGCGTTAAGTTTAATGTTGACAGCCATTCAAACCGAGGGGGAAATTAGCGAAGAAATAGTAAATCGAGTGTTTCATGCAGTGTGGGCCTCCAATGTACATGGGAGAGTGAAAAATACACTTCCTATATTAATCAAACTTAAGGAAGGAAAACAACCAGTTAGAATTAAACAGTACCCCCTGAAAAAGGAAGATAGGGAAGGAATTAGTCCCATAGCTGAAAACTTTTTGCAATTAAGGTTGTTAAAAGAGTGCCCATCTGAGTTCAACACTCCCATTTTGCCAGTCCAAAAACCTGATGGGTCATATCGGATATTACAAGATCTAAGAGCTGTTAACAAAATAACTGAGGATCTCTATCCCGTGGTTGCAAATCCATACACTCTCCTAACGTGCCTAGCACCTGAGCTAACTTAGTTTACTGTTTTAGACTTGAAAGATGCCCTCTTTTGCGTCCCTATCCACGAGAACAGCCAGAAAATTTTCGCATTTGAATGGGAAAACCCCAAAAGCAGGTGAAAATCCCAGCTCACATGGATGGTGTTGCCTCAAGGATTTAAAAACTCTCCCTCTCTATTTGGGGAGAACTTGCCAAAGATCTGGAATCCTGGGAGGCTCCCCCGGAAGAAGGAAAGCTACTGCAGTATGTGGATGATATCCTCATAGCCACCCGGATGAAAGAGGCATGTGTAGCCTGGACAGTAAGCCTGCTAAACTTTCTGGGACTACAGGGATAGAGGATATCAAAGAAAAAGGCCCAGGTAGTGAAGCAGAAGGTAATCTATCTGGGTTATAAAATCAGTGCTGGACAGCGGACTCTAGGGCAAGATCACAAAGAAGTGATATGCCAAACCCCGAAACCTCAAACAGTAAAGGAACTGCGAACATTCTTAGGAATATCAGGATGGTGTAGGCTGTGGATACACAGCTATGGGTTGCTTGTGAAACCTCTGTAGGCGCTCATTACAAACGGGAACAGAAACCTCCAGTGGACAAAAGAGGCCATGTGTGGATGCTAGCTTTGGAGCAGGCTGCAGGCCCCATGGCCTCTCAGTCCTGCCTGAGAAGCTAGCCTGAGAAATTCATAGGAGGATTTCAAAACAATCCTCAGAAACAGAAAACAACTGCCAGGTGCTGTTTGTCTGTCCTCTTGTTTTCCTTGCAGGAGAAAGTCAGGGGGTGGTGAACCCCACTGACCAATGATGGTAATGTAGCAGTTTACTAACCAATAAGAGTTTCCTTTCTGTACTTTCCACGTATCTGTCTATAAAACAGGCCTGGAGCAATAAACTAGGATATTCTCCTGTACAGACTCCCTTGAGAGTCTGTGTCGTTCTTTCCCGCCTTTCCTAATTAGAACGACAGCCATGCAAGCCTTTCACCAGCTGAAGAATGCTCTAATGTTGGCCCTGGCTCTTGGACTCCCGAATGTAAGTAAACCATTCTTCCTGTTTTCCCATAAGAAGCAGGGAATTGCCCTGGGGATACTGGCCCAGGACCTGGGTCCATACCGGAGAGCAGTTGCTTACTTCTCCAAGCAACTAGATGCAACAGTGAAGGGATGGCCAGGATGCCTCAGAGCTGTTGCAGCCATGGTGCTGAATATTCAAGAGGCACACAAATTCACCTTGGGCCAGAAAATGACTGTATTGGTGTCTCACATAGTTTCTGTAGTCCTGGAAGTAAAGGGCAGGCACTGGCTTTCCCCACAAAGGTTCCTGAAATACCAAGCCATCATGGTAGAACAAGATGATGTAGAGATAGTTGTAACTAACATTATCAACCCAGCTTCTTTTCTCAGTGGGAATCAAGGGGATCCGGTACACCATGAATGCTTGGAGAGCATCAAAGCCTCCTACTCCAGCCGTCCAGATCTGAAAGACACCCCGCTGGATGACGCAGGAACCTGGTTCATTGATGGGAGCAGCTATGTGGTCAGTGGAAAGCAACATGCTGGATATGCAGTTACCACCTTCAGAGAGGTACTAGAATCTGGACCCTTGCCAACAGAAACCTCTGCATAAAAGGCGGAGATAAGCACTCTAACCCATGCCCTGGAGATCATGAAGGGAAAAAAAATAAACATCTACACAGACTTGAGATATGCTTTAGGGATTGTACATGCACATGGAGTCATCTGGAAAGAAACAGGACTATTAAACTCACAAGGGAAAAACATCAAACATGCACAGGAAATATTGTGGCTACTGGAAGCAGTCCAGCTACCTGAGCAGGTAACAATTATGCACATTAAGGCACACCAGAAGGTGAGCTCAGAATTGGAGGATGGAAACGAGCTGGCAGACAGTGAGGCAAAAGAAGCAGCAAAAGGTGAGATAATGATTGAGGGAGCCTTAATTCCTGATGGACAGGTCTCCCTTGAATGTAAGCCAGTATATACCAGAAAAGATAGAAAACTAATCCAGGATCAAGGAGGAAAGTATAACCAAGAGGGATGGGCTATTACTGCAGAAGGGACAATAGTCATCCCTTCTCATTTGTTATGGTCACTAGTAAGAGAAGAGCACCAGAAAACACACTGGGGAATAGATGCCCTGTATAGCTATCTAATTGAAAAAATTACTTCCAGAAATTTATACTCTACTGTCATTCAGGTAACCCGGCAGTGTGACATTTGCCTCTAGACTAAACCCAAGAATACTCCCAAACCAAAACCTGGTCAAATTGGAAAAGGTCATGGGCCTGGACAACAGTGGCAAATTGACTTCTCAGAACTCCCAAGAAAAGGGGGGTATTGATATTTGCTGGTTTTAGCAGATACCTCAATCCTCTCAGGATTTAGCTTTCAGCTACCTTTGCTTATCAAGTGACCAAGATATTTTACTTCTGATTCCACAAATTGTAGTTTCTCTTTTGATACTCTTATTCCTTTTCCCCCAAGAAAATTCTAATGTTTTATAGTAGCCTCCATAACTTCAACTTCAGCTTCCCCTGACAATAAAAGATCATCCACATATTGGATAATTTGAATTCCAGGAGGAGTGGGGAAAGTGTGTAATATTTCTTCTAAATCTTGTCTAAATAGGTTTGGAGACTCAGTAAATCCCTGTGGTAATTTTGTCCATGTTAGTTGCTGCTTTCTCCCAGTATTTGGATCCTCCCATTCAAAGGTGAAAATATTTTGGCTTTCCTCTGCTAGTGGGCAAGCCCAGAAAGCATCTTTAAGATCCGCTACACTAAATCAATGATGCTGGGGTGGGACTTTACTTAAAAGGGTATAGGGATTGCGTACCATGGGGTAATGGGTCTAAGTTCTCTTGTTAACTTCTCTTAAGTCAGACTAATCTATAATTCCCATCAAGCTTCTTTACTGGAAGAATAGGGGTATTATGAGGAGACTTACAAGGTTCCAATGTCCCATCCTTTATCAATTCTTCTGTTACTGGCTTTAAGCCTTCTCTCCCCTCTAAAGATATAGGGTACTGATGTACACGTATGGGACATTCTTACCTTTCAGTGGTGACCCTTATGGGGTCAATATTAGGTCCACCCCTATTTCCTTTCCCAGCCCAAACTTCTTTGTTAATCTTTTCCTCATCTTCTTGGCCAAGTTTTAACACTTTAGCTGTCATCTTCCCTTCTTCTGGTATAACCCCTATTCTTAATTGTACCTGTAAGTCTCTCCCCAATAAGTTGCTACCTGCTCCAGGAACTAATCTCCTATCCCTATTTTGGTTTCCCTTTCAATTACTACATTTTTAATGACAGGAACTTTAAACCCTTCTCCTTTTGTTCCTGTTACCTTCACAGTGTCTGTTGGAGTCTGAGGCACAGAGTGTGCCCTTGTCTCTGATGCCTAGATCTGACATCCAAGAAAACATTGAATTTCATATAACACCAAGAAAATATCTGTTAAATAGAAAAACTAAAAGTGTAAGTATGTAGATTAGAGAGTTTTCTTAAGTCACTGGGTAAAAAAGTTAGAGTATAAGGTAGTTTAGAGAAGACAAGATGGAGGGTTTAGGGTGTTGTCTCTTTTCCTTCTTCTTTCTTCTTCATGTTCTTCTTCTAGAGGTTTTTGGGTAGTAGTAGGTGATTGGATAGAGAATACCGCAGTGCAGCATACAGGTGTTGGGTCATTGAGTCACTAAGAAAAATAATTTACGTGTCTATTGTTAATTGGGTGAGAATAAGTATAAATATAAAAAAGCTGAGTAGTTCAAGGCCATTTTGTGCCTTTCAAGCCAATTTGAGCCATGCGATGGTGGGTTGAACTTGATCAAAAAATCCAGGGAAGACTGTCAAGTCTTTTGATTATATATTAATAAACACTAGAAACAAGAAGCTAACGAGCCTTTGGAGTATCCTTCCTGAAACAGAACTGAGATAAGGGAAACTCTCTGTGAGGGAATATCCCAAGGGAACTCAGCCCCGAAGAAACCGAAATCTCCGGCAACAGTGTCATTACTCACATCACATTCCCCTGAAGTATTTACTACACAAGTTCTCTCTGCTCCAGTATCAACTATAAATTCTAATCCCTCTTCTTGGGGGCCTACTTTTAAAGTTATCAAAGGCCCTAGATGGTATTAATCCCCCAGAAAATAGAACCCATGTCCTCCCTATTCTTTTTATGGGTGTATCTCCTGGATCATTTGCAGGTCCTTTTTTAGGTGAGGGCATTCCTTCTTATAGTGTTCCTCTTCCCCACAATAAAAACAGGCATTTTTAGTTTGCTCCTGGGATTTTGATTGTACTGGGGTGCTATTTCTTCCTTTTTCCTTGTCTTTAAAACCTGAATGTTTAAGGGTGATACCTGGGGGCTTCAGATTCCTCTGGAAGTTACTCTTGCATAGTGGCTATCATAATTTTTGCTTCTACTTTGGCTTTATCTTCATCTCTCCGTACATAAACCCTTTGAGCTTCTTTTAATAAATCATTTAGTGATTTATCGTGCCAGTCCTCTGTCTTTTCCAGCTTTTTTCTAATATCTAGCCAGGCATGAGTGACAAAATTAACCCTCAATAGGGTTTGCCCTGCTATGGTTACAGGGTCTATTCCGGAGTATTGTTTCATATTCTTTCGGAGCCTCTATAACCACTCATTTGGAGTTTCTTCCTTTCCTTGCTGTCTCTCTAAAGCTTTTCTGACATTCTGCCCTCAGGGTGCTGCCTCTTTTATTCCTTTGATTGTCAGATTACAATAATCATTCATATGTCCTCGCCCTGCCTCTTCATTTTGGTTCCAGTTAGGAGGTGCTATTGGCATTTTCTGGTCCCCTGGTGAACCTTGTTGATTCTCTCCCAAATTCTTATTCCAACCATTCTAATTATCTCACTCTCTTCCTGGGAGAATATTATTTTCATTATTGACTGAATTTCTTCCCAAGTAAAAATGTTGGGACCTAAGAATTGATCTAATTGTTCAGCTGTACCTATGAGATCTTCCAATAATCCTTTAATCTCTTTTTTAAAATTTCTGACTTCTGAAGAGGTTAAAGGAGAATTCACAAATACTGTCCCCCCTTGAACTCCTCCCATAGGTACTTCTCATAAAGGGAATAAACTAACTTCTTGATCCCAACCTTTTTGTTCTTCAATCTCTATAAACCTTTTCCCTTGTTTTGGAGTAGTGGTAGGGGATGGATTATTGAGCTGCTTTTGGGTTTTAACTGAGCTCCTAGTATTTTGGTATGGTGCCCCTCTGCTAGGAAGGGGGTTCACTTGGACAGCGAGGGCCAAAATTGCTAAGGGGACAGAGGCAAGGACGGGGGTCTGTAGTGAAGCCTGAACTGCCAAAGAGAGAGAGGTAGGGGTCGAAGTTGGTAGTGAAGCCAGAACCACCAAAGAGAGAGAGGTAGGGGTGGGAGCAAGAGGGTCTGGTACAGGGGGGGACTGGAGCTCCTGGAACGAGTGTGGGAGATGGAGCTCCTGGCAGGAGCCAGGGGGGAGCAATATTTCCAGGAGATCCCAGACTTTTTCTTTCTTTTCCTCTGCTTGCTCTGTCTCTGGGGTTTTTGATATCTTAAAAACTTTTACCCCCAGAGGTTCTGTGTCTCCTGTCCAACAAGAGGCATATACTTTTTCTTCTGGATCAAATGGTTCTTCTGAATTTACAAATATATTTAAGGCCTGGCAAATCTAAGCTTCAAATGACCCGTATCTAGGCCAATAGACGTGGTCAGGTCTTATTTCCTTTTTTGTTCATTCTATCATACAATACTGAATCATCTTTACTTTATCCTTTTCCTTTGTACAAGGATCAATATCCCAGTTACCTAACTTCATTCCCAAGTGTCTTGGTTTAGAAGACTGGTGCTGCTAGGAAGGGCAGGAGCCTCCCTTGGAATGAAAATGTAGACCCTCTCCCTCTGAATTATTATAATTTTGAAATCAAGGGGCTCTCAGGCAGAGATCTGGGGATAAGAATAACAATTCTTTATTCGTATGTATAACAAGGCAGACAAACAACAATAACTACAGCGTTAACAACAAAACAGAACCAGGGACCCTGTGACAGCCTTCTCGGCCGAGACGGGAAAGGATGGAGGAGAGGCTTTGCTTCACAAACCCCCTTGGGCAGTCAGTCCCAGTGCTCCTGCAGGGCTCTGAGGAACACTGTCCTAGTTTAGGGCAAATTAGGGAGGAAAACTCCAAATGGGGATTTCCCCAGGGAAATGCCCCTCTCCACCAACTGGTCCAGGAAAAGGGGAAAAAAAAAAATTCCTTGGAGAGAAGTGGAAAAAGCTGTTTATTTAACAGAAATTGAATAATATTAAATAATAAAACCTCTTGCTGTTCGATGGGATGGCAAGTCTAGGAAGAAAAGTCTTTTTTATGTGGTGTAGCTTGGCTCGCTCAGGTTCTTATCAGTCTCTCTGGTGCTGGAAAGTGCTCAGGCCCAGGCCCCAGTGGGCCAAAGGCGTGAGCTCCCGGGGTTTGGCTGGGTGTTCAATCCAGAGCAGGTTTGCACAGATCCAAAAAAAACACAAAGGTCCAGGGAATTCCTCTGCCTCAGCTAGCTAAAACTAACTAAAAGCCAGAGAGAGAAGTTCTGTCCCGCTGTCTATCTGTGCTGCAGACACCACAGTCCAGGAGCGGGATGTGGGGGAGTGATGTTTTTCCTTAACACAAACTGCGCGCTTCTTCTTCTCTTGCTCTCAAAGCCAGTCTTAAAGGTACAGAACTTAATATATAACATAAACCAGATGATTGGGGATACCAGTATCATAAAGTCACCCCAGAACAAACACTTAGCTGAAACAGCAGGAATGACTAGAGATCCTGGGCTAGTGGCTGAGGTGTATCAGCAGCTCCGCAGCAGTGGCTGGCACTGGCACGTCCTGGCAGGACAGGAAATGTGAGGCCCACCAACGAAGAAGGAAGAAGAAGAAGAAGAAGCAGCAGCTCTGTCTGGGTGATGGCAAATTCCGATCTCCAAGCCACATCTCCCAGCAAAGTGTTCTTTTCTGAAGGTGAAGAAACCAGCAAGGTGCCCCTGCCTTCCCTTTCTCCTGCCCCTCTTCTCCCCTGGGCCCAGCCAAACGCTTTGTGTTTCTCAAGCACCCACCAAGTACCAGCAATCAGGTTTCCCTCCCCCCCCCCCCCCCGCCCCCCACCGCAATTCATGAGTAAAAATTACACAGGTGAGCCAGAACTGAAGGAAGGACACCAAACCCCCAACACCAGGGGACTATCTTGAGGCATATCTGCTGGCATCTTCTTACTCCCTTTTTTCCTTGAACCTGATTTACTGGTTCTTTGTCCCATTTTCCCAGATGTTTACCTGTTCATCTCTGGCCTCTGTTTCCCTGCTCTAACCCACTCCTCTGACAGCTTGAACACCACCCACCTTTCACAGCACAGAAAATCTTTCTTCTTCAATAATATAATACAATCCACCTCACTCCAAAAAATAAAGTTAAACTGTAAATCAACAATTACGTATACTTTCATTCATTCATGCTCACTCACTGTTATTTCTTTAATATGTCTGTCCCATTCTCACAAGAGGACAACACAATAATAAGGTACCTTTACTTTCAAGTCACTTGTTAATATCCAGTCATGGGTATTATAAAATCTCAAATGTTGTTGGCCAACCCCAGATTCTCTTGGGTATTGTTTCCCACACTTCCCATAGCCTCTTGTGAATTCCAACCCTCAATCTGGCAACTTTTAGGGAGCCCTCACTTTTGTCCTTTTTCTTAGTGGATTGTGGTAGGAAACCTATTGAGAGACGGCCAGCTATTCACCAGTCTTCACAGAAGTAAATATGAATGCCGTTTATTTCTATCTTTAGCACACCTTTTATAGGGTTCTACAGGGTCTGCAGGCAGAGTAAGCTACTATTGGCTAACACACACAGGTTTACATTTTTTCTCCTACACACAAGCATATTGTTTTGCTTTACTCTCTCTTCTGCAGGAAGGTTTCAAGGACTTTAGCCTTTAATTTCACGACTTATTTCAAAGACTGGTTTGTGCAGACAGGCCTTTACTAAATATAAAATATATCAACAGAAACCCTTGTCTCCCTTTCTCCAAGGGATCAAATCCCTCCCTGAGACCCAGACGCAGTTATCTCAGGGGATTTCTCACTCTTTTTGTCTTTCACTTCGTCTCCTCACTGTCCGTTTTTCTAGCAAAAAAATGGAACCGCAGTCCTCAGAGACTCCACATTTGCTTTGCAGGCCCAGAATAGCCAGCCCGTGTCTCATTCAAACACCTTTCATCCTCTGTATCTGCCCCCCCCAAAAATACGTACAATCCTTTTTACTATCCGAGTCTTCGTGCACAAGAATTGTGGGGCTAACTACCACGGTTTCTTAGGGAGCCTTTTCCCTTTCCTTTGCTTTATTTGTCCCTTTCTTGTCCATGGCATGTCAACCTGCAACTGCCAATGACGCCAGAAGAAACAGAGCGGGCCACTGAACTTGGCAGGGCGCACCTCCCCTACTCAGGATCTCCCACGTTCTCGGAGGCGAGGAGTTGCATCCCAGATGAAGCTCCCAATTGTGAAAAACGAGGTTCACTCTCCTGGTAAAATTTAAAAGTTTAATAAAGGACAATAGGAGACAAAGATAATAAAGCAAAGTTTAGTGGCCAGGTGCTTGGCACTTAGCCAAGAGCACACCTGCTATTTCAGAGACACCCTTTACATACCTTTTCTATTGCATCAGCCTATTGCATATTCATAAACAATTATGCATATTTAAACTTTTCTCCAAACTATTTTACATGTTCCAAGAACTGTTTGGCATGGCTCTTCTTCGAATCTGCTTTTTACAGCATGTGCATTTCTTGGCTGTGGTTTTAGTCCGTTCTTATTATCACTTCTAGCTTGGGTTTTGGTCTATACTTTTTACAGACGGTAGGTGCTGATAGCTGGCATATCAGTAGCAGGGGTCTTCATCATACGTTCTTTGGATGTGATCCCAACCAAGAAGGCAGTTCAATTACCACAAGCATAATTATATCAGCTATTTCACTACGACACCTAAGTTTAGTTAATAGCAGAAATAAAAACTATGTCTTTATAGCAAAGTTACTTTAACATTATAGCATCCATTTTAATATTTGCAAAAAGCCAATATTATAATATGTATTTATAACACATTAGAGGGGAATCTTAGTTATCAGGCATTTTGGGAAGTATGTACCTCTCAAGTACCTCAGCCAGTGGGGAAAGAGAGAGGGAAATGCGGCTGGGAAATTAGGATAAAAAGGAGGCAGAGTCCTCTAAAAACTTGAGAGACCCCAGGGGAAATGTCTCATGGCCTCTCCCTTTATTCAAATAAAGTTACAGGACTCTTCTGTCTCCTTTTTGGACATAAACCTCTGGTGTTTGTGGATTAATTTTCCTGACAGAGTCATTGGTTACTGCCCAGTTATTCTCCCTAAGGATTTGCAACTAAGCTGGGGAGGAGAGGAATGCTCTTGCACTTTCCTATTTCAGACATTTTCTGATTTCTTTTACCAAAAGAATCTTTTAACAAAAGAACTCATCTACCCTTTCCCATTATCTGAATGCTTATTAGCAGCAGGAATGGAGGTTTCTGCTGTGGCCTGCAAGTAGCAGGGCTGCAGACCCTGCAAGTCCCTGGTTAACTTCTACAGGATCTTCAGAAGATACCTGATAAAACTGAGTTGTCAGGAGGTGTGAGAAAGGTGCCAAACACCTGGCATCCTGACCAAGATTAGAACAAGAGAATGTTAGCCCTAAAGGCTCTGCTAATTTGTGTGTTTGCTGAGGATGCTGTGAAATAAGCATTTTAGTGGAAAAATCCACCATATGATTGTGTTACTTATTGTGATTGAAAACAACCACATACATGAATTGCTTGAGACATGTTTTGTATGTTACAAAATTAGCAGAAGCCTTAGGGATGAATCAGGAGGCAGTTTATCTGTAACAAAATAAAATAAAATAAAAGAGAGTTCACATGGGAAAAGAGGGAACCAGGGGAAGAGAAAAAACAGTGGAGCTCAAAACTATTACACTGCATCAGTGTGTTTTCTTGCCATCGCCAATATATTTCATTTTTATTTTTAGATTTTTCTTTGTTTTTGATCTCATCACAAGCAAGGAGGCTCCATCTCCCTCTCTGGAGACATGCAGCATAGTGGAAACGCTTTTTGGGGGCTGCAAATTAGAGGTTTAAAACCTCTGCTCTGTAGTTTCTAAACTGTTCCTGGATGAGTGTGTGTGAGTGAGTGTGGTAGCCCCATGCTTCAGCTTTTGCAGGGAGGAAAGTGCTGGGAGCAGCTCAGGCAGCATGAGAAGTGTTGTGCAGAGCAGGCAGAGAAGAAGGTGAGAGGAATGACGGGTTTGTCTTTACAAACAAGCTGTGGGTCAGTTGATAAGATGTAGCTATCAGTGAGAGACAACAGAAACAATGGGATGGATTCCAGTAGAAGATCAAAGAGACACTGAAAGAACACTATGAATTCCATAAAAGTTAAGAAGGGATTATGCATTGGGGGTGGGGGGGGGAAGGTATCGCTGCCGGTATCAGGCGTTCCGGGAAGCCTGTACCTATCAAGTACCTCAGCCTATGGGGAAAGAGAGAAGGGACAACCGGCTGGGAATTAGGATAAAAAGGAGGCTGCGCCCTCCAAAAATTTGAGAGACCCCAGGGGAATGCCCCATGGCCTCTCCCTTTATTCGAATAAAGTAAAAGGACTCCTCTGTCTCCTTTTTGGACATAAACCTCTGGCGTTTGTGGATTAATTTTCCTGACAATTTTTGGGGGCTAGTCCGGGATATTTCCACCGTCCGGGGTGGTGGCTAGCAAGCGGAGCTGAAGGCGCACCTCACCCAGTTTCGGTGATCAGCTCCCCTTGGTGGCGGCCGGCACCGGGCGATCGATTGGGTTCCCGAGACTGTCCAGGAGACAGACGAGTGGCGGACCAGGGGGGTCCGTGAAGAGTCCACAGGGAAGGACCACTGAAAATCTCACCGGTGAGTAAAATGGGATCTTTGGGGAGGAAGCCTGGGAGGGCACCCATGGAGGGTAGCACAGGCTAAACAGAGCACCCATGGAGGGTTGCAAGGGTACAGCCGGGAAGGGGTCTCGGCAAAAGGGATGACGATCCCATAATAGCCCCGGAGAGTCCCTTGGGGAGAATGCTGAGATCTTGGGACAGATTATGCATTCACCCAGAAGTAACTATGGAGATGATGGTAAAATATTGTTATTATGCATGGCCAGAGTATAAGTTGCCAAATGGACTTATTTGGCCATCTTATGGAACAGATAGAATTCATTTGTGTTGAGTTCTGTGAAGGTATCTAGAGGAGAATTGGAAAAGATGGATTGAAAGGGAAATGGGTTGTGTTGGTGTGCTGGAACAGAATTGGTTAATGGGGAATGTGGAGAGATGTGGTTGAAGCAGGAACCAAGAGTGGAAGTGCGGGACCAGGAGCACAGGCTGGGGGCCTGTGAGGCTGCTGGGACTCAGCACTGGGCAGTGCCTGACCCCACAGGCCCCGGGCAGGGGCAGCAGCAGCTGCCAGGCCTTTGAGGCTGCGGGACGCCCTGGCTGCCTGTGGTGCTGCCAGCCGTGCCTGCCAGGAGCACTGGAGCTGGGACGAGCTGTTTGGACAATGTGGCAGGACAGGGACTGGCTCTGGTATATGGTGTGTGGTAAATAGAGTGAGCACAAGGAGGAAAGGCGAAGGTGATGGCCTTTTTCTGGCCAAAGAGGGAAAAACTGCAAGGTCCAAGGGGTACCCCGGGACAGACGGGACGGGATTGGGCACAAGGAAGTGGCAAAAGCTTTTTCTCCCCAGCAGGGGAGACCCAAGCCAAACAGCAGTTGGGAAAGGATCAGTGTGCTGTCTTCAGGGCATAAGACACTGAAAACGGCAATGTCTGCAAAAAAGCCAAGAACAGCTGGACTGCCGAGAAAGTCCAGAAGATAAGAGAAATGGATTGTTAAGAGTGTCAAAAGCTCTCATTATATCCACCAACCTAGAGCTGTTATCAACTTTTAAAGTGGATCTGAATCGAGGAGAGGTGTGTGTCTTAGTAAAAACAAAGACCTCTCAATTCACCTTTATTTTTATCCCCGAGGGGGAAAATTGTCTAAAGAATTTTTTTAATCGTTCAAAGGAGTTGTGAGAATTGTAGTTTCTTCTGTGGGCTCAGAAGTTTGAACACATCTTTCTCTGAAAGAATTGTAAAAATTGTAGTAAATTAATTTAGAAATTTAATTAATTTGTCTACATGAAATTTTGTGCAGAATGGCTCCAGTTTGGAGGGGACCATACCCCTCTGCTTCTTGTATGTTTTGTTGTAAAAAGCCAGAATTGGCAAATTTCAGTTATGAATACAATGCTGCAAGTCATACCTTGTGGGGAACACGCCCTCCAGTCTGTGGTTTGTTGTAGCCTTAAAGCAAATTCTGTAACTGCAACCTTGTAAAAATAGTGTCCTATGGAAGGCCTGGGTATTTGTCATGCACTTCCTCTGTGGAAGTTATGGGAAAACTTTAAAGGAAAGTATTTTGTTTCTTTCCTTAATAAAAGTTTTAAATGTTATAAATATTAGAGTTTCCTTAATGGAAGTTAATTTGTTAGTCACCTCCCTATGCCTAAGATGGACTTGTGAGAAATGAACTTGTAAAAATTCGTAGAAATCTAAATAAATGTATATAACAATAATGATATAAAATATAAAGTACAGTATGGCCCACAAGCCCTTCCCAGATCTAGTCGCGAATTCCCACTCAAAGGATAACGATCCTAGCCGGCGCCCATCAACGAAAAAGAATAGACAGGACAAGGATCATCAAGCTGACAGGGACAGGCTCGGTGCCCATCAACGGAAAAGAATAGACAGGACATGAATCATCAAGCTAACAAGGAGAGGCTCCGACGAGATACTCATCACCGGACCTGAACACCCCGCCTTGCAGGCCACCGTTGGGGGAAGCCATCAGGTAGACAAAAGGAAAAAGTCCAGCCGAGATATCCATCAGCTCCAACCCGGATCCAACCATCCCATCCAGATGGCCTGAACCACAATGAAATCAAGAAACACCCAGAACTTCTTTACATATGAGGAGACTCTGTCCGGACGTCCATTTGACTCTATTCTCCAACGCCAGAAAATCAATTCATACAACAATCAAGGACCATTGGTGAATGGTGCCTGCCTGGAATTTGGCCTCAAGGCTAAAAATCCCTATAAAAACCCCGGACAGTCTACCCTCCTTCGTGGATTTGGGAACACCTATACCTTTGGGTATAGACCCCTGTCCACCCAGCGCTGCGCTGTTTGTTTTATTGTGGTTTTTCCTCATTGTTTATTTTTTTATAAAAATTGTTTTATAATAAATTGTTCTTTTATTTAACCCAAATTTGCCTTTGCATTTATAACAGATTGGTGCCGTGACTCGGATCGGAGAAACTGCGGGGAATCTCGCTGCCCAGGACGGGTACCCCCGCTGATTTTGGCGGCCTGGTGAGTTGAGAGCCCCCGTAGTTCATTCCGATATCCGAACCAAATTTAGGCGGAGGTAAAAACCACAATAAAAAGGAAAAGGATCAGGATCGGAGAGCTCGGGAAGGCACGGAGCCTTCGGGAAGCCGCGGCTTGCTTTGCTCGTAAAACGTCTAGTGTGCACAAAGACATCCACGCAGGAAAATAGCTGTAAGTACTGCTGGTTGAGTGGGCGATCGGGCGAGTGTGTGAGACGTGATCTGATCACGAAGCGAGTGCGGACTTCAAGGTCGCGTTTCCATCCTCCCGCGAGGGAATTGGCCGGCCGCGAAGGAAGCGATACAGAGTGAAAGTTTTTTTTCTCTCGACACACACTCGTAAAACCTGAGGCCAAAGGGTGTCTCGGGAACTGATCGCAAGGTACTAAGAGGGGAAGGGACGTCTTGTCGAGCTCAAGAATTAGTAAACCCTCTTAGTAAACGGACCCAGGGAGAGGTCCAGGAAAGAATCAAAAGTTCCGATTACAAGAGACCTCAGCTCAGCTCGCTGAAAGGTGAGTATCGGCAAATTTTGATTCCTAAGTACACAACGCAGAAACAGATATCGACTCCCGGAGAAGTCGAAGAAAGGTAAGAATATATTTGCGAAGTATGGGGCAGAAAAAGAGTAAGCTTCAAGGAAGAAGCACAGGAAAAGATTCCTCCGATCAGGGGGAGGAATCACCAGACATCCCACTGGAGAGTCCCTTGGGGTGGATGCTAAAACACTGGGAAGATTGTCCCCAGAGAAAGGGGAAATCAAAGGAGAAATTAATACATTATTGTATGGAGGTTTGGGGAGGACAGGAGTTGAGAAGTCACCTCACTTGGCCAGTGTTAGGCACATTTGAAAAATAGACGTGTAACAAGTTGTTCTCCTATGTGGAGAACAAAGTCCCCTCAGATCCTGAGGAGAGGGAATATGCTAAGCTCTGGGTAAATGTCAGAGTAGGGCTATTTCCAATAAAACAAAAAGAAAAACGTGAGTCGAGAGCTGAGTCCTGGGAACCCCTCAATCACTTACCACCCCCGTATCGAGGACCAGCGGGACCTTCCTCTGCAGATCAAGTGGTGCCCTCAGCACCCTTGGGCCCCCGAGACCAACCCACTGAGATACGTGTGTCTCAAGCGGGAGAGTCGGGGCCAGCAGCGATGCCGGCAGCCCTTCCCCTTTCCCCGCCTGTAAACACCGTAACCACAGCAACCTCCTCGGAGGTTTTTCCTGCACAAGGCTGGGGATCACCCTATCCGTCCCTGCCGGTCCAGCCGCCACAACCGGGACCCTCCCATACAACGGAGGGGACTCCTCCCTTCAGCCGGGTGGCGGCAGAATTCCCACAATTGATAACAGGGAGGCAACCCACAATCACCAATTCCCCTCCCGCAAGTAGAACCCGTTTAAGAGCGAGAATGATAGATAATGAATGGGGAGAGAGCGAAGAGGGGCACCGGTTGTTCCCTCTTAGGGAAGTACCGACGGCCCCGGGAGTGATCGGTTTTGTGAATGTACCCCTTAACTCTGGAAATGTAAGGGCTTTTAAAAAGAGATGGGGCGGTTGTTAGATGACCCTTTTGGGGTGGCTGAGAAGTTAGATGAATTTTTAGGGAGTAGTATTTATACCTTTGACGATCTTATGGCAATCCTGAGATCATTGTTTAATCAGGAAGAAAGAGAGATGATTAAACAAGCCGGTATCAGAGACTGGGACAGACGCAATCCACAGGGGACGCCAGGTAACCAGAAATAGCCTAGTGTAAGCCCGAGCTGGAATGCACAGACGGAGGAAGGCAGACGGAACATGATGGATTTAAGGAGCATAATTGTACAAAGTATAAGAGAGGCGGTCCCTAGGGGCCAGAATGTTAGCAAAATTTTTAGAGAATGTCAAGGAAAAGAGGAACCACCCACTGAATAGATCGAGAGATTACGGCGAAGTTTACAGATTTACTCTGAGACTGACCCGAACTCTCCTGTGGGGGAGGTTCTGTTAAAAAACACAATTCGTTGCTAAATCTTGGGAGGACATTAGGAGAAAATTAGAAAAGATCGAGGAGTGGCAAGATAAAAGCCTCCAGGAGCTCCTAAGGGAAGCTCAAAAAGTATACATGAGGAGAGAAGATGAGAAGCAGAAATTGCAGGCTAAGGTTTTAGTAACTGCGGTAAAAGAGATCCAGAAACAAGAACAGGTGCAGGGTAAGTTTAAAACACTACCCGGAAAAAGTCGAAGTTCTCACTGGGCAGCCCCGGCCCCACGGAGAGAACCCCCGGAATGCTACTACTGTAAAAAGGTAAGACACGTTCAGCGGAATTGTAAACAAAGAATAAAAGATGAGAAAATTTTTCAAGAGGTTTAGGAGTGTCAGGGGCTCTTTAATTTGGGGACCAGAACATCCAAGAAGCCCTTGATAAAATTAAAAGTGGGCCCCCAACGACAGGAAGTAAGTTTTCTTGTAGATACTGGGGCAGAGAGAAGTACCCTGCAGAAATTGCCATACGGATGTGTGGCTAACAGAGAAAAAGTTTTTGTAATCGGTGCAAAGGGAGACCCCTTTGAAGTGCCTGTAATAAAAAATGTGGAAATAGAATCTGAAAATAAAATTTGCTTAGAGAATTTACTATTAGTAGAAGAAGCAGATTACAATTTGTTGGGGAGGGACATGATTGTCGCTTTAAGAATTAATATCATGATTAAAAATTCTGAATTAGTGGTGAAAATATTTAAGTTGACTCCTAAAAATGAGGAGAAAATAAACCCTGAAGTGTAGCATTCAAAGGGAGAAGAGAGTTGAAACAAATAATTGATGACCTCCTAAACGGGGGTACTTTAGAGCCTTGCATGTCTCAACACAACACCCCCATCCTGGCTGTAAAAAAGACGGATGGTAGCTTCCGATTAGTCCAGGACCTACGAGCGGTAAACGCTAGGACCCAGACTAGATTCCCGGTGGTGGCCAATCCCTATACTTTACTAAATAGACTCACACCAGAAGATGTGTGGTATAGTGTGATTAATTTAAAAGATGCTTTTTAGACTTGCCCTCTGGATGAAAGGAGTAGAGATTATTTTGCATTTCAGTGGGAGGACCCAGATACAAACCGTAAGCAACAGCTAAGGTAGACGGTCCTCCCCCAGGAGTTTGTGGAGTCTCCGAACCTTTTCAGACAAGCTTTAGAACAAATGTTAACCCAATTTGCTCTTGAGGACAGGACAAAGCTTTCGCAGTATGTAGATGACTTGCTAATAGCTGGACCGACTGAAGAGAGTGTGAAGAAAAGCACGATTGCCTTGTTAAACTTTCTAAGAAAGAAAAGTTTGAAAGTATCAAAATCCAAGCTGCAATTCACAGAGCCTGAAATAAAAAATAAAATACCTCAGACATTGTATATCTCAAGGAAAAAATTAGACCCGGAGAAGGTAGCAGGCATCCTTGCATTGCCTGCACCAAAAACAAAAAGGCAAATTAGACAAATTCTAAGGCTCTTGGGATATTGCAGGCAGTGGATTGAGGGTTTCAGTGAAAAAGTTAAGTTTTTGTATGAAAGATTAAACACTGACAGGCTGAAGTAGACTGAACAGGATGAGTCTAATTTCCAGAAATTAAAAACTGTTCTTATGACTGCCCCGGTACTAACTCTACCAGATACGAATAAAGAATTCCAGTTGTTTGTGAATATGAGTAAACAAACAACACAGGGAGTCCTGACTCAGGAATGGGCAGACAAAAGGAAGCCTATAGGCTTCAAAAATCTTAGATCCAATCAGTCGGGGTTGGCCTACGTGTTTACCAGCAATTGTAACAGTGGCTCTGTTAGTGGGAGAAGCAAAGAAAATAACTTTTCCTCCCCTGGTAGTTTACACTCCCCACGATGTGAAAAACATATTGCAGCAAAAAGCAGAGAAGTGGCTGACTGATTCCAGGCTTCTAAAATATGAAGCCATCTTAATCAGCTCACCCGGTTTAGAATTGAAAACCACTGCACAAAAATCCTGCTCAGTTTCTATTCAGAAAAATTAGTACATGATTGTTCTAAAATCGTAGAGCTGCAGACCAGATAAGTTACATCAACGCAAACTGTGATTGTTTTCCATTTATACATTTTAAATGTGCTTATTGTAAACAAATTTGAGTAACCCACTGTTGGGGAGAGTACAAACCTAAGGGATTGTGTACCGATTGTCTGACTAAAGAACAGGAGCTGACTAGCCGTTTCTTAATACTTGTCACCCGGGCGGGGTTTTTAGAACTTAACTCTCCTGAGTGGTACCTGCTTTTTCAAAAGGGGATTAGAGGTAAACTAGACTCCAAGGCAAAAACTTTAAAAATTGAGTGCCAAAAGACAGTCAAGGTACCGAGCAGGACAGACACAATTAAGTCGTCTCGGTGGGCTGCTTTCAAGAGAAAGTACGCCATAAAGACTACAAGGGCCCCTGAAGAATATCCTTGCTGCCGAGAAGATAGTAATCCCCGCCGTATATTTCTATACGGGCGAAAGGCAAGGCAGAGGGATACACCGGTGGGGAATCCTGACTGTCCTGAGTCTAGCCGTGTGCTTAGCCGAGAGAATGATTCCCGAAGTACCTCCGGGGGAGCGTCTCCTAGAGAAGTGTGAGCAGTGTCAGACTGCCACAGATACCAGACGAATAGTTAACTACTGTCCTCCGGAACGTTGTTTGTCTAACAGCACTCAGTATAATCTTTGTGAATTAAAGGGGAAGGTCTAGTGTTACCACTCAGGGGCAAGGTTTAAGGACGGGCAGTCTAAAACTCCTATAAGAAAAAAAAAAAAACTACTAAAGCTACCCACTTCAAGTATAAGAGAGAAGTGGGAATGCTCCCTCCAATTCCAATCTGCAGCCAATGTAACAAAACTGTCTAGATAAGAAGAAAAAGACAATCCACCTTTTTAGCATATTATAAGGTTAACCATTTATGTTACAATAAAGCAAACTTAAAAAATGTGTACCATGGGGAGAAAGTGTATTGAGAAGGTAAAAATTTAAAACATGAAGAAAAAGCCTCTTTTAATAATGAACCGATAATTCTTGATTTGTTAAAAAGTGGTGATGACCGAGTATGTTTGCAATTCGACCAAGTGTTCTGCTTCTACAGAGATGAGGAAGGGGTGGACCCTGAAAACAAAATAAAACAACTAACCCTAGAGTTAAAGAGGCGAGAAGCGGAAGCTCGGAAAAAGAGGCTAGAACAAGAGAGGCTTAACTCTCTTAGTGAGCATTATAAGCAATTAAAAAAACAATACAGCAATTGGGGGTTGCCAACCCCCAACCAGAACCTTTTCATAAATCTAATGCAAGAAATAGCCACAGAATTAGGTCTATCTAACTGTTAGATCTGTGGCGGTTTAAAATCAGCTGAAAGGTGGCCTTAGAAGGGAGAGGGACTAAGCCCAGAGCAACTTCTAAAATGGGAAGGCTCTAAAATATCAAAAACAAAACAAAGACCAGAGGGATGGGTTATAGACCAAAGAATAATCGGTACTGTCTGCATTAGCAGAGAGGAAAAAGAATTCACTGATTTAGTAGGCTATACCCCGTGTGTAAGCACACTCACGGTGAATTCGGAAAGCAAAACAAAAACCTGGCAACCTGAACCACCCGCGGGCTATTAAAGTCGCTCCCGGGGGAATAACTGTGAATGGATGGAAATAATTAGACTTTGCTGGTACAAAAACTCTGGGGCCAATCCCTTCCATGAGCTAATAAGATTGAAGGAATATTGAGATGATCCGGCAAAGTTGAACAAGGGTTGAGAAGCTCCTGATGGTATATATATTAGATATGTGGAAAAAAGGCATACAGCGAGCTACCCAGAAAATAGAAAGGATCCTGCACACTTGGAATAATTCGGCCCTTTTTCTTTACTCTACCTAAAACAGAGAGTAAATCATTGGGAGCCCCTCTCTTTGAGACATTAAACAGACAAAGGAGGGAATTAAAACGGGAACTACCAATAGCGAGAGGCAACCAGAAGTGAAACGAAGAAGAATGACCTGCCGAAAGGATCATTCAATATTACCGGCCCACTACTTAGGCAAATAATGGCAGCTGAGGTTACAGAACCCCCATTTATCTCCACAACAGACTTATCAGGTTGCAAGCGGTGGTAGAGATAGTTTCCAACCACACTTCAGAAGCCCTAGAACTCCTAGCCAAACAACATTCACAAATGAGAGCTTTTGTGTACCAAAACAGACTAGCTCTCGATTATTTGCTAGCCGAAGAGGGAAGAGTGTGTGGCAGATACAACGAATCCGAGTGTTGTATGGAAATAGACGATTACGGAGAAACAATAAAAGGATTGGCTGCTGAAATAAAAAAGTAGCACATGTGCCAGTCCAAAAATAGAATTCAATCCTACAAGCCTCCTGGTGGGACCAGATATTCGGGCAAGAGGCTTGGTGGAAGAAGCTAGTATTTTTCATCACTTGTTCAGTTGCCAGAATCATTTTCCTTCCCTGCTTAATTCCTTGCTTCATCAGACTAATTCACTCTGTTGTGCAAAGAATGCAGATTGCCACACTTCCAATCGATCCTGAAAAAGCACAAGAGAGACCTACTTCTCTCTCTAAACTAATGAAATTAGAAGAAGAAAAGGAAAACAAAAACGCGATGAAGGCCTTAAAGAATTTTGAAAATAGACATAACCTGGCACAAACATATAGTGAGAATTCGTTAACGGACTGAGAAGAAAATGAATGTAAATAAAAAAAATTATAGCCCTTCCCCTGCAAAATTGGATGAAATAACACGAATTTTTAATGTAATGGATTATTAAGCGGGGGACTGTGAGAAATGAACTTGTAAAAATTCGTAGAAATCTAAATAAATGTATATAACAATAATGATATAAAATATAAAGTACAGTATGGCCCACAAGCCCTTCCCAGATCTAGTCGCGAATTCCCACTCAAAGGATAACGATCCTAGCCGGCGCCCATCAACGAAAAAGAATAGACAGGACAAGGATCATCAAGCTGACAGGGACAGGCTCGGTGCCCATCAACGGAAAAGAATAGACAGGACATGAATCATCAAGCTAACAAGGAGAGGCTCCGACGAGATACTCATCACCGGACCTGAACACCCCGCCTTGCAGGCTACCGTTGGGGGAAGCCATCAGGTAGACAAAAGGAAAAAGTCCAGCCGAGATATCCATCAGCTCCAACCCGGATCCAACCATCCCATCCAGATGGCCTGAACCACAATGAAATCAAGAAACACCCAGAACTTCTTTACATATGAGGAGACTCTGTCCGGACGTCCATTTGACTCTATTCTCCAACGCCAGAAAATCAATTCATACAACAATCAAGGACCGTTGGTGAATGGTGCCTGCCTGGAATTTGGCCTCAAGGCTAAAAATCCCTATAAAAACCCCGGACAGTCTACCCTCCTTCGTGGATTTGGGAACACCTATACCTTTGGGTATAGACCCCTGTCCACCCAGCGCTGCGCTGTTTGTTTTATTGTGGTTTTTCCTCATTGTTTATTTTTTTATAAAAATTGTTTTATAATAAATTGTTCTTTTATTTAACCCAAATTTGCCTTTGCATTTATAACAGACTTGATGCAAAAATTGAGATAGGGAGTGGTTAGTTACTAAAAAAAAATGAAGAAATATATGTAATTAGATTGAAGCAGTAGCATTACTTGCTGCTGAACTAGATCATGTTTATACAAAGTCACTTGTTTTGCTTGAGCAAACTTAGCAGAAGAAAAATGTTAAGAGAGTTTGCTCCACGTTCAGAGATTAAGTTGTTGCAGTATGTAGGTGATTTGCTGTTATCAGGAGAACAAGAAGAGATGGTTGAAAGAGCTACTGTGAAACTGCTTAATTTTCTTGCAAAAAAAAAAAAGGACTTAAAGTGTCCCAAAAGAAAGCACAGTTAGTAGAGAAACAGATCAAATATTTAGAGCATATTTTAACTGAAAGATTACAGTGTATTGATCCAGATACAGAAAATTAATTTGAATTATATGTAGATGTTAAACAAAGTCATACAAAAGAAATTTTGGTTCAGGAGCATGGGAGAACACACAGACCTGTTGCCTATTTTTCTAAAATGTTAAACCCAGTGGCCAGAAGCTGGCCCCATTGTCTGCAGAACTGTGCAACCACAGCTTTGATGGTGGCTGAGGCTTGAAAGCTGACAAGGGGGGGTTATCTGATTGTTAAAGTTTCACACCAGATTAAAGCTTTGTTAACTGAGAGAGCCTCTAAGTGGATGACCAGCTCTTGGTTGTTGCAATATGAGTCGTGTTTATTAGAACAGGAGGATTTAGAATTTAAAAGCAGGGAAAGTTTTAACCCAGCCTCCTGTTTGAATGGCCCTGAGGAGGGGAGCCAAGGCAAATTCCATGATTGTATTCACCTAATAGATCTACAAACTAGGGCAAGGAATGATTTGCGAGACATCCCATGGCCTGAGGGGGAAAATGTGTTTATTGATGGGTCTTCAAGGGTGATAGAAGGAAGACGATTTACAGGATACTCTGTCGTGAATGGAAAGTAATTAAAGGAAGGGGGGAGGTTACCACCCACCTGGTCAGCTCAGAGGCTGAGCTGTATGCGCTTGTGAGAGCCTGTGAGTTATACCGAGACAAGACAGTAAATGTTTTTACTGATTCTAAATATGCATATGGTGTGATACACGCATTTGGGAAACTGTGGGAAGAGAGAGGTTTATTAACCTGCAGAGGAAAAACGTTGGCTCATGAGAACTTAATCTCCTGCCTATTGGAGGTGGTGAATTTACCAAAACAGGTAGCAATAATACACATCAAGGGACACCAGGCAGGGTGCTCCGAAGAAGCAATAGGAAACAGACTGGCTGATGAAGAAGCTCGGAAAGCTGCATTGTTGCCAGAAATCTCCAAGTTACTTCCCTTGCTCCCAGTAACTGCCCCCGTGCCAGAGAAGCTGTCTTTTCCACCAGAAGAACTTGAGATAGTTAAAAAGAGTGGGGCAGAAGAAAGAGGGGGTAATTGGTTTACAAGAGATGGTAAGCAGTGGATACCGAAAGCTTTAGCCTCACAACTGCTAAAACAGCTCCACGAAGGGAGTCATTGGGGCTCCCGAGGGATAGCAGAAGCCTTCCTAAAAATGTATGCTGCTGTGGGTCTTTTTGTTCTGGCAAAACGAGCTGTTGATGGTTGTTTGATTTGTGCTAAGACAAATAACAAAGTTACAAAGAAACTGGCCAGGGGGGGTAGGCCTTGGGCTGTACGTCCCTTCCAAAGATGCCAAGTGGATTTTACTGAGATGCCCCGGGTGGGGAAATTTAAATATCTTTTGGTAATAGTATGTCAGTTAACAGGGTGGCCAGAAGCCTTCCCAGCTGTTTCAGTAACTACAGGGTCAGTTATTAAAGTATTTTTGGAACAAATAATTCCAAGATATGGGATGGTGGAAGCAATAGACTCAGATAGAGGAACTCATTTTACTGGAAAAATTCTTAAAGGAGTAATGACTGCTTTAGGGATACAATAGAACCTCCACACTCCCTGGCATCCCCAAAGCTCAGGCCAGGTTGAAAGGATGAATGGAGACATAAAAAAACATCTTCTGAAGCTAGTGATAGAAACGAAAATGCCATGGCTGCTGCTCTTACCACTAGCTCTAGCAAGAATAAGGGCCAGACCCAGGGAAGATATTCAGCTATCTCCTTTTGAATTGATGTTTGGAATTCCTTATCCTTGTAATTCTCAGCCTGGGGCGGGGGTAGAGATAAGTGATGTATATCTAAAACAGTATGTGGCTCGGATACTGTCTCTTGTGAAATCTCTTCGACAGGAAGCTCAGCTGACACAGACCCTGCCTTTGGACTTTGCTGTGCATAATATCCAACCAAGAGACTGGATCCTAGTTAAGGAGTAGAAAGAAGCACCACTGGTGGCTAAGTGGCGTGGACCTTTCCAGGTGTTGCTGACCACAGAAACAGCCGTCAAGACAGCTGAACACGGGTGGACACATCACACTCGAGTCAAGGTCTCTGAAGCTCCAGAGATTTGGACATCTCAGCTGGAAGAGAAGGATGGGAAGCCGTGACTGACACTCCGCAGGAGTGGACTGGAGCAGTAGCTGTGTGTTGACATCGGGGGAAGCTCTGAGTGCCTACCCACAGACTGCCTGCTGAAATAGTCTGTATGGCCATCCCTACTCTCAAATCTCCAGACACTGGGAGCCAATCCATGCTGTCATTGCTTTCTTTATGCTAAACTGTTTCTGTGCTTTCACTTGCCACAGTTGGTGTAGAAGACAACGTGAAACTGAAAATTGGAAATTAGATTATAGCACTATTAGAATGTTTGTCTTAATAATTTTACCTTTATATTTTCAGTTAAGTTGGAGTCTAAAGTGGAAAAATAATTTTTTACTTTAGGAGAACAAGTAGCAAAGACCTTTAACCTTAGAAACTGTTGGGTCTGCGGAGGGCCAGGGTCTTAAAAACGAGATTCACTTAATAATTTATAAAAAGAATTTAATATAAATTAAAAGACAATTAGGAGACATAAGAAATAAAGCAAAGGGTTAAAACGGCTGGGTGCCTTGGTGCGCTGCCAAGAGCACACCTGGTATCCTATGGATACCCCTTTTATCCCATCCTTGCTGTGAGGGGTTAATGCATATTCAAGCATGTCCCCTCCCTGGTTCCGCCTTCTTAGATCATGCTTCTGCACAGTCTCAGTTTCTGCTTGTCATCATTATTCTTGCTGGTCAGCATTCTTTTGGGGTCTGGTTTCCTTGTCTCTGCAGATGGTCAGTTGTTGATAAGAGTCTGGGCCCCTCATCCTTCTTCTGAGGGCAGCTGAGCTTATCTTTCCCCCCTGCCCACGTCCTGGTACCGGTTTGTTTTTTGTTTTTTTTTTTGATAACAGTTTGCTCTCCCTTTCCTGCTGCTGATAACAGCCTGTTTTCCACAGCTTGATCCTCCCATTGTCTTGCCTTGTCCGGATGAAACATATCTTTATTATTCAGAATTCCTACCTAAGCCTATAACTTACTAAGAGAGAAAAGAATATAGTGAAAGCATATAATATATATTTATCAGAATAATTGTGAAAAGCCAATATTTACAACATGAATTCACAACAAGGGGGATCTGAAAGCTGGCCATGGGTGGCCAGCCCAGTTGAGCCTAAATGGTGAGTTAGCACCCTGAGTGAAGTCCATAATGGAACAGGATTTTAGGACAAAGAAAGAAGTCCATGGCAGCTTCATTCTTCTCAAAGAGGCATTTATTGCCTAAACAAAACAGGAAGCACATATGTGAGAAAGAGCGTTTGTAACTGGACTTTAGGTTTAAATTGTTGGACCCCAACTGCCCTCCTTATGACTGTTCCAGATATCGAGGCAGATAGAATCAAATGCATGTTAAGCTCACTAATGGTAGCTGAGTAAAGTGTTCCTTCCATAATTACCAAAAAGATTTTGAAGGCTGTAAAGCAGTGGGGAAGGATAAGTTTTTTTTTGACCCTTTATTTTTAAGCTGCCCCCGAGATAATTCCACAAGTAAGACACATGTTGTCTGAGACTATCAGTGGAAATGGCAACACCGGAATGGAACTCGAACCCTTTTCAGTAAGTTCTGGTCCAGATCTAATAAAACAGATCTGGGATGTGATTGCAAGTGGAAACCTCATGTAAGAGCTTAGAAATGTAAATATTGTGATTCTTATGGCGAGGCAACTATTGTTGGTGGACCACTAGGCCCTGGAAGCAAGCTGTATTTTGACCCACCAGTTGATGATGAAAATTGGAAAGGTCCCTTCGCTAATGGGACCTGGGCTCTAAAGGGGTATTGCTGGATTTGTGGCCAAAATGCTTACTGCAGGCTACCTCCAAACTGGTCAGGAATATGTTATGTGGGGTATATTAGACCATTGTTCTTTCTGCTACCACAAGTTCAAAGAAATCAGTTAAGAATCAAAGTATATGATGATCTAATTAGAAAGAAGTGGTCCATTGATACATCCCTGGTTAGAGGGAGCACCCAGAAGTGGGGAAAAGATGAATGGCCACCTGAACGAATCATACAACACTATGGACCAGCTACCTGGAACCCAAATGAATTAATATCAGGTGGCAGAGAACCCATTTATAATTTAAATTGGATAATTAGGTTGCAAGCTGTCTTTGAAATAATAATCAACCAGACAGCTACAGCTCTTGACCTTCTTGCTGACCAGTCTACTCAGATGAGAAATGCAATATTTCAACATCGGATGGTATTAGACTATTTATTAGCAGAAGAAGGGGGAGTGTGAGGAAAATTTAATGACTCAAACTGCTGTTTGCAAATAGATGACAATGGAAAGGTGGTAAAACAAATAACAAAAAGAATAAGAAAGTTAGCCCATGTACCGGTCCAAACATGGAAAGGATGGGAATGAGACATGTTTTCATGGTTACCTGGTGGCCTATGAGTCAAACAAATGCTTTTTTTCCTCTTATGTGTTGTAGCAACTCTAATCTTTATACCATGCATGATCCCTTGCTTAATACAACTCATTCAACATGTGATCAAACAAATGCAGGTAGTAGCCGTGCCTACTGACCCAGAGATGGCTACAAAAGGGCAGAAAGTGATGCCACTGCAAATAATTGCAAAGCCAAAAAGGACCCAAGAACAAGAAATTAAGTCAATGATAACTAAAGTTTGTAAAGACAATTACTAACAAAAATTAAAAGAGGAGGGATTGAGAGGAATGACGGGTTTGTCTTTACAAACAAGCTGTGGGTCAGTTGATAAGATGTAGCTATCAGTGAGAGACAACAGAAACAATGGGATGGATTCCAGTAGAAGATCAAAGAGACACTGAAAGAACACTATGAATTCCATAAAAGTTAAGAAGGGATTATGCATTGGGGGTGGGGGGGGGGAAGGTATCGCCGCCGGTATCAGGCGTTCCAGGAAGCCTGTACCTCTCAAGTACCTCAGCCTATGGGGAAAGAGAGAAGGGACAAGCGGCCGGGAATTAGGATAAAAAGGAGGCTGCGCCCTCCAAAAATTTGAGAGACCCCAGGGGAATGCCCCATGGCCTCTCCCTTTATTCGAATAAAGTAAAAGGACTCCTCTGTCTCCTTTTTGGACATAAACCTCTGGTGTTTGTGGATTAATTTTCCTGACAAGGGGGATAGTCACAGTGTTTTGTAAACAGTTTTTATGTGCTTTTTGTTTCTACATGGTTCTTGGTACCATTAAAACCCAAGTTAATATCCCAGCATGGAGCATTGTGCTGCCATATGCTGTCTTCCCATCAGTTACTCTTTCTGCTTTGGGGACTGTGAACAAGTTACTGTGTTTCCTATGGCTTCATTGAACAGTGAAGTGTCACATTCTGACAAGTATCACTGCCTTATTATCTTGGTGGAGATAAAAGTCTGAGTGATGCTATGTTTTTGAATGAGGAATTGGGGGTCAGATGGGTGAAAGCAGGCCTGTCCTGTGAGTTATAGGAGCCCAGGACATGATATATTATATGTCAGTATGTAAATAGAGTTGTCTGCCACACAAAAAGTTATGCAAATATCAGCCATTATCAAAAATGCTAAGTTGCACCAACTGCCTTACAGTGTCTGGGTGGCAGACATCTCATCTCAGCACTGATGGAAGAACCTGCTCTCCATGGAGAAGGTTTGGCTGTAGCTGTGGTTCTGGCCATCCTGGCTCCCCATAAGTCTGAAGCTTGAGTTATATGCAGGGTCAGGTAGCACTTCTCTGGGTCATGTACATAGAGAGGGCTCAGCTTTAGAGACCTGAAAAGTTGTCTTTGCATGTAAAGAGTGATCTATAGTCTGGATGTATAAAGGCCACCAGGGTGGTAGGATGGAGAGAAGCTGAGTGTTGGTTGGGACAATGGGACATTGTCATGGGTAGCCCAAAATGTTACTGTATTCCTGTTGGGGGGTTAGGTTTCTTCAGGGAATTTTCTTCCCATTTGTTGCCATGAAGATGGCAAATGGGCATTGATTAAGAGACAAAAGATGTAGCTAGTGCCTTGGCATACTGTTGGAATGGTTCTGGGGGAAGGGGGGGGGGGGAAGCAGTATGGTTTTGGCAGTTTATTAGCTGGGGATGTGTTCAGTCTTTGCCCAGCTTGGAGGGGACATGGTTGTGGTGTTTGGTGTTGGACTTCTCCTGCCCAGGAGCTTTGGCACTGTTGTGGAGTTTCTCCTGACCGCCTATTGGTGAGGCTGCTGTTTACAGTGAACTGTCGGTGGACTGAGATTTTGCAGCACCCGTCCTTGCCGGGAGATACCCCCACCATCTGCGTGGCTGTTTCCAAGGTAAAAAGACTGGACCCCCATCTCCTCACTCTCTCTCTAGAGAGAGCACCTTCCCATCTGGTGGTGGACTGGAACCTCACTGGACCCACCATTGCCAGGATACCCCACCGGAAAAGTGAGGGCATGGAGAAACTGAACACCCCACCCATCCCCCTCCACATTCTCTCTCCTCCCAGGGCTGCCATTAACCCCTGGGGAGGCTCAGGGCTTGCATCGGAGTGCCCCCTGAAGTCACGGGGGGGTCACTGCAGCCTCTCTGCTTTGACACGAGCCCACAGAGCCCCTTGCTGGCTGTGGTCCTAACTAGACCAAAGGGACAATTGCTTGATGAGAGGGGAAAAGGCTGTTATTGGGTTTTCTTCCCTTTTTTATGTGGTGGTGTTGTTTGTATACCTTGTTATATTTATATATATATTCTTGTAAAGAACTGTTATTCCTTTTCCCATATCTTTGCTTGAAAGCCCCATAATTTCAAAGGTATAATAATTGGGGGGGAGGGGGGTAATCTTTTCCATTCCAGGAAGGTTCCCACCTTCCTTGGCAGACATCTGTCTTTTAAACCAGGACAATTCCATATCTCTCTGTGCCCAAATTTGTTACTGTCTCTTTAAGACCATGCAGCCAGAAAATGGAACTGAGGGGGGATATTCCGGGTGCTTTTAAAGATGGCTTTCCCAGGCAGCTCACATGCTTTTGCCTGGTGGTGTTGAAGCAAAGAACTGAAATAAAGGGTTTAAGACCCCCACAACTGTTCAGTTATGAGGTGAATATTCCTAATAACAATTCTGGTCAGCAATTGGGAACAAACTGTTATTTACTCACCAAGAATGTCCCAAGGAACAAAAACTTTCCAGGGTTTATATACATGGCAACACAAAGGCTTCTTGTAGCTTTCCTCTCTCTCGTGTCTACCCAGTTATAAAATAGGTATCTAATTTCTT
This sequence comes from Pseudopodoces humilis, assembly GCF_049639895.1. Taxonomy (NCBI): domain Eukaryota; kingdom Metazoa; phylum Chordata; class Aves; order Passeriformes; family Paridae; genus Pseudopodoces; species Pseudopodoces humilis. The sequence continues at coordinate 5,445,199 of NC_142211.1, read as the reverse complement.
CTTGCTTCTTTTTTATGGATCAAGACTACCATCTAGCATCCTTTTCTGGTAATTTTGATGAGGGGTCTTGGGAGGGGTCTGTTTTTTCTTCATCATGTGTAGAGAATATTTTAGCAGAACATGGGCATGATATTTTAGTAAAAGCCTATCTGCACAAGCCAGCTTTTAATCCAGGCGACAATATTAAAGGCAGCGTCATTGAAACTCTCCTGGAGCAGCAAGAATAAAGAAAAACAATGGCATTGTGTATTGGGAAAAGAAAGTAAAACAATATGTATTAACCAATAGTAGCTTGCTAAGCCCACGAATGCTGTCGGACCCCATAAAAGTGTGCTAAAGATAGAAATAAATGACATTTGCTATACTTTTGTGAAGACTCAGTGAATAATCTGAGCGGTTTTTCAATACCTGGTGCTCTGAGCAGGAACCCTTTGCAGGGAGAGGGGATTTGGCAGGTCCGCGCAGTGGGAAGACGTGGAAGTGGATTGGAACCGGGTGGCAGGTTCGTATGCGGTGAGACATGGAAGTGAGCCTAAGCTGGGAAAAACCAGGACAGAGGGGCCTGGAGTGAAGACCAGAGATAATTAGGCTTCGGTGCCCAGGGAGAAGGAGTCGAGACCCTTCCCCTGTCCAGGGTTGCTAGCATGGAGGTTGAATTTGTGGCAGCACATAAACTGCTTCTAAGCATTATCGTTAAATGAAGAGGCAGTCAAGGATAAGGACCTTGAAAAGCTCGTTTTATGGGCTAGAGAAAACGGGCACCTTCAGGTGCCGTCGCTGCTTTTTGCAGGGGAAGAATGCAAAGACATAGGAGATTTGTTGTGGGAAAAAGCGATTATGGGGAAAAGCAAAGAGGCTGTAATGCTTGGTTTGATCTGGTGAGTTGTGCTGAATACCTTAAAAGATATGAAAGCGGAGTCCACAGTCGCGGCCACTCCCTTGAAAGCCATGGCTCGGTTAGAGACAGACGTGTCACAGTTACCTCCTGCAACATCAATCAGCCGTCTGGGTGCTTTCTTTGGGGTTGGGCATGTTCGGCTGGTGAAGGGACTCACGGGGAAGCAATGTAGCTCGGTCTCAGACCTTTTAAAATCTCAGGAGTGTACCGGGATGGGCGGGACCGCGTCAGCGGAGCCCAAGACGGAAGTTACTCCACCGAATGCAGGTGTAGAAATGACGTTGTCTCTGGATGGAGATGGTGCCAGCCCCAGTCAGGCGGAGCGCCAAACGTCAGCGGAAATAAGAACCCCAGAGTGCAAGCCGAAAATCTATCCTTTTCTGCCATCTACTGTTCACTGGGGAAAACCACAGGATGTCCCTCTCCCCCCAGATGATGATGTGTCGATGCATTCAGAAGACGGGCGACCACCGGCAAGAAAAGAACCAATCAATTGTAACGATGCATCGAAAAAAGATCTAGTAGAGTGGCAACAGCAAATAGAACAACTTGTGCAACAGCTGCAAGCTCTTATTGAGCAGTCATTAAGTACAAGTGGAGCTCAGCATCATCAAGAGAAAGCAGCTCCACAAAAAACGCTGAGACATCAAGCAGAACCTGTACAGCAACTACAGGATATGATACGTCCTGAACCATCTGCTCCACCTTTGGAGACACTTTTAACATCACAATCTTGTTCAAGTTCTAACTCTACTCTACTATCCCTAGAAGAAGAGAACATGAAACAAAAATCAAGGCAAAAATGGACTGGCATCATTCAAGATGCAATCCTTGAAGGGGAATGGCAAGCAGCAGGAACAATAGCTTATCCCATTTTATATGACCAGCAAAATCCACGATACGAACAGCACAACGGGAAAATCTTGCAGCAAGCCAAAAAGACAGTTACTGAGCATGGCATTAAATCTGAAGCTGCAAACACTGCATTGGATTGGTTATTCACTTCTGATGTTAATAGTCCCACAGACAGCCAGAACTTAGCACGTCTGCTTTTATCTCCATTGCAGTTTATGGTGTGGGAGATGGAATGGAAAAGGTTAGCTATTTTGGAAGCCAATCAACCTCGAGATCAGAATGATGTACTGTATGGACTTAATCCTGACATGATCACCAGTTCAGGAGTTTACAGTCACATGGCTGTACAATTAAATTATCCTCTTGCAATGCATCACTTGTCAGCGCAGCTTGCTCATCAAGCTTTTAGTGCTGTGCCTGATTCCTGAACCTCATCCTTCCTTCACAACAGTACGGCAAGGCCTCACAGAACCATATCCTCATTTCATCGATCGTCTGTCAGTGGCCCTGAAAGCTCAAAATGACATGACTGAGGAAGCAAAGCAGAACATGTATATGTGGCAGTGGCCTCAGGGGAGACAAAGAGTTACATTGTCCCACCCCAAACCCCTTGTGAAGGGCAGCCCAGGTGCTCTGATTGGGTTTGAGTCCCTGGGGGGTTCTCCCTTGGTGTGCTTCTACTGGTCCCTGACCCTGAACTCCACCCTCAAAGGTGGAAACCCTTAAGAGTTCTGTCCCTCAAAAACCCCTGCTGTGCCTCTGTTCAGAGCTCTCTGTTCTGGACCTGAGTTTGTTCCCATGTTGAATAAATGGTTTCATGAACCGGGAGCCCGTCTCGTTGGTGTTTGATGCTGGTCCCCAGAATCCTGCTGCTTCCCTGGATGAGATCCTGAGGTTGCTGACTGCAACATGTATAAATTGTTAGCTTTTGAGAATGCAAATGCAAAAATAATGCCTATCCTTGACACGCTCCCAAAACAAGCAGATGTGGGGGATATTGCTCTGAGAGTTAATCAGTCACAACAAGAACAACTTGTAGCCAATGCAGTTGCAGAAGCCATAAAACCAACTACAAACTTACTTGCTGCTGCGGTCAGTGAATTGGGAAATGGACACAAACCTAACACTACCCTTCCAAACATTTGTTACTGATGTGGCAACAGAGGCCACCTGTGAAAGTCCTGCCAGGCTGCCGTATGGTGCTATGGATGACAGCCAGATAATCATGCTATTTCTACATGTCGTTTTGCAAAAAACATGAGCAAGAGCACGGGGACACAAGTAACCGGCCTAACTCTATACAGCAACTCAACCCACCAGCAAACAGGGAAAGCCTGGGAATCGATCTGGCAGCATCAGATGTCACTCTCATCGACAGTACCATCTATAAGATCCCAACTGGAGTCACAGTACCCATTTATTCTGTCACCAGTGCACCTGGTGCCTTGTTGACTGGGACACCATCTGCTGGAGTTGCGGGACTTATTGTTCTCCCAGGAGTTATTGATGCTGATTACACCGGTGAAATTCAAAATTGTGCCTACACATTAGCCCCTCCACTCACAATTAAGAAGGGACAAGAATTGCTCAGTTGGTGTTGTGTTAAAAGGTAGCAACTGAAAAATATATTTTTTGAAGCGCCCCTAAATGTGGAGCCAGAGGATTCGGATCTACTCTGTTGGAGTCTGAGATACAGAGTGTATGCCTGTCATGGTTTTAAACCAATAACTAAGAAAATTACTTATTTCTTGCTGTGAGATATGGATTAGAACAAGAGCAAAACAGGCAAAAAACTTAAAAGGAAAAAAAAAGAAAGTTTATTGACAAACTACAATAAGAACACCAGAATAAACTTCCAGAAAAACCTTTTCATCCCCTGTCTACCCACTATTCCCTTGTTCACATGACAACAGAGACAAAAACTTTGGAACTTTGATGGTTAAAACAGTCCCAATTCTTGCTACAGTCTTTTCACCAGTCTTTATAGAGAAACAGAAGTTTCTTCCTGTTAATTTATGGAGTTTCTCACAAGAAAAACTATTTTTGTTATAGTTTTCCATTGCTCTAATGTTAGCTACCCAGAGCTGCTGTTATTAGAGCCCACTCCTCCCATTTTCACATCACTCTCAAGTGTGTATGGGCCATGAGTCTAGGGATGGGATTTTTAAGGATAAGTTATTCAAAGGCAAAAAGTCTTCTTCATCTGTTTCTGTGAGCTTCACTAGAAAACAGTTTTCTCATTGCCTCTCAAGGCTTCAAATCTTCCAGCACTTCACTGTACCATAATTACTCTGCTTTTTTACTCAAAATTTACACTTTGAACACTCTATTCCTCCCTATTTACTGTCATGAATTAAAGGAGTGTTTTCAAGACCTTATTGTCCATTTCCATAGTTTTAACAGAAAGATATTTCAGCTTAATTAAAGCATCTTCTTAATTCTCTACCTTTTCTGAAGCTTCTTTTCTTTCCTGTCACTGGTAGTTTATAAAGTCTCTTTTCATGTTGATCACTCTCTTTTTCTCTGTCTGGATAAAAAGATTAATCCGCAAGTCGCATCTGGGTAATGAAAGAGTTAAAATCTTGCCCAGGCTGTTGTAGGTAGTTCTGTGGCCCCGGCCGGTGCAGGAGCTGGAGCTGTCTGCAATGGAAAGTTCCTCATGGCTGCTCTGGAGAGTGTAGTCACCGCGCCCAGCCCGCTGCAGGTCCAGAGCCTCTCTCCTTCTTCACTCAGCAGTTTCTAGTGAATTTAGTTACAGCAAAAAACCTGCAGCCGAGCCAGAGATCGGCTCGGCCCGGCCTGGCCAGAGCCCGGAGAAAACTTTTTCCGCAGGGCCCGCATCTCCCGGCCGGGAGACGCTGGGCCCAGCCCAGTCCCTGCCCGGCCGCACGGCCTGGGCAGGGAACGGGAGGCCTGGAGCTCCGCCACCCTTCCCAGCCAGGAAACAAAGAGAACCAAGAGAGCTCTGGTTTTACACTTTAAGGTAGGGTTCACAAGTTGATCCCACTTTTCAATGGCCTAAACTGCTGTCAATTCTCAGGAATGACCGATAATTGGTCAGGAGAAAAGACTCCAGGCAGTTCCCAGCAACTTAAACTTTCTTAAAGGTAAAGTAACTCCATGACAATGCCCTTGTTTTTAATACTTAGTTATAGGATTCAAAAAAACACTGAATTTCATATAATATGAAATTCATGAGCATGTTTTCATGGTGATACATGAAAACAAATGTTAAAGTTAGATAGAAAAAGCTAAAAGTGTAAGTGTGTAGATAGAAAGTTTTTTTAATCACTGGGTGAAAAAGTTAGAGAACAGGAGACAAGATAGAGGATTTAGGGTGTTGTCCCTTGTCCCTTCTTCTTTCTTCTTCATGTTCTTCTCCTAGAGGTTTTTGGGTAATAGTAAGTGATTGGATAGAAAATGCCGCAGTGCATCACAGAGGTGATGGGTCATTGGGTCATTAAGAAAAATAATATACGTGTCTACTGTTAATTGGGTAAAAATAGGTATAAAGATAAAATAACTACGTAGTTCGGGGCCATTTTGTGCATCAGACACAAAGTGTGCCACAAGGCTTTGTTTGTACCATCAGAAGAAAGAAATGTGCCAAATTGCAAAGACTGATCTTGTAACCAGCCTGGAGAGACCTGCTAAGTTTTGTAAGGATCTTTCAATAAACACAAGAAACAAGATTCTAACGAGCTCGGGAGTTTTCATCGAATCATGAAGACTGAGATAAGTGGAACTCCCCACGAGGGAGGATCCCAGGAGAATTCAGCCCAAAGGAGGCTGAGAGGCTAGAGAAAAGTTATATCCACAGGAATTCAGCCCAAAGGAGGCTGAGAGACTAGGGAAAAGTTGTATCCACAGGAATTCAGCCCAAAGGAAGCTGAGAGACTAGGGAAAAGTTATATCCACAGAGAATTGAGCCCAAAGGAGGCAAGAAAAAAGATATTACATACTGGAGATGCAGTAGTGAATCTTGTTCAACAAATGAACCATCGACCAGTAACTGAAATCACCCTACGCCAAAGAATGAAGCAACAAAAGGTCAAAATGATGATAGATACAGGAGGCGATGTCACTATCGTCAGCTGAGTCTGGTGGCCAAGAGATTGGCCTCTTCACTGAGCCTTAAACTCAGTACAAGGTGTAGGAGGACACTCTACACCACTGAGAAGCATTCATCCAACTCAGTTTTGACTTCCTGAGGGACAGACTACCACCTTATGTCCATATGTCATGCCTTTGCCTGGGAGCCTTGGAGGGCTCATTGGTTGAGATGTTCTAAGCCAGCTTGGAGGAACATTAGCCTTTCCTGTCCAATCACCTTTTCAGTATTCGCCACTGCTTACAGGCCGCCGACCCCAAGGATTCAATGGAAATCTAATGAGCCAGTGTGGGTCGAACAGTGGCCTCTCTCTCAAGAGTGGCTGGCAATTGCACATGAGCTTGTCAAAGAGCAGCTGCAAGCAAAATACATACAACCATCGTTCAGCCCATGGAATACTCCTATCTTTGTCATCCCAAAGAAATCTGGAAAGTGGCAATTACTGCATGATCTGCACAAAGTGAATGACCAAATGTGGACAATGGGAGCATTACAACCACGGATACCCTCTCCCACAATGCTACCACAGGAATGGCATCTTCTAGTTATAGATTTGAAAGACTGTTTCTTCACAATATCCCTGCAAAAAGAAGACAGTGTGGTTTACCTTCACCTTACTGTAATAAATAGAGACCCTTTTGTTCGCCTAAACATGTAAGATACGATGCTTTGCAAAACTATGCTTTGTGTAATAGGGATGAGGTTGAAGGCTGCTGCTGACGTCTGTATAATTATAAGAACAGCCTTGCAAGCTCTCTTGAATTCCAGAAAGTTAAGCCACTCAGATAAGCCTTAAAAGGAGAACAGTGAGGAAAGGTCAAAAGAGGAAGACTCCTGATCTTCATCCTGCGACCACCAGAGGGCAGAAAACGACCACCAGTGACCGGAGGCACATACGCAGAGACACCCGAGAAAGGACACGTAACCCGGAAGTCGGACCACTTAAAAGGGAGAACACGGAAATCGGAAGCGCGGCAGCCGATGGAGCAGAGACTCCCCTGCCGCCCAGCGCTGATTTTTTGCTTATTGCTTGCTTGCTTGCATTAATAAAATTTTTACCATATCACTCTCTTGAGTGCGTTCATAACAATTTGGTGCCCGTGACTCGGATGCAATCTGTAGGACAGATTCTCGGCACTACCGGGGGGCGCCCCGCTATTTACCGAGGCCGGTTTCTGCCTCGATTGCACCGACGAACCTAAATTTAAAGCAATAAGCAAAAGGGAGACCGGTCGACCCCTTAAAATCTGTGCACAGAGTCCGGACGAAGACGCGGGACGTGGGACGCGTAAGTATAACGGGGAACCGTTCGGTCGGGGTCAGGATCCCGGAGTGCGGCGAAGTGGTGTGTTTGTGAGAGGGGAACTGGCAGCCAGATTCCCCAAGTGAGAGCGGACCCTTAATTAGTGCGTCTCCCATTAGCCCGCGAGGGCGTGGGCCACGAACAAGGGGAAGTGAAAGAGACTGTGTGATTTGGAAGGCACTCCGGAAGAATGGGGCAGGGGAAAAGCAAGCCCCCTGTATCTATTAAACTCCCTCCGGTACCTAGAGACAGTCCGTTGGGTAATATGTTAGAAAATTGGCAGTATTTCCCGGGAACAGAAAATAAAGATAAGGCAAAAATGATTCATTATTGTGTAGAAGTATGGGGAGGAAAGGAAATTTCAAAGAAGGTATTTTGGCCTATATTTGGATCAACCGAAGATTGGGTTAGACAAAAGTTAAATTCCTGGGTAAACACAAAGATCCCCTTTAGTTCAGAGGAAAGTGCTTATGCAGAGATCTGGGTAGTAAATCCCGAGGTTTTTATATTTAAGCTGACTGAGAATTCGGAGGAGGGGAAGGGAAAAAAAAAGAAACCTCGGAAAGAAGATACTTTGATAATTCCCCCTCCATTTGTACCACCACCTCCGAGGAGGAGGATTTAGACGTGCCAGATGTGGGACCTGTTACCAGGAGTAGATCCAGAAAGAAACAAGAGAACCTATTCCCATTAAGGGAAATGCCAATGGGTGGTCCCCAAGCTGGAATAGGGTTTATATCTGTCCCTCTCAGTTCGGGGGATGTCAGAGAGTTCAAAAAGGAAATGGGGCATTTGCTGGAAGACACATTGGGGGTTGCAGAAAGAGTGGATCAATTCTTAGGACCCAATATGTATACATGGGAGGAATTACAATCTATTTTAAATATTTTATTTACGGCAGAAGAGAAAAACATGATTAGAAGGGAAAGAATGCGCATTTGGGATGCTCAGCATGCCCAGGGACCACTGGCAGATGTAAAATGGCCCCTCCAAAATCCCCATTGAGATCATCAAAATCCAGTGCACAGAGTACATATGCAGGTTTTGAGGACTATTATAATTCAAGGGATTAGAGAAGCAGTCCCGAGGGGTCATAATATCAATAAAGCTTTTAATGAGAGACAGAAGAAAGATGAAACTCCTACAGAATGGTTAGAAAGGCTAAGAAAGAATTTTCAACTATATTCAGGAATGGATCCAGACAACCAATTGGGGCAGGCATTGCTTAAAGCACAATTTGTGGCAAAAGCCTGGGAGGATATCCGGAGGAAGAGAGAAAAACTGGATGGGTGGCAAGACAGAGGTTTGGATGAGCTTTTGCGGGAGGCACAAAAAGTGTATATTAGGAGAGAAGAGGAAGCTCAGAAGCGGCAAATTAAGATGATGGTGGCTGCTGTGAGAGAAAGTAGAGATCAAACCTGGAAAGGGAAACAACAGAGACCAATCAGAGATTCAAAGGAAAGACAGAACACTAAAGTTTGTTTTTACTGTGGAAAGAAAGGACACTTTAAGAGACAATGTAGGGTAAGAATCCAGGATGGAAAAAAAAATGTTTAAAGAAGATTAGGGGGGTCAGGGGCTCTTTATTATGGGGACCCGAGAACATCAGAAAGAGCCCTTGATAAAGTTAAAAGTGGGTCCCCAGCACCAAGAAATAACATTCTTGGTAGATACTGGAGCTGAGAGATCAACAACTCAGTTTTTACCTAAAGGATGTAGTATATCCAAAGAAACTACTATGGTAGTAGGGGCAAAGGAGGAACCCTTTGAAGTGGGGGTTATTAAAAATGTGATGATAGAATCAGAGTCAAAAATTGAGTTGGGGAATTCTTTGTTAATACCAGAAGCATTAGGAATAAAGTGGGAACAACACACCCCTTGGCACCCTCAAAGTTCAGGGAGAGTGGAAAGGTGGAAAGGATGAATGGAGAAATAAAGAAGCAACTTACTAAGCTAGTAATGGAAACAAAACTATCATGGGTCAAGTGTATTCCACTAGCCCTTCTGAATATTCGAACCCAGCCAAGGGCAGATTTGGGAATTTCCCCTTTTGAGATGTTATATGGTATGCCCTATAATACAGAAGAAGTTCAAACACATCCAAATGTGAGCGATCAATACATCAATGAGTATTTGATAAAATTAATGAAGTTTTAAAAAAGCATTGTGGGAAAATGAGATGCTAGCTTAAAGACCACCATTGGATTTTATATTACACCAGGTACAACCCGGAGAGTGGGTGCTGATAAGAAGTTGGAAAGAAAATCCCCTAACACCGAAGTGGGAGGGGCCGTATCAAGTCTTACTAACAACTGACTCTGCAGTTCGAACAGCGGAGAAAGGCTGGACACATGCGAGTCGAATAAAAGAACCTGTGAAACCACCAAAAAAATCTAATAACTGAGAAGTGGGTAGCCCGGCTGGGGACTTGAGACTTAAGATATCCTGAACAAAATAACATCCCAGAACTATTAATTTGCTTAGAAACTTATGAATAATAAATTCCATAAAGGCTTTTATATAGAATATAAGATACCTCCATCTAGTGGTGAGGAAATATATAATAGACGTGTTAAAATAGGCTGTATGTTATGCCAAAATTGTTACCCTTTTGTCTGTTTTAAATGTATAATATGTGAAGAACTCTGGTGGACCCACTGTCATAGAGGCTACCCACCAAGAGGCGTGTGTAGCTCTTGCTACAATGCCCAGAGGGATCTCACTGATTGGGCTCTAGTAACTAGAATACAAGCAAGAGAATTTGAAAAGGGATCAGAGAAGTGGTAGGCCATCTACTCAAAAGGGGTCAATCCCTTGTATTATTGTTATCATCCAAACGAACCTATGCCTTTTGTAGCAAATATAGCAGCTGGGTTGTGCAGACGGTGGCTCCAGAAATTAGGGTGTTATAACCCCTTTAATAAAGCATAAAAGTTGGGGAAAATACATACAAAGAATTAATAAAAGAGGAAATAATTCCCCTCCTGAAGAGTACTCTTGCTGTTGAGAAGATGGTACACCCCGTGTCCCGAGGCAACCGGGTCGACGAGGGAGGCAGAGGAGTAAAAAAACGGTGGAGGGAAGCATTCCAATATACATGGGACCAAAGGATCATGGTTCTGGAAATGCCACAAGAGTAAGAATGAGACAACCCAGCAAAGTAATTTCTGGGGAATCCAAATTGACACCTCACAAAAGAAAAGCCTCTATTATAGTAGGGGAAGCCAATGCTCATTAAAGAAGTCAGTAACAGTTATAATCTTAATTAGCACATTTAATATTAGTACAAGCAAGACTCACGAGCCCTTCAATTGGTCCTTAATCCGATGGGAAGACCAGGTCGTTATCCAATCACAGATCACCTCTGAAGCCCCTAGCTTTCAAGTTATATTAGACTCTCTCATTGAGTGGAAGGGTACTAGTTATAAACCGCCTGGGTATAAGGTACTATATATGTGCCCAGCTTCTAATCCAGGCAGAGGATATTATAATTACCCTGGCGTATTTTATTGTAAATATTGGGGCTGTGAGACAATTTCCATGGGGTGGAAGGTACAGAACCCAGATAAGTATCTAAAGGTTGAAAAGGGTCCACACGGATGCATAAAGCCCTGGATAGGTCCCTTGGGGGCAGTAACATATGTTGGGACTTGCAAATTTCACTACATCAATATAACACAATCCCAAGACCCTGAGTGGTTATTAAGACGAACCTGGGGTCTCAGGGTGTGGGAACCCAGAAGGGATCGGGGAGTGCACATTCTTATAAAGAAAGAAGTAGTTCCCCATGATTCGGGATTTGTTGGACCGAATCCAGTGGTGTGGGGAGCCGTAGACCCCAACGTAAGGAATCAAAATAACCATTCAGAAAAACTAGAAAATAGCACCCAAATAACAATCACGATAGGGACACCCCAAGAATATGGAAACAAAGCTCTTTAGAAAATTTTGCAAGCTACCTTTAAAGTGTTAAATGACACACACACCCAAATTTAACTAGAGAATGTTGGTTATGCTATAACATTAACCCACCCTTTTATGAGGCCATAGGCTCCATAGCAGAACCGAAAAGAGCAAACGGCACTAATCCTGCCGCCTGCTCATGGAAATTAAGAGAAGACACCCCAGGAATAACATTATCTCGAGTCACTGGAAAAGGAAAATGTGTGAAAAATATGCCCCCAGATAAAATTCATTTATGTCAAACAAAACTACAGATTAATGACCCTCGTAAGCCAGCTCAGTGGCTAATTCCAGCACCTAATACTAAATAAGTTTGTAACATTTTAGGAATAACCCCATGTGTTTTTATAACAGCCTTTAATGAAACCTACGAATTTTGCATACAGGTTATAATAGTTCCCCGGATTATTTATCATTCTGAAGAATATATGTATACACAATACCAAAATTCAAAGTTGGTGAAACGAGAACCCCTCACGGCACTAACAGTAGCCGTATTGCTAGGTATAGGAGGGGCTGGATTAAGAACAGGTGTAGCATCCTTAATGAATCAGCATCAGGGATTCAGAGAGCTTAGAATTTCAGTAGATGAAGATTTAAGAAGAATTGATAAATCTATAAAAGACCTCACAGACTCCCTAGACTCGTTAGCTGAAGTTGCCTTACAAAACAGAAGGGGATTAAATCTATTATTTTTACAGCAAGGAGGCCTGTGTGCAGCACTTAGAGAAGAATGTTGTGTATATGTAAATAAAAGTAGAGTAGTAAAAGAAACCATGGCTAAATTACGAGAAAGACTGGAAAAGAGAAAAAGAGAGCAAGAAATGCAACAAAGCTGGTACGAATCTTGGTTTAAACTATTCTCCCTGGTTAACAACTCTAATATCCACTATAGCAAGACCACTAATTTTACTAATCTTAAGACTTATGTTTGGACCTTGTATTTTTAACAAAATCATTAGCATTGTGAGAAGCAGGTTAGAAGCAGCTCACCTTATGCTAATACGAGCCAAATATGAAGCCTTAAATGGGGAAGAGATAAAAGATTATTTAGAGTTAAGTAAAAGAGAACTACAAAGATTTAACGAACAAAAGTAAGCAATAGAAAAAGGGGGGAATTGTAATAAATAGAGACCCTTTTGTTCGACAAAACATGTAAGATACTATGCTTTGCAAAACTATGCTTTGTGTAATAGGGATGAGGTTGAAGGCTGCTGCTGACGTCTGTATAATTATAAGAACAGCCTTGCAAGCTCTCTTGAATTCCAGAAAGTTAAGCCACTCAGATAAGCCTTAAAAGGAGAACAGTGAGGAAAGGTCAAAAGAGGAAGACTCCTGATCTTCATCCTGCGACCACCAGAGGGCAGAAAACGACCACCAGTGACCGGAGGCACATACGCAGAGACACCCGAGAAAGGACACGTAACCCGGAAGTCGGACCACTTAAAAGGGAGAACACGGAAATCGGAAGCGCGGCAGCCGATGGAGCAGAGACTCCCCTGCCGCCCAGCGCTGATTTTTTGCTTATTGCTTGCTTGCTTGCATTAATAAAATTTTTACCATATCACTCTCTTGAGTGCGTTCATAACAATTTGGTGCCCGTGACTCGGATGCAATCTGTAGGACAGATTCTCGGCACTACCGGGGGGCGCCCCGCTATTTACCGAGGCCGGTTTCTGCCTCGATTGCACCGACGAACCTAAATTTAAAGCAATAAGCAAAAGGGAGACCGGTCGACCCCTTAAAATCTGTGCACAGAGTCCGGACGAAGACGCGGGACGTGGGACGCGTAAGTATAACGGGGAACCGTTCGGTCGGGGTCAGGATCCCGGAGTGCGGCGAAGTGGTGTGTTTGTGAGAGGGGAACTGGCAGCCAGATTCCCCAAGTGAGAGCGGACCCTTAATTAGTGCGTCTCCCATTAGCCCGCGAGGGCGTGGGCCACGAACAAGGGGAAGTGAAAGAGACTGTGTGATTTGGAAGGCACTCCGGAAGAATGGGGCAGGGGAAAAGCAAGCCCCCTGTATCTATTAAACTCCCTCCGGTACCTAGAGACAGTCCGTTGGGTAATATGTTAGAAAATTGGCAGTATTTCCCGGGAACAGAAAATAAAGATAAGGCAAAAATGATTCATTATTGTGTAGAAGTATGGGGAGGAAAGGAAATTTCAAAGAAGGTATTTTGGCCTATATTTGGATCAACCGAAGATTGGGTTAGACAAAAGTTAAATTCCTGGGTAAACACAAAGATCCCCTTTAGTTCAGAGGAAAGTGCTTATGCAGAGATCTGGGTAGTAAATCCCGAGGTTTTTATATTTAAGCTGACTGAGAATTCGGAGGAGGGGAAGGGAAAAAAAAAGAAACCTCGGAAAGAAGATACTTTGATAATTCCCCCTCCATTTGTACCACCACCTCCGAGGAGGAGGATTTAGACGTGCCAGATGTGGGACCTGTTACCAGGAGTAGATCCAGAAAGAAACAAGAGAACCTATTCCCATTAAGGGAAATGCCAATGGGTGGTCCCCAAGCTGGAATAGGGTTTATATCTGTCCCTCTCAGTTCGGGGGATGTCAGAGAGTTCAAAAAGGAAATGGGGCATTTGCTGGAAGACACATTGGGGGTTGCAGAAAGAGTGGATCAATTCTTAGGACCCAATATGTATACATGGGAGGAATTACAATCTATTTTAAATATTTTATTTACGGCAGAAGAGAAAAACATGATTAGAAGGGAAAGAATGCGCATTTGGGATGCTCAGCATGCCCAGGGACCACTGGCAGATGTAAAATGGCCCCTCCAAAATCCCCATTGAGATCATCAAAATCCAGTGCACAGAGTACATATGCAGGTTTTGAGGACTATTATAATTCAAGGGATTAGAGAAGCAGTCCCGAGGGGTCATAATATCAATAAAGCTTTTAATGAGAGACAGAAGAAAGATGAAACTCCTACAGAATGGTTAGAAAGGCTAAGAAAGAATTTTCAACTATATTCAGGAATGGATCCAGACAACCAATTGGGGCAGGCATTGCTTAAAGCACAATTTGTGGCAAAAGCCTGGGAGGATATCCGGAGGAAGAGAGAAAAACTGGATGGGTGGCAAGACAGAGGTTTGGATGAGCTTTTGCGGGAGGCACAAAAAGTGTATATTAGGAGAGAAGAGGAAGCTCAGAAGCGGCAAATTAAGATGATGGTGGCTGCTGTGAGAGAAAGTAGAGATCAAACCTGGAAAGGGAAACAACAGAGACCAATCAGAGATTCAAAGGAAAGACAGAACACTAAAGTTTGTTTTTACTGTGGAAAGAAAGGACACTTTAAGAGACAATGTAGGGTAAGAATCCAGGATGGAAAAAAAAATGTTTAAAGAAGATTAGGGGGGTCAGGGGCTCTTTATTATGGGGACCCGAGAACATCAGAAAGAGCCCTTGATAAAGTTAAAAGTGGGTCCCCAGCACCAAGAAATAACATTCTTGGTAGATACTGGAGCTGAGAGATCAACAACTCAGTTTTTACCTAAAGGATGTAGTATATCCAAAGAAACTACTATGGTAGTAGGGGCAAAGGAGGAACCCTTTGAAGTGGGGGTTATTAAAAATGTGATGATAGAATCAGAGTCAAAAATTGAGTTGGGGAATTCTTTGTTAATACCAGAAGCATTAGGAATAAAGTGGGAACAACACACCCCTTGGCACCCTCAAAGTTCAGGGAGAGTGGAAAGGTGGAAAGGATGAATGGAGAAATAAAGAAGCAACTTACTAAGCTAGTAATGGAAACAAAACTATCATGGGTCAAGTGTATTCCACTAGCCCTTCTGAATATTCGAACCCAGCCAAGGGCAGATTTGGGAATTTCCCCTTTTGAGATGTTATATGGTATGCCCTATAATACAGAAGAAGTTCAAACACATCCAAATGTGAGCGATCAATACATCAATGAGTATTTGATAAAATTAATGAAGTTTAAAAAAGCATTGTGGGAAAATGAGATGCTAGCTTAAAGACCACCATTGGATTTTATATTACACCAGGTACAACCCGGAGAGTGGGTGCTGATAAGAAGTTGGAAAGAAAATCCCCTAACACCGAAGTGGGAGGGGCCGTATCAAGTCTTACTAACAACTGACTCTGCAGTTCGAACAGCGGAGAAAGGCTGGACACATGCGAGTCGAATAAAAGAACCTGTGAAACCACCAAAAAAATCTAATAACTGAGAAGTGGGTAGCCCGGCTGGGGACTTGAGACTTAAGATATCCTGAACAAAATAACATCCCAGAACTATTAATTTGCTTAGAAACTTATGAATAATAAATTCCATAAAGGCTTTTATATAGAATATAAGATACCTCCATCTAGTGGTGAGGAAATATATAATAGACGTGTTAAAATAGGCTGTATGTTATGCCAAAATTGTTACCCTTTTGTCTGTTTTAAATGTATAATATGTGAAGAACTCTGGTGGACCCACTGTCATAGAGGCTACCCACCAAGAGGCGTGTGTAGCTCTTGCTACAATGCCCAGAGGGATCTCACTGATTGGGCTCTAGTAACTAGAATACAAGCAAGAGAATTTGAAAAGGGATCAGAGAAGTGGTAGGCCATCTACTCAAAAGGGGTCAATCCCTTGTATTATTGTTATCATCCAAACGAACCTATGCCTTTTGTAGCAAATATAGCAGCTGGGTTGTGCAGACGGTGGCTCCAGAAATTAGGGTGTTATACCCCTTTAATAAAGCATAAAAGTTGGGGAAAATACATACAAAGAATTAATAAAAGAGGAAATAATTCCCCTCCTGAAGAGTACTCTTGCTGTTGAGAAGATGGTACACCCCGTGTCCCGAGGCAACCGGGTCGACGAGGGAGGCAGAGGAGTAAAAAAACGGTGGAGGGAAGCATTCCAATATACATGGGACCAAAGGATCATGGTTCTGGAAATGCCACAAGAGTAAGAATGAGACAACCCAGCAAAGTAATTTCTGGGGAATCCAAATTGACACCTCACAAAAGAAAAGCCTCTATTATAGTAGGGGAAGCCAATGCTCATTAAAGAAGTCAGTAACAGTTATAATCTTAATTAGCACATTTAATATTAGTACAAGCAAGACTCACGAGCCCTTCAATTGGTCCTTAATCCGATGGGAAGACCAGGTCGTTATCCAATCACAGATCACCTCTGAAGCCCCTAGCTTTCAAGTTATATTAGACTCTCTCATTGAGTGGAAGGGTACTAGTTATAAACCGCCTGGGTATAAGGTACTATATATGTGCCCAGCTTCTAATCCAGGCAGAGGATATTATAATTACCCTGGCGTATTTTATTGTAAATATTGGGGCTGTGAGACAATTTCCATGGGGTGGAAGGTACAGAACCCAGATAAGTATCTAAAGGTTGAAAAGGGTCCACACGGATGCATAAAGCCCTGGATAGGTCCCTTGGGGGCAGTAACATATGTTGGGACTTGCAAATTTCACTACATCAATATAACACAATCCCAAGACCCTGAGTGGTTATTAAGACGAACCTGGGGTCTCAGGGTGTGGGAACCCAGAAGGGATCGGGGAGTGCACATTCTTATAAAGAAAGAAGTAGTTCCCCATGATTCGGGATTTGTTGGACCGAATCCAGTGGTGTGGGGAGCCGTAGACCCCAACGTAAGGAATCAAAATAACCATTCAGAAAAACTAGAAAATAGCACCCAAATAACAATCACGATAGGGACACCCCAAGAATATGGAAACAAAGCTCTTTAGAAAATTTTGCAAGCTACCTTTAAAGTGTTAAATGACACACACCCAAATTTAACTAGAGAATGTTGGTTATGCTATAACATTAACCCACCCTTTTATGAGGCCATAGGCTCCATAGCAGAACCGAAAAGAGCAAACGGCACTAATCCTGCCGCCTGCTCATGGAAATTAAGAGAAGACACCCCAGGAATAACATTATCTCGAGTCACTGGAAAAGGAAAATGTGTGAAAAATATGCCCCCAGATAAAATTCATTTATGTCAAACAAAACTACAGATTAATGACCCTCGTAAGCCAGCTCAGTGGCTAATTCCAGCACCTAATACTAAATAAGTTTGTAACATTTTAGGAATAACCCCATGTGTTTTTATAACAGCCTTTAATGAAACCTACGAATTTTGCATACAGGTTATAATAGTTCCCCGGATTATTTATCATTCTGAAGAATATATGTATACACAATACCAAAATTCAAAGTTGGTGAAACGAGAACCCCTCACGGCACTAACAGTAGCCGTATTGCTAGGTATAGGAGGGGCTGGATTAAGAACAGGTGTAGCATCCTTAATGAATCAGCATCAGGGATTCAGAGAGCTTAGAATTTCAGTAGATGAAGATTTAAGAAGAATTGATAAATCTATAAAAGACCTCACAGACTCCCTAGACTCGTTAGCTGAAGTTGCCTTACAAAACAGAAGGGGATTAAATCTATTATTTTTACAGCAAGGAGGCCTGTGTGCAGCACTTAGAGAAGAATGTTGTGTATATGTAAATAAAAGTAGAGTAGTAAAAGAAACCATGGCTAAATTACGAGAAAGACTGGAAAAGAGAAAAAGAGAGCAAGAAATGCAACAAAGCTGGTACGAATCTTGGTTTAACTATTCTCCCTGGTTAACAACTCTAATATCCACTATAGCAAGACCACTAATTTTACTAATCTTAAGACTTATGTTTGGACCTTGTATTTTTAACAAAATCATTAGCATTGTGAGAAGCAGGTTAGAAGCAGCTCACCTTATGCTAATACGAGCCAAATATGAAGCCTTAAATGGGGAAGAGATAAAAGATTATTTAGAGTTAAGTAAAAGAGAACTACAAAGATTTAACGAACAAAAGTAAGCAATAGAAAAAGGGGGGAATTGTAATAAATAGAGACCCTTTTGTTCGACAAAACATGTAAGATACTATGCTTTGCAAAACTATGCTTTGTGTAATAGGGATGAGGTTGAAGGCTGCTGCTGACGTCTGTATAATTATAAGAACAGCCTTGCAAGCTCTCTTGAATTCCAGAAAGTTAAGCCACTCAGATAAGCCTTAAAAGGAGAACAGTGAGGAAAGGTCAAAAGAGGAAGACTCCTGATCTTCATCCTGCGACCACCAGAAGGCAGAAAGCGACCACCAGTGACCGGAGGCACATGCGCAGAGACACCAGAGAAAGGACACGTAACCCGGAAGTCGGACCATTTAAAAGGGAGAACACGGAAATCGGAAGCGCGGCAGCCGATGGAGCAGAGACTCCCCTGCCGCCCAGCGCTGATTTTTTGCTTATTGCTTGCTTGCTGTAATTAATAAAATTTTTACCATATCACTCTCTTGAGTGCGTTCATAACACTTACCAGCAATTAATAAACAAAGTCCACCTCAAAGATTTGAGTGGGTAGTCCTTCCACAGGGGATGAAAAATTCTCCAACAATGTGCCAACTGTTTGTACATTGGGCACTGACACCTGTGCGTGTAAAACTTTCTCAGACAATTATTTACCACTACATGGACGATATTTTGTTCTGTCAATGTGATCCATTCCAAGATGACGACCTTGCGTATATTGCTGCTCTGCTTGCTGCAAAAGGCTTGGAAATTGCTCCAGAGAAGATTCAGAAACAATCCCAATGGAAGTATCTAGGGTGGATTTTAACATCTTCATCAGTCCGCCTGCAGAAATTGGAATTGACTACTGAGATCAACACCCTTAACGATGCACAGAAACTCATTGGAGATCTGCAATGGGTACGATCCATTGCTGGCATTAGGAATGATGAGATGGCACCTTTAATGAGCCTTTTAAAAGGCACAGATCCACAAACTCCTGTTACCCTTTCTGTAGACCAAAAGTAATGTCTTACATTCCTAGAGAAGAAACTACTTTCAACGCTTGCAGACAGAAGATTGCCAGATGTGCCTTTGGGACTTTTAATCTGTAATCATCCCATTGCCCCATGTGCTATCATATTCCAATTGCCTGCTTGGCAAAAAAGAAAAGGGGGGAGCCCTTGACAATCCTTGAGTGGATTTTTACACTGCATACGCCACCTATGAGTATTTGGCAGAGAACAGAAGCAATTGCTTACCTCATCAAAAAGGCGAGAATGCGAATTATAGAAATTAGTGGTGCTGAACCAGAGCATATTAGCCTCCCGATAAAAGCAGAAAACTTTGAGTGGATGCTGAGACATTCAGAACCAATACAATTAGCGCTGCTCTATTATCCAGGAACTGTACATAACAATCAACCTAAAGATCCACATTTACAGATCATCTTAAAGCAACACTGGTTGCAACAGCGCAAAATAGTACAACAACCAGTGGAAGGCCTTACAGTATACACTGATGCAGGAAAGCGACAGAAAAAAGCAGCCTGCAGCTGGTGAGAAGGCTCGAGTTGGAAAAGCAACACCATAGATGGAGATGCATATGACTCACTGCAGATGTTGGAACTTACAGCTGTCTCATGGGCACTGTCTCGTTGGCGAGACAGAAAGCTGAACATTGTGTCAGACTCATTTTATGTGGTAGGTGTGGTCCAAGGTATCGAAGATGCTCTCACCAAGCCACTGAATAATAAGCTATCGTGTCAACTATTTTTGCAAATCAAAAGAGCTATTGAAAATAGAGAAGAATCTTGTTGCATCACTCACATCCGCAGTCATCAAACGGAATTAGGTCTCGGAGAAGGCAATGCAAGACCTGATACGCTTGTCAGTCCTGCTGTTGCAGCACCAAGAGACTTTCGCAGCTGCAAGAGAGAGTCATGCTCTCTTTCACCAAGCCACAAAAGCCTTCAAGAGACAATTTGATATCAGCTTGATAGATGCACAAGGCATTTTAAAATCCTGTCCACATTGTAGTCAATATGGAAGCAGTCTAGACTTGGGTATTAACCCTAGAGGTCTTGAAGCCTGTGAGATTTGGCAAATGAATGTAACACGTACCTGAATTTGGCCGCCTCAAATATGTACATGTTACAGTAGATACATTTTCAAAAATTATTTGAGCCACTGCACAAGTGGGAGAGCAAAGCATACATGTAATCCGACATTTAGTAGCTTGCTTTGCTGTGATGGGAGTGCCAAAAGAGCTGAAAACAGACAATGGGCCTGCATATGTAGGAACACGGATATCTTGGTTCTTACAAAAATGGGGAGTTAAACACATAACTGGAATTCCCCATGTGTCAACTAGACAAGCCATTGTAGAAAGAGCCCATAAGACCTTAAAAGAGTATTTAGGTAAACAAAAAACACCAGAACAATCAGACCCTTGTAATTCGGTTGCAACAAGTGCTATTCACTCTAAATTTCCTCAGTTTAGTTAGAGATTTAGAGCAGCCCCCTGCAGTAATTCATAACAGTCAGATAAAGATGCAAGCTACACCAGAAATTAAATTACATTATAAGAATCCGAAAACAGGTATCTGGGAGGGACCAAATCCATTGCTGTTTAACGGGCGAGGTTAAAGTTGTGTTTCCACAGATGCTGGACCGCTATGAGTGCCTAGCCGATGGACCAAACCAGCCACGAAGGATGTGAAGAACAATCAGAACGTCGATGCCCTCAGTCAGTCGCTGATTGGCTGCCAGCTGACATCAAAGGAGCAGCAGATGTTCCAAGACTGAATGGCGTTAAATCATAGTCTGTTTGTGAGAAGAATTTTGTAAATCTAAAAGAGTATAGAGACTCCATCTGACTGTATATAAAAGCAAAATTTTAACTGTATTTTTTACCCTTTAAGCAAATTGCTTTCACACTTAGATTGCATTAATACCAGGGCACATGTGTTCAAAGTAGTTAGAGAATAGTTTAAGATAGAAGGTTTTAGCTTCTGTGATAATTGTTATTTGCAGATGATTGACAATTTTAGAGAAGATATTAGTATAAGGTGTAAGTATCCCCCCCTTCAAGAGTTAAGGTGAGCATATTTGAAAGTTCATTTAACTTTAAACCTTAAAGGAATTCACTCAACAAATTAAGAAAGCCTGATTAGCTGTGATTCTGAAAGTATGGTGCCATTTGTGTGGAACAAATTATTCATAGTAATTGTGCTGTGTATAGTCCCAACCAGCTGTCTGCTAACTAACATCCAAAAGCGACAGAACATATGGGTCACTCTGGCACACTTAACAGGCCATAAATCAATGTGTTTAAGCCTAGCCACACCTGGAGATCCTTTTCGCACCTGTCTTATTGAAGTCCCTGAATGGGATCCTCAAGCATTTAAAGGTTTAGTTAGCAATGAAATTTGACTGAATCAATTGACAATGTTACGAGAGTGTAATCGCACTGTTGGCTTCAAGTCAAGACAACTTGAAGCCTGCTGGCAAGCAAAAATTATCGAAGTTCTCAGTGTTACTATAGGGCCCCCAGAAGAACTGGACTTGTTAGGCTCCACCAATACCTCAGGTGGATGGATAATGTTTGAGCCCCCAACAAAAAGCCGTTCTAACAAAGTAATGCAGCACTGGGCTACAGTCAACCCTATAGCTGATGTTATCACTAACACCAAAAGTAAAGCCTTTTATTCATGGTGCAATCTCACAGGACGATTACCAAAGCGATTACCTAATGCAATATTCCTAATCTGTGGAGATAGAGCATGGAATGGAATTCCTGCTAGCCCACATGGAGGACCCTGTTACCTTGGGAAACTTACTTCGTTCCATCCAAATTTACACCAATTGCTGAATATAGCTGGTAAGATAAAAAAAAACAAACGGTCAAAGCAAAGCCTGAATGAATTACAGTGTGGTGATGTTAGAGACCCAGACTTTTGGGGTCATGGTATAGTATGGCTGGCCTTCTTTTTTACTCCAGGAGCAGCTGCTGCTAAAGACTTGTCAACTCTAAAAAGGCTAGCTTGTTGGACCAGGAAGAAACTGATTTTGACATCAACAATGTTAAGTGAACTTTCAGCTGACGTAAGTAGTGTACGTCACGCCTTATTGCAAAATTGAGCTGCAATTGATTTCTTGCTCTTGGAATAAGGACATGGTTGTGAGGAGTTTGAAGGTATGTGCTATTTGAACCTTCCTGACCATTCAGTTTCAACCCACAAACAACTAAAACAGCTACACAATGGGTTACATGCCCTGAAAGAATATAGTGACCCCATTGGAAGTTGGTTAGCCAACTGGGGCATTACTGGATGGTTGAAGTCTCTTGTGCTGGAAGGGGGACGAATTTTGCTTATGGTATTAATGGGGATAGTTGTTTTAACCTGTATGTTATCTGTTGCCCTGAAAACTCAGCTTCTGAGCTTGCTGACATGGTTTTCTAAAGACTTTCCCAGGACAGTAACTGTAAACATAGAGATGTGTACATTCTTTCTGTTACACGTCTTGTGATGGGCATGTCTCGTGGCCAGTGCAGTGAGAAAGTGTTATCCTGACCATCCAATCCCTGGCCGTGGTCAGAAGCCTATAAATCCTGGGTGGAAAAATAAACTTTCTCTTCTTTTCACCACACCTCGACCTGTGTCCGTGTGATCTATTCATCTTCAGCAGCAACATCTGGTGACCTCGACGTGTCTTGCATGTGACGGTTACACAGTACTATCTAGCCTGTGGCTATGGATGGTTTTGGGCTCTCTCCTACGGAGGGCCTGGTTATGGAACTATGATGTGCGTGCTCACCCCGATGGCCCATCCACAAGCAGGTGTTGATGTTGGACAACTGTTTAATTTATTTTTTGAGTTTTGTTGTTTTTCTGGTTTTTTGGTTTTTTTTGTAATAACGAAAGGGTGAGATATCACCCTGAAATTACATCCTTCCGATTGTATGGAGTATTGTATTTTCCTATTATTTATCCTTTTGATTGTTTATAATGTTGCTAGTTTCTTTGTTCATTTTTCTTTTTTCTTTTCTTTTTGTTAAACCAAAAAAGGTGAGATGTCACCCTGAAAACTCAGCTTCTGAGCTTGCTGACATGGTTTTCTAAAGACTTTCCCAGGACAGTAACTGTAAACATAGAGATGTGTACATTCTTTCTGTTACACGTCTTGTGATGGGCATGTCTCGTGGCCAGTGCAGTGAGAAAGTGTTATCCTGACCATCCAATCCCTGGCCGTGGTCAGAAGCCTATAAATCCTGGGAAGAAAAATAAACTCTGCTCTTCTTTTCACCACACCTCGACCTGTGTCCGTGTGATCTATTCATCTTCAGCGGCAACATTATCTTGTATCTGTAAAGCGTACAACGAATCCCGTCCAAAGCTTGACTTGTGCAAAAAGAGAAAGTGGTGTAGTAAAGGTTGTTAGAATGTTATTAAGTTAGAAGTTGTTTGTAGGTGATAGCCTGGAATGCACTCCTCCCCCTCTCCAAGCCTTGGCTTCTCTCCCCCCCTTTTCTCCCGACTTCTTGCCGGGGGATAAGTTACCGTGGTTACCGGAGTTTTCTTCCTCAGACCCCTCTTTTTGTATCCTTTCCGCCGGGGGGGTCAGGACGACCCTCCGCTCCCCCTCTGGCCCGCAGCAGGGGGATGGCGGGACCCCTCTCACCAGGGTGCAGGAGCTTACGGCTTTGTTCTCCTGGTCCCAAACTTGTAGTCACTGCCTCTGAGTTTCCGTGCACTTTCCGGTTCCTGTGTCCCAGCTAAAGGAGCCAAGTGGGTATTTTTGTACCCCCCTTTCTTTCCCTCCTGTGTCACCAGGCTCCCTCTGCATACCCATGCCCCCCCCCCCCCCCCCTTCATATCCATGCCTCCTCTGTGAGTTCACTCCTACACCTTTGTAGGCATTTGAAGAAGTCTGTGTCTGTTATTTCTTATCTTAGCGTGTTTAACCTTGATTTGTAGAAAGTTTGTAAATGTGCTAGCTGTGAAAAATAATTGGTTGTCTCTGATGTTCCCATCCTCCGAAGAACCCCTGTTAAAAAGAAGCACCCAGACGCCAAACCCTTTGTCTTGTTCTGTGAGGTTCCCTTCACAGAAATAAACTGTGGAACATAACCCTGGGGAGAAGTCCACCCTTTGTTTCTTTACTCGTTCAAGAGACTTGAATTCCAAAACTGGATCAGTGAGCCCCAATCCTATTTATTCTGGCCAGGAGCCAGAGTGAGGAGAAACCCCATCACTGAGATAGCTGAGACACTCTGGGGGTTCGAGTCAAGAAAGGGGGAATTGTAGAGAATATTTTAGCAGAACAGGGACATGATATTTTAGTAAAAGCCTGTCTGCACAAGCCAGCCTTTCATTCCAAGAGACAATATTAAAGGCAGTGTCTTGAAACTCTCCTGGAGCAGTGAGAATAAAGAAAAACAATGGCATTGTGTATTGGGAAAAGAATGTAGAACAATATGTATTAACCAGTAGTAGCTTCCTTAGCCTGCGAACCCGGTCGGATCCTATAAAAGTGTGCTAAAGATAGAAATAAATGACATTCGCTATACTTCTGTGAAGACTCAGTGAATAGTCTGAGCAGTTTTTTAATAATCATGCTGCCCTTTAGATGACCATTCAAGCCTCACACATGTGCCTTTTCCTTCTTATGGTATCCCATTTATCATCTTATCATTCTAATTGCTTACTTAGACATCTAATCAATTACTAGTTATAAAATAGCTCTGAGGCTCTGTTGGGGGTTAGGTGTCTTTTTCTTTTTATTTTTTTTCTTCTGGCTTGCCTGTGGAATTTTTACCCATTAGTTGCAGGGACAGCCTAACTGTGGGTACTTGGTGAGTGCTTGAGAGAAGACAATGAGTTCAGCCAGGCCCAGGGGGGGAAGGGGGCAGGAAAAAAGGACGGTGGGGACAGTTTGGCAGGCTTTTCTTCGGCTTCGGGAAGGACACTTTGGGGCGCGGAGCTGTTGCAGTGGGTAGAAGGGAATTTCGCCATCACCCAGACGGAGCTGTTGTTTTTTCTCCTTCTTCCCTCTTCGCTGGTGGCCTCGCACCCCCTGTCCTGCCAGGACGTGTGGCACTGCCAGCCACTGCTGCTGCGGAGCTGCTGATACACCTCAGCCACCGGCCCAGGATCTCAGCTCATCCCTGCTGTTCCAGCCGACTGTTCCTCGGAGCCCTGCAGGAGCACTGGGAAGCAAAGCCTCTCCTCCATCCCTTCCCGTCTCAGCCGAGAAAGCTGTCACGGGGGTCCCTGGTTCTGTTTTCTTGCTAATGCTGTATTTATGGTTGTTTGTTTGCCTTGTTATAAATACTAGTAAAGAACTGTTTTTCCTATCCCCAAATCTCTGCCTGAAAGCCCCTTGATTTCAGCATTATAATAATTCGGAGGGAGGGGGGTCTAAATTCTTTCATTCTGTTATAAATTTGTATTGTGATATTGGCTTTCGCAGATGAATATTATATGTTAAATACTTTTTAGCTATGTATGTACTTTTTTTCTTGCTAACAAGTCTTAAGCTTAAAAGAATTTCCTAGGTACAAGGCAAGGAAACCCCAGAGGGCAAGGACAGTGGGGCCCAAGCTGTTATCAGGAGAACAATAGAGGCCAAACTGTTATCAGCGGAAGATATGAAACCCAGCTGTTCTCAGGGGAAGGATGACGGGCCCGGATGGTTATCAGCAAGTGACCATTTGCAAAAGAAAGGAAACCAAACTTCAAATAATGCTGACCAGCAAGAATAATGATGACTAGCAGGAATAGTGCTGACCAGCAGAAAATAAAAATGTTCTAAATAGGTGGAACTAGGGACGGGACATGTTTTTGAATATGCATAGAATCCTCGCAGCAGGAGGGGATAAAGGGAGTGATCCCAGGATACCAGGTGTGTTCCTGGCAACCCGCCAGGGCACCCGGCCGTTTTAACCCTTTGCTTTATTTCTTTTGTCTCCTAATTTTCTTTTGTTTATATTAAATTCTTTTTATAATTTATTAAGTGAATCTCGTTTTTAAGAATTCCAAAGGAGGCTCTTGCCCTCCCTAGCAGACACCTGTCTTCTAAAACCGAGACAGGTTCTTCTAGTGAAAACAATACTTTGACTAAAACTTCTGGGTTGTGTTGTGGTTTGATGCTGGCCCAATGCCAGGCACCCACAAAATGCTGCTTTTTCACCCCCCCCCGCCACAGCGGGGAAGAGGAAAGGAAAAATTTTCAAAGGATTCATAAGTTGAGATAAAGTCTGGGAGAAAACATTCCAAAAGCAAAACAGGCTCAACTTAGAGGTACAAAGTGAATTTATTACTAACAGAATCAGAGGAGGACAGTGATGTTGTGAATTCATTTTGTAAATATTGGCTTTTCACAATTATTCTGATAAATATATATTATATGCTTTCACTATGTTCTTTTCTCTCTTAGCAAGTTATAGGCTTAGATAGGAATTCTGAATGGTAAGGATAAGTTTCATCCGGACAAGGCCAGATAACTCCAACAGGCATGACAATGGGAGGATCAAGCTGTGGAAAACAGGCTATTATCAGCAGCAGGAAATGGAGAGCAAACTGTTATCAAAAAGCCGGTACCAGGACGTTGGCGGGGGGGGGGAAGATATGAAGCCCATCTGCTCTGAGAGGAAGGATGAGGGGCCCGGACTCTTACCAACAAGTGACCATCTGCAGAAAAAAAAAAGGAAACCAAAAACTCCAAAATAATGCTGACCAGCTAGAATAATGATGACCAGCAAAAAAATATGCTGACCAGCAGAAAATAAAACTGTGAAGAGCATGATCCAAGAAGGCGGAACCAGGGAGGGGACATGCTTGAATATGCATTAACCCCTCACAGCAAGGATGGGATAAAAAGGGTATTCCCGAGATACCAGGTGTGCTCTTGGCAGCACGCCAAGGCACCCGGCCATAACTCTTTGCTTTACTTTATGTCTCTTATTGTCTTTATTAAACATTTTTAAAATTTTACAGGAGTGAACTTCGTTTTTCACAGTGAGAAAATAAGCCCTTAAAAAAAAACCCTTTTCCCCCCAGCCCCTCCCTCCTTCCTGTCCTGATGGGACACTTGTAGTTGGGTTATTTTTCCCCCTTGGACTGAGATTGATGAGAGAGGGGCTGTTTTCTCTTGTTCAGACTTGGTTGTTTATTCTTATCTGCATGATCTATACAGGGTACAAGGAGCTATATACACTAAGAAAGAAAGGTGCAAAATGGATAACAAAGAACTTCTTCAAGGTCTTTTATATGTCTATTTAACCAATTAACAAATGCCAAGTAAATTATTTTTCTTAGTGACCCAATGACCCAACACCTGTGTGCTGCACTGTGGCATTCTTTATCCAATCACTTACTACTACCCAAAAACCTCTAGAAGAATATAAAGAAGGAAGAAGGAAAAGAGACAACGCCCTAGTTCGTCCATCTTGCCTCTTATTTTCTTAACTGGCTTAAACCTTTAACTTTCTCACCCAGTGACTTAAGAAAACTCTCTAATTTACACACATTTTCAGTTTCTCTACTTAACTTTAACAATTGTCTCCACGGTGTTATGTGAAATTCAGTGCTTTCTTGGGTGTCAAGAGTTAGGCATCACAGATAAAGGTATATATCTTGCATCTCTGACCCCAACACTTCCCACCGACAGTGCAAGGAGACAGGGTATAGGAGCTTTGGTCAGTTTGCTACTTGAGGTTTTCTCCCACTGCTCAGGGAGAGTCCTTCCCCTGTGAGACCATGGGGTCCCTCCCATGGGAGATTCTCCATAAAATTCTCCAGCCTGGGTCCACTCTCATGAGCAGCAGTTCTCCCAAAACTGCTACAATGTGAATTTCCGCCATGAGCAGACAGTCCTCCCAAAACTGCTGTGGCATGGGTCACTCTTTCATAGGTTGCAGTCCTTCAAGGACAGGCTGCTCCAGCCTGGAAGCAAGGGCCCTCTCTCTCCACAAGGTCTCCCACTGGATCACAGCCTCCTCTAGGTATCCACCTGCTCCAGTGTGAGCACCTCCCTCACGGGCTGCAGGTGGATCTCTGCATCCCCCGTGGATCCCCAAGGGCTGCAGGGAGACAACCTACTTCACCATGGTCATCAACAAAGCCTGCAGAGGAATCTTGGCTCTGGAGCCTGAAGCACCTCCTCACCCTCCTTCTCCACTGACCTTGGTGTCTCCATGTTGTTTTTCTCTCACATGTTCTCACCTTCTCCTCTTCTCTGACTAGATGAAAAAACTGTGTGTGCCTAGCTTTGTTTTGATTTTCTTCTTAAATATGTTGTCACAAAGGCTTTACCAACCTGTCTAATTGGTCCAGCCTTGGCCAGTGGCATGTCCATCTTCAGAGCCATCAGGGATTGGCTCTGCCTGACATGGTGGAAGCTTCTAGCAGCTTCTCACAGAAGGCACCTCTGTGATCACCCTGCTACCAAAAACCAGGCTATGCAAAACCAACACAGGGTGTTGCAACCACATACTGCAGGGGCAGTACATTTATCAGAGTCTAACTCTGAGTTGGTCCCTGTTCTTTCCCATAACATCTATCCTATTTTATTAGAACAAAATCATCCATTGACTAAAACTAAAAGCAGCTAAAGTAAAAGGATTATAAAAATTAAAATAAAAAAGTCACAGAAACATAGATTTCTAAACTAATTTCAACACAACCCCTTACAAAAATCAAGATAATTGAATTTCTTAGCTAAATACAATATAGCTCTCACATTGCTGAAGGTGGAGGCTCCAGCCGCTTTGGAGGAGGTTGCTTCAAGCCTATAATGGAAGTGATGCCAAATTGATTTTTTACTTTTCTTTAGTATATCGTCTATTTTCTTTACATATATATTTGTAGCTCTGTAGCCTATTATAGCATTCATAGCTAGCATTTTACCTACTCTATTAGACAGAAAGATAAAATAAATTCCCCAGTGGCTCTAAGCTGGGGTCCAAGGTTAGATTGTCTAGGAAGTCAAGGATGAAACTAGCTCTCTGAGATACATTTTCATAAACAAAGTTTAGTTCCTATCTAAGTCAGGGGTAGGCATTTCGAAAGGGTTGAGCCAGGGGAATTACCTCATCACTTATGTCTCTAATTGGGGATTCTTGTCAGTTATGCTAATTTGCTAAACATAAAAATTGTACATGTTTTATATTACACGTGCATCTTCGGCGCTTTCCACCCAGCGAGTTGTGCACCTAAGGATCCTTACAAAGGTAACCCCTTTTATCACCTAAGTGTGTCTGGCTCATGATTTTAGGACCAGCAAAAAGGCATCAGTTTCTAGCAAACTCCACTGGAACAAATGAGATTTCTGGATACAGCTTCTCAGTTTGGGAAGCATCCTGCCCCCCCATTCTGCCAGTATCCTACAACAGGGGTTTTTGCAGCGGTCTGGGAAACTGCAGATCTGCAGGAGTTATAAAAATCCATCAAGACAGGAAAGGTATTATAAAAGGTGGTATTTTGTTACTAGCATTTGTGGATTTTGCATTTAGAGATCTCTTGTGGTTCTCTTGGGGTGGGAATGGGCCAGAGGAACCAATAGGGGGGAATTTTCGTTCATTTTTCCCCCCCCATTCCCATACAGGTGGCTCAATCCAAAGTGGGGCAGGGGACATGCCGTTCCCTTAAGACTGCCTTAAAACTATACTTGCTCAGCTTGATCTGTGGTGCAGAGGGTAAGGTGCAGCAGATTGAACTCTAAAAAGTTGGCTGCTCAAATCCCAGTCAGAGGTTTTTGTGTGCGCACTCTTTTGCTACCTTTCTAGTCTGTTTCTTGTACTGTCACTGCACTGTCTCAGTGGCTTTTTTAAACTGTTTGTAAGCAAAAATATGGGATGCATAGTTGTCGCTAAAGGACACAGAATGATTCACACAAACACGTCTCAGTGGTATGACAGGAAAAGAAGTAACTTTATTTCCTGACTCCAGTATTTATAGATTCTTGACAATGACCAGGGATTGGATAACTAAGTTACCACCTTCCCAATCACACTGGTCATGTGAAACGTCCATCAAAGATGTTTCTTAGAAGGAATGTATAAACACTTATGTTTATAGCTACTTTCCTGGGAAAGTAACTAAAACTATGAAAACAAGACCAGAAGGTTTAGTTTTCAGGGTGACACAGTCTCCAGCAAGGAAACACAAATACCCCGAGACTCCCCATTAGATTTAATATTAAAACTTTGGCTTACTGCAATGGGAAAAAAGACGTCTCTTATCATGGAAGAACTGGTTCGGCTTTCTATGCAGGTTTGGCCAATGCATAAGTTAGACCTGTCCTCCCTTTGGCAGCTTAGAAAGTGAATTAATAAGAGAATTATTACCACAACTCTGTTTGCAAAAATGCTGGAATAAATTAGTTTATGCCGAACTTCTTATGATATTTTTAAACAGACCAGATACATATAAACTTAAGAAAGATTGTTTTGTGATAGTTTTAAGAGGGAAGAGAAGGGATAAAAAGGACTAGCCTCTTGCTAGCCCATTCTGTATTAATAGGACAGTCAGGAGTGATGTGGATATGGTAGCACTGACTCTGTGGGGAGGAGGGAGTCCCCCTGCCATCCCCACTGCCCTCCCACTGGTGGCGGGTGGGGGGGGGGGGGGGGGCTGCCGCCACTGCTGCCACCGCTGCCCCCCCAGAGGTAGGGGTTGAAGTGGGGGAGGGCTTCCCGCTGATTCCACCCTTGTTGGTTGGGGTGTAGGTGGAGGAGGGCTTCGTGCTGTTGCCACTGCCCCCGTTGGTGGGGGTGGGGGAGAGGGCCCAGTTACCGCCCCCACACCACCACACATGTAGTGCAAGAGCTAGGGCTGCACCTCCCAACCAGCACCTGGCTGATACAACACCCAGTACCAGCAGATCAGCCCCGATTAAAAGCGAGCAGGATGGCTCAGATACAGATAGCTGCTCAGAAGATGAAACTGAGGACAAAGCTGCTGCATCTACCGTAACCAGGAGGAAAAGGGGAAAACCAGCCCATGAAGCTACAGACCCATCCAGTCCTGTAGTTAAGCACACCAGATCTGAGAAGGAAGAAGCAGAAAGGGAAGAGCCATCCATATAAGCCACTTGAAAGCTGTTGGTAATCAAGGGGAAATTTACATAAAAATGCCATTTTCCCTTGTAGAACTGCAACAGTGGAAAACATCAGTTGGATGGTATAGGGAAAATCCAGAAAAGGTGTCTAATCTTGTAGATAGGGCTATTAAGACACAAAATGCAGACTGGGGTGATCTGAATGCCGTGATGGACACATTATTAGATGAAACAGAAAATGAGATGGTTAGCAGGACCGTTATAACTGCTATAGAGGCTCAAATAGCAGCCAGAACACTTCAAGGGCCAGTTAATTATATTTTTCCTTTAAATGACACAGGGTGGGGCCCTGATGTGACAGAACAAATGGTGGCATTAAAACGTTATTAGACTTGGGTGGTATTTGGTAAAAATCATGCCATTCCTAAAGCAGTGAATTGGTCCAAATTATACAGTCAGACAAGACAGAAATGAAACTCCTACAGACTTCTTGAATAGGCTTTAAGAGCCTGCGTGAAAATACACAAATATGGACCTCAAGGCACCTGAAGAGAAGTCCCACCTAACTTATTTGTTTATAGCCCAAGCTGCAAGCGACATAAGGAAAAAGCTGCAAAAAATGGATGAGAGGCATGACATAGGTAAATTGTTGGATGTGATAGCAAAAGATTTTAAAATCATAGAAAATTTGGGGAGTTAGGAAGAAAGTTAGGCTGGGCAAGCCCTGGGAAAAGTGTTAAAAGTACGCCCTGGGAAATGTTAGACCTCATGCTTGCTAAGATCATGTGAAACTGCACCTGTGTAGTCAATATATGATAAATGATACAATTGTTAGATGTGATTAGATATAATTACTGTTTAAAGAGTCATGAGAAACTATGTTAGGGGTTTGAGGAGATCATGAGAAATCCATGCTTGGGTAAAATCAATGCATACAATAGAACAATATAAGTTTAATAATTAATATGTAAGTTATATAAACGATAGAGTATAAAAACATGTTCAGCTCAAAACCAAGTCAGGTCAGATTTGGATATGTGTACCCCTGACAGCCAGAGCTCTTAATAAAGCACCTTCATATAATCATTCCATGATTATGTGTTCCTGAACGCTAACAGATGTAGCTTGGAAAGTATATCAAAATAGAGATTCAATAGATGGGGCAGATGCACAAGAGTAGGAGAGGTGATGAGGAAACATTATCTAAGGCATTGAAAAGGAGTACTTCTCTAGACAAAGATCAACATGCTTTTTGCAAGAGAAAGGGACACTGGAAGAAGGAGTGTCTGATGTGGGTGAAAAGGACACTCCCAGCTCCTGATTTAGCCATGAATGGGGACTGATGGGACTGTAGCAAATCATCCCTGGCTGATCCTTTGATGTATCTAAGCGGGGGGGAAAGAAGATGCTGAATTTCTGGTGGATACAAAGGGCAACATATTCTGTGTTAAATACTTTAAAAGGGAAACTGAGTCAAGATGCTGTAAATGTGATTGGTGCTACAAGGGTAAGTGACACGAGATGTTTCTTCCAACCTTTAAAATTCAAGTGGGGAAAACACTGGGTGACTCACCAATTCCTCTATATGCCACTCTCAAAAGCCATTATTGGGTAGGGATTTATTGGAGAAACTTTAAGCTGGAAATAAATTATCCAAAGAAAGAGGAGTGAAAGTTATAATTCCTGAAACTAAATTTGTCAAAGCCACTGCCCTTTTCATACACGAGAATTATGGTGAAATTCCCAAAGATGTTGAAGATGTTGTCATTCCAATAGTGTGGGCCAGTGATTTTCATAGAAGATCCAAAGGAGATGAATTTGTGAGTGTTACACTCAAATTAGGAGATACACCCATATGACAGCATACAGCTGGACTGTATGCATCATAAAAGGAGGAGGGGTTTGGCTATAGAGAGTCAATTCCTGATAAGAACACAAACAGGCAGCTATTGGTCAGTGAGCTGGGTGGTAACTAATCATAGCAAATCAGGTTTGAATGCGGAATCTTTTGAATCGGTGTTGGGGGTTAGGTGTCCTTTTTTTTGTTGTTCTGGCTTGCCCGTGGAATTTTTACCCATTAGTTGCGGGGGGACAACCTAACTGTGGATATTTAGTGGGTGCTCGACAAAGGACAAAGAGTGGCCAGGCCCAGGGGGGGAAGGGGGCAGGAAAGGAGGGTGGGGACAGTTTTGGTGGGCTTTCTTCGGTTTCGGGGGAAAAGACATTCTTTTTCTGGGGCGCGGAGCTGCTGCGGGAGAGAGAAGGGAATTTCGCCATCAACCAGACGGAGCTGCTGCTTCTTCTCCTTCTTCCCTCTTTGTTGGTGGCCTCGCACCCCCGGTCCTGCTGGGACGTGTGGCAGTGTCAGCCACCGCCGTGTAGCTGCTGATACACCTCAGCCACCGGCCCAGGATCTCTGCTCATCCCTGCTGTTCCAGCCGACTGTTCCTCAGAGCCCCTCAGGAGCACCGGGACTGACTGCCTGAGGGGGTTTGTGAAACAAGCCTCTCCTCCATCCCGTCTCAGCCGAGAAGGCTGTCACGGGGTCCTGATGTGCGGAATAAAAGGAACCCTATAACTCGCAGAGTAGTTATAAGAGCAGGTATGAATTTATTCAGCGCTGAGGTGCATGGGGGATATCTCCTCCAAAAAGCATGCACACCTTTTTGATTGGTGTAATGAATGCACTCAAGAGAGTGATACGATTCAATCAAAGAGAATTTTATTAATTGTAGCAAGCAAGCAATAAGCAAAAAAAATCAGCGCTGGGCGACAGGGGAGTCTCTGCTCCATCGGCTGCCGCGCTTCCGATTTCCGTGTTCTCTCTTTTAAGTGGTCCGACTTCTGGGTTTATGTGTCCTTTCTCGGGTGTCTCTGCCCATGTGCCTCCAGTCGCTGGGGGTCGCTTTCTGCCTTCTGGTGGTCGCAGGATGAAGATCAGGAGTCTTCCTTTTTTGACCTTTCTTCACTGTTTTCCTTTTAAGGCTTATCTGGGTGTCTTAGCTTTCTGAAATTCAAGAGAACTTGCAAGGCTGTTCTAATGATTATGCGAGCGTCAGCAGCAGCCTTCAACCTCATCCCTATTACACAAAGCATAGTTTTGCAAAGCATCGTATCTATATGTTTTGTTGAACAAAAGGGTCTCTATTTACCACAATTCCCCCCTTTTTCTATTGCTTACTTTTGTTCGTTAAATCTTTGTAGTTCTCTTTTACTTAACTCTAAATAATCTTCTGTCTCTTCCCCATTTAAGGCTTCATATTTAGCTCGTATTAGCATAAGGTGAGCTGCTTCTAACTTGCCTTTCACAATGCTAATGATTTTGTTAAAAATGCAAGGTCCAAACATAAGTCCTAGGATTAGTAAAATCAGAGGTCCTGCTATGGTGGATAGTAGAGTTGTTAACCAGGGAGAATAGTTAAACCAGGATTCGTACCAACTTTGTTGCATTTCTTGTTCCCTCTTTCTCTTTTCCAGTCCTTCTCGTAATTTAGCCATGGTCTCTCTTACTATCCCACTTTTATTTACATATACACAACATTCTTCTCTAAGTACAGCACACAGGCCTCCTTGCTGTAAAAATAATAGATTTAATCCCCTTCTGTTTTGTAAGGCTACTTCAGCCAGCGAGTCTAGGGAGTCTGTGAGGTCTTTTATAGATTTATCAATTCTTCTTAAATCTTCATCTACTGAAATTCTAAGCTCTCTGAATCCCTGATGCTGATTCATTAAGGACGCTACACCCGTTCCTAATCCAGCTCCTCCTATACCTAGCAATACGGCTACTGTTAGTGCCGTGAGGGGTTCTCGCTTCAGCACATGATGCCCTGGGTTTTGATATTGTGAATACACATATTCTTCAGGATGATAGATAATTCGAGGAACTATTATAACCTGTATGCAAAATTCGTGGGTTTCATTAAAGATTTTTATGGAAACATATGGGGTTACTCCTAAAGTGTTACAAACCCATTTTGTATTAGTTGCTGGAATCAGCCACTGAGCCGGCTTATGAGGGTTGTTAATCTGCATTTTTGTTTGACATGAATGATCTTTGTCTGAGGGCACATTTCCCACACATATTCCTTTCCCGGTAATTCGAGATAACGTTATTCCTGGGGTGTTTTCTCTTCCCTTTTTCCATAGGCAGGCAGTGGG
Organism: Pseudopodoces humilis; assembly: GCF_049639895.1. Classification (NCBI taxonomy): domain Eukaryota; kingdom Metazoa; phylum Chordata; class Aves; order Passeriformes; family Paridae; genus Pseudopodoces; species Pseudopodoces humilis. The sequence goes on along the minus strand of NC_142211.1, from coordinate 5,410,019 downwards.
ATTAGTGCCGTTTACTCTTTTCGGTTCGGTTATGGAACCTATGGCCTCATAGAAGGGTGGGTTAATGTTATAGCATAACCAACATTCCCTAGTTAAATTTGGGTATGTGTTATTTAGTACTTTAAAGGCAGCTTGTAAAATATTCCAAAGAGCCCCGTTTCTATATTCCTGAGGTGTCACCACTGTGGTTGATACTTGGGACTTGTTGTTATTTTCTGTTTCCTTTGAACAGTTATTCTGATCCCTTATTTTGGGGTCTATTGCTCTCCATACCACTGGATTTGGTCCAACAGATCCAGAATCATGGGGGACCCCTTCCTTTCTTATGAAAACATGCCCTCCCCGATCCTTTCCGGGTTCCCATATTCTGAAACCCCAGGTCCGTCCTAATAACCACCCAGGATCTTGGGGTTGTGTAATATTGATGTAGTGAAATTTGCAAGTCCCAACATATGTCACTACCCCCGAGGGATCTGTCCAGGGTTTTATACATCCGTGTGGGCCCCTTTCTACCTTTAGATATTTATCTGGGTTCTGTACTTTCCATCCCACGGAAATTGTCTCACAGCCCCAATATCTACAGTAAAATTCACCACAGTAATTACAATATCCTTTGCCTGGATTAGAAGCTGGGCACATATATAACACATTATGTCCGGGCCGGCTATAACCAGTAGTCCTCCACTTAATGAGAGAATCCAAGGTAACTTGAAAGCTGGGGGCTTCAGAGGTGAGCTGTGATTGGATAACGACCTGGTCTTCCCATCGGATTAAAGACCAATTGAAAGGTTCATGAGTCTTACTTGCGCAAATATTAAATGTGCTACTTAAGATTCTAAATGTTATTAACTTCTTTAACGAACACTGGTTTCCCCTGCTATAATAGAGGCTTTTCCTTTGTGAATTGTTAATTTGGATTCCCCAGAAATTATTTTGCTGGGTTGTCTCATTCCCACTCGTGTGGCATTTCCAGAACCATGACCCTTTGGTCCCATGTATATTGGTGTGCTTCCCTCCACGGTTTATTACTCCTCTGCCTCTCCCGTCGACCCAGTTGCTTCGGGACACGGGGTGTACCATCTTCTCGACAGCAAGAGTACTCTTCAGGAGGGGGATTATTTCCTCTTTTATTGATTCTTTGTATATATTTTTCCCAACTTTTATGCTTTATTAAAGGGGTATAACACCCTAATTTCCGGAGCCACCGTCTGCACAACCCAGCTACTATATTGGCTATAAAAGGCGTAGGTTCGTTTGGATGATAGCAATAATACAAGGGATTTACCCCTTTTGAGTAGATGGCCCACCACTCCTCTGATCCTTTCTCAAATTCTCCTGCTCGTATTCTGGTTATTAGGGCCCAATCAGTGAGTTCTCTCTGGGCAGTGTAGCAAGAGCTATACACCCCCCGTGGTGGGTAGCCTCTATGACAGTGGGTCCACCAGAGTTCTTCACATATTATACATTTAAAACAAACAAAAGGATAACACTTCTGACACAAAGTACAGCCTATTCTAACACCTCTATTATATATTTCCTCACCACAAGGTGGAGGTCTTCTATATTCTATATAAAAGCCTTTATGGAGTTTATTATTCATGAGTTTCTAAGCAGGTTAATAATTTTTGGGTGTCATTTTGTTCGGGATATTTTAAGTCTCAAGTCCCCAGCCGGGCTAACCACTTCCCAGTTACTAGCCTTCGGTGCTTCCACAGATCCTTTTATTCGACTCGCATGTGTCCAGCCTTTCTCCGCTGTTCGAACCGCAGAATCAGTTGTTAGGAGGACTTGATACGGTCCTTCCCACTTCGGTGTTAGGGGATTCTCTTTCCAACTTCTTATTAGCACCCACTTTCCGGGTTGTACCTGGTGTAATATAAAATCCAGTGGTGGTCTTTGAGCTAGCATCCCTTTTTCCCACAATGCCTTTTTGAACTTCATTAATTTTATCAAATACTCATTGATGTATTGATCACTTACATTTGGATGTGTTTGAACTTCCTCTATATTATAGGGCATACCGTATAACATTTCAAAAGGGGAAATTCCCAAATCTGCCCTTGGCTGGGTTCGAATATTCAGAAGGGCTAGTGGAATACACTTGACCCATGATAGTTTTGTTTCCATCACTAGCTTGGTAAGTTGCTTCTTTATTTCTCCATTCATCCTTTCTACTCTCCCAGAACTTTGAGGGTACCAAGGGGTGTGTTGTTCCCACTTTATTCCTAATGCTTTTGCCACATCTTGAGTTATTTTTGATGTAAAGTGGGGACCTTTGTCAGAGTCTATTGTCTCTGGTACTCCGTATCTAGGGATTATTTCTTCTAATAACACCTTTGCAACTGTTCGTGAAGTTTCCCTAGATGTTGGGAAAGCTTCTACATAATGGGTGAGATGATCTACTAGGACTAAGAGATATTTAAGCCTCCCTACCTTTGGTAGTTCTGTGAAGTCAATTTGAATATTTGCAAAGGGTCTTTTTGCCAGGGGTCTCCCTCCATACGGTAATCTTCTGAGATTTTTCCTATTTGTTTGTAAGCATGGGAGGCAGCTTCTAGTAATCTGTTTAGCTAAATCTCGAATACCTGTGCTCATATATTTCGCAGCGAAATAGTCTGTTAACCCCTGTGCTCCCCAATGTGTTCTTTGATGTATTTTTTCTAATATTCTTTGAGCTATAGCTTTTGGTAGTACTTCCCAGCCATCAGGGAGAAACCATCTTCCCTCTGGATTCTCGGTTGCTCCTGTTTCTGGGAGTTTTAACCTCTCTTCCTCAGTAAATCTACTTCTCAAGTCATTATCCCTGTGTTTCCAGATTTCTTCATGCCCCCTTTTTTCTTTTAGGACCATTATTTGTAATGCCGCTCGTTTTGCTTCCTGATCGGCGGCATTATTTCCTCTACTCTTCAAATCTATTCCCTTCTGGTGTCCTTTCAAATGAACTACTGCCAATCTTTTGGGCTTTCTCAGGGCGTTTAATACTTCAGTTATGAGTTTTTGATGAACCAAATCCTTCCCTTGGGAGTTTACTAAACCTCTTTCTTCCCACAGTTTACTGAATGTATGCACCACCCCATAACTATATCTGGAATCTGTATATATTGTCCCCTCTTTTCCTTCTAGTAGTTTTAATGCCCTTAATACTGCATACAATTCGCAGGCTTGGGCAGACCAGGACTTGTCTAATGGTCCTGATTCCAGGACTTGCAAATCAGGTCCTCGTATGATGGCATAACCCGTTTTCCTCCTTCCTTCTATTATTCTAGAGGACCCATCTACAAACAACTTTTCTCCGCTTTCTAATTCCTCTTCTTCCAAATCAGGTCTAATTTTGGTTTGTTCCTCAATTGTGGTTATACAGTCGTGTCAAAGGTTCACCTTCAGGTTCTCCATATAAAAATGCAGCTGGATTTTGTAAAGCTGTCGTTTCCAGTGTTAAGTTTGGGGCTTCAACTAAAATTCCTTCATATTTTAGAAGTCTAGCATCTGAAATCCACTTGTCTGCCTTTTGTTGTAACACACTACGAATGTTATGTGGGGACATTACCTTCAAATTGCTATTAAAGGTAATTTTCCTAGCTTCCTCCACCAGTAGGGCACATCCTGCCACTACTTGCAGACAAGCTGGCCAGCCCTTACACACGGGGTCCAAGATCTTTGATAGATACCCTATCGGTTTCTTTTTCCCTGCCCACTCCTGAGTCAGGACTCCGAAGGCAATTCCATTTTCCACATTTACAAACAAATAAAAGGGTCTTTTTAAATCCGGGAGACTCAAAACAGGAGTATGAATTAAACTTTCTTGTAGTTCCCGGAGTTTTTCTGTGTCTTCTGAATTCCATTTTATTAATCCCTCCTGTGTCAATTTATGATATAAAAATTTAACTTTGCTACTGTAATTTTCAATCCACTGTCTACAGTACCCTGTTAACCCCAAGATTTGACGTATCTGTTTTTTATTTTTAGGAATCGGCAATGACAGAATTCCTTGTATCCTTTCAGGGTCTTTTTCTCCCCCTTTTTAAGGCAATGGCCTAAATATTTCACTTCTTCTTCTACAAATTGGAGTTTTGCCCTGGATACTTTCAATCCCTTTAACCCCAGGAAATTTAACAGCTTAATACTCTCTCTCCTTGCATCTTCTTCCTCTTTCCCAGCTAAAAGCAAGTCATCCACATATTGTATCAAGGTCACTCTTGGGTCTGTCTGATAATCCTGTAAAATCTGCTCCAATGCTTGTCCAAACAAATTGGGGGATTCTGTCCTGGGGCAATACTGTCCATCTCAGTTGTTGTCTCCTCCCCGTGTCTGGATCTTCCCATTCGAATGCAAAGTAATCTCGGCTATTTTCATCAAGAGGGCAGGCCCAGAATGCATCTTTTAAATCTATAACACTGTACCATAAACTGTCGGGTCCCAGCTTGCTTAGTAGTGTGTACGGATTTGCTACTACTGGGAATCGTGCCACTGTGCATTTGTCAATTCCTCTTAAATCGTGTACCAAACGATAAGTCCCATTTGGTTTCTTTACTGGCAGTATGGGTGTGTTAAAAGGTGACATACATGGTTCTAATAGTCCCTTACTTAGCAATCTATCAATTTCTGGCTTCAACCCTTTTCGTCCCTCAAGTGATAAGGGATATTGCTTTATTCTAACTGGGATTTCTGGGTTTTTTATAGTGACCGAGAATGGGGTTATCCTCAACTGTCCCACACTCTCAGGTGTATGCCACACCTCTGGGTTTATTTTATCTTCATCTTCCACCCTTAAAGGGCATAGCCTTATCCTCAACTCTTTATCAACTATATCTAAGTGTATTCCCAATTCAATAATTAAATCTCTTCCCAACAAATTATAATCTGCTTCTGGTACTAATAAAAAATTTCCCAACCCAATTTTTGATTCTGATTCTATCATCACATCTTTAATAACCCCCACTTCAAAAGGTTCCCCTTTTGCCCCTATTACCGTAGCGGTTTCTTTGGATATACTACATCCTTTAGGTAAAAACTGAATGGTTGATCTCTCAGCTCCAGTATCTACCAAGAATGTTATTTCTTGGTACTGGGGACCCACTTTTAACTTTATCAAGGGCTCTTTCTGGTGTTTTCGGGTCCCGAGAATGTAGAGCCCCTGACCCCCCTAGTCTTCTTTGAACATTTTTTCATCGTGGATCCTCACCCTACATTCTCTCTTAAAATGTCCTTTCTTTCCACAGTAAAAACAAACCTTAACATTCTGTCTTTCCTTTGAGTTCCTGATTGGTCCCTGTTGCTTCCCTTTACAGGTTTGGTCTCTACTCTTTTTCACAGCAGCCACCATCATCTTAACTTGTCGCTTCTGAGCCTCCTCTTCCCTCCGAACATACACTTTTTGTGCCTCCCGCAAAAGCTCATTAACCCTCTGTCTTGCCACCCATCCAATTTTTCTATCTTCCTCAGAATATCCTCCCAGGATTTTGCCACAAATTGTGCTTTAAGCAGTGCTTGCCCCAATTGGGTGTCTGGATTCATCCCGGAATATAGTTGGAAGTTCTTTCTTAGCCGTTCCAACCATTCCATAGGGGTCTCGTCTTTCTTTTGCCTCTTGTTAAATGCTTTATTGATATTCTGACCCCTTGGGACTGCCTCTCTAATCCCTTGAATTATAATAGTTCTCAAATCCTGCATATGTGCTCTGTGCACTGGATCTTGGTGATCCCAGTGGGGATTTTGGAGGGGCCATTTTACATCTGCCAGTGGTCACTGAACATGCTGAGCATCCCAAATGCGCATTCCTTCCCTTCTAATCATGTTTTTCTCTTCTGCCATAAATAAAATATTCAGGATAGATTGTAATTCTTCCCATGTGTACATATTGGGTCCTAAAAATTGATCAACTCTTTCTGCAACCCCCAATGGGTCTTAAACAAATGCCCCATTTCCTTTTTGAAATCTCTGACATCCCCCAAACTGAGAGGGACAGATATAAACCCTATTCCTGCTTGGGGTCCACCCATTGGCATTTCTCTTAATGGGAATAGGTTCTCTTGTTTCTTTCTGGATCTACTCCTGGTAACAGGCCCCGCATCTGGCATGTCTAAATCCTCCTCCTCAGGGTTTGGAGGGGGCGGGGCTTGTGGTGGTGGTACATAAGGAGGGGGCATTATCAAAGCATCTTCTTTTCGGGGTTCCTTTTTCTTCCCCTTCCTCTCCCCCGGATTGTCTGTTAGTTTAAATATAAAAACTTCGGGACTTGCTATCCAGATGTCCTGGGGTGACTTTATGATACTGGTATCCCCAATCGTCTGGTTTATGTTATATATTAAGTTCTGCACCTTTAAGACTGGCTTTGAGAGCAAGAGAGGGAGAAGAAGAAGCGCGCAGTTTGTGTTAAAGAAAAACATCACTCCCACACATCCCGCTCCTGGACTGTGGTGTCTGCAGCACGGACAGACAGCGAGACAGAGCTTCTCTCTGGCTTTTAGTTAGTTTTAGCTAGCTGAGGCAGAGGAGTTCCCTGGACCTTTGTTTGTTTTTTTCCCAATTTTCTTGAATCTGTGCAAGCCTGCTTTGGACTGAACACCCAGCCAAACCCCGGGAGCTCACGCCTGTGGCCCACCGGGGCCTGGGCCTCGGCACTTTCCAGCGCCGGAGGGACTGATAAGAACCTGAGCGAGCCGAGCTACCCCACATGAAAAGGACTTTTCTTCCTAGACTTGCCATCCCATCGAACAGCAAGAGGTTTTATTATTATTTAATATTACTCAATTTCTGTTAAATAAACAGCTTTTTCCACTTCTCTCTAAGGAATTTTTTCCTTTTCCCGGACCAGTTAGTGGGGAGGGGCATTTCCCTGGGGAAATCCCCATTTGGAGTTTTCCTTCCTAATTTGCCCTAAACTAAGACAAATACAGTTTTTTTGGCGCCCAACGTGGGGCAAGAGAAAGTGGAAAAACCTGTTCTGAGTGTTGGTTGTATTTATTCTGTATTGGAATAAAGCAGTCAGTAGCCATGTTGTTTAGATACATAATGTCTCTTGAGGTGGAGGCCTTCATGTGGACCTGGTCCCTAAAAGTTTTTGAGGTTTTAATACCTGTCTTTGCCCTCTTTCACAGTAGAGGGGCACGGATTAGTATGGTTATTGTGCTGGGCTCGGTGATAATGATTTATAGGAAGTTTATAGAACTACCGAAGTTTCTGTCAGGTATGTTTGGTTTATGGTTTCTTCGCCCGACCCTGCCTCCCAGTCCCAGTAGCACATTTTGGGAGTTTATTGGTAACTGCACACAGTTTGTTAGAGGAAGACCAGGGGATGAGGCTTTTCAGCCTTTTCTTTCCTTCTTCTCCTTTGAATCTGTTATGTCCCTCTTTGAGAATATCCAGTTTCCCCTGAGTGTTAAAGATACCACATTCCTGGTCACTTTCCTGGTAGTTCAGCTGTTGAGCTTCCTCTATATGGTCTGCAACTTCTCTAGAGTGAGAGCTGAGATATCCAGAGGAGCCAACGAGACCCCTGCCCCAGAAGTAGACTCAGGTGTGGGAAATCCTGAGTGGTGTAGAGAATGGGAGAGAATTGGCCGAACTCTGAAGGAATTTTCTGATCCCCCAGCCTGGGAATTTTCACGTGAACAAATTCAGAACCCAGATGAAGTAGGGAAATATCTGGAAGAGAATTGCTGTGATGATTCTAAGAAGAAAAATATCATTGCAATAAGCTGGGCCCTAGCGTATGCTTATCGCACGCTGCTAGATACTGTAGGGCAGGCAGATAAATCAGCAGCTACCCCAGTCACTCAGGCTGCAGCCAAGCCAGCAGACAAACCAGACAGTGAGCCTAAGCCAGTGTCTGTTGCTCCTGCCACGAGAGGCATGAAATTCAAAACCAAAACCGATCGGCCAGTAGATGATGATAATGGTGATGCGGGGGAAGGACCCTCAAGACCAGCAACTGATCAAAAATCAGAAGGCACTAGTGAACCTTTCTCCCTGAAGGACCTTCGTAGCCTGAGAAAAGATTACACTCGACGAGCTGATGAATCTATAATTAGTTGGTTAGTCCGTCTGTGGGATGCTGCAGGTGAAGCTACAGTTCTGGATGGCACTGAAGCGAGGCATCTGGGGTCCCTGTCACACGATCCAGTTATTGACCAAGAGATGATGAGGGGGGCTGACCCTTATAGTCTCTGGGAACGGGTCCTAAGAAGCGTGGCACAAAGATATCTGTGTGCAGACGATCTCTATATACAGCAAACTCGTTGGAAAACCATAGAACAAGGCATTCAGCGTTTGAAAGAAATGGCAATAGTAGAGATTGTCTTTGTGGGTGACTTAGGTACTAGAAATCCAGACTTGGTGCCATGTACATCTGTGATGTGGCGAAAACTTGTTCGACTTGGGCCACAAGAATACGCTTCTGCTTTAGCAACAATGAAGCGGGATGACCGGGAGGAGACTGTGCTGGATATGGCGAAGAAGCTTCGAGCATATGCAGATACCGTGCATGGCCCCATGCAGGCAACAATTGCAGCTGTGAGAACAGATATGCAAAACTTCCAAAACAAAATAGAGGAGAATCTCAAGAAACTCAGGGAGGACCTTCTTCCAGTCTCGGCAGTACAGACCAGGAGCCCTGGTACTCAACGCAGAAGTTCCCCAGATAGAGAAAAAAAGCTACGAGCTGAGCTGTGGTTTTTCCTACGTGACTGTAGAGAAAACATGAAAAGATAGGATAAAAAATCTACTGCTGCTCTGGCAAAACGGATGCTTGAATTGGAAGACAGCAAGACTCAGGGGGGATACTCTACCAAAAAGAAAGCCGCTCCAGTAGCCTGTAGTCAAACTGACAAGTATGATGATGACATGTCTGACTCCCTTGAAGGAACCTCCAAGACATATACCCAAGAAAAGAAAGATAACCAAGCTTAGAGGGGCCCTGCCTCTAGCCAGATAGAGGCTAGGGAAAACCGTGTCTTTTAGACTGTGTAGATTCGTTGGCCTGGCACATCAGAACCACGAAAATATGAGGCCTTAGTTGACACTGGTGCACAGTGCACCCTAATCCCATCAAAATATGTAGGGGCAGAATCTGTTTCTATTGCTGGTGTGACAGGGGGATCACAGGACTTTACTTTAGTAGAAGCTGATGTGAGCCTGACTGGGAATGAGTGGAAAAAACACCCCATTGTGACTGGCCCAGAGGCCCCATGCATTTTAGGCATAGACTACCTCCGAAGTGAGTATTTTAAAGACCCAAAGGGGCTTAGGTGGACATTTGGGATAGCAGCTGTAGAGACAGAGGGCATCAAGCAATTGAACACTTTGCCTAGACTGTCAGAGAACCCATCTGCAGTAGGACTCCTAAAAGTGGAAGAACAGCGAGTACCAATTGCCACCTCAACGGTGCACCGCCGACAATATAGAACAACTCGAGATGCTGTGATTCCCGTCCACAAGATGATCCGAGAGCTGGAGAGCCAAGGAGTGGTCAGCAAAACCCACTCACCCTTCAACAGCCCCATCTGGCCTGTGCGTAAATCTGAAAGAGAATGGAGATTGACTGTGGACTATCGTGCATTGAATGAAGTGACTCCACCTCTGAGCGCTGCCGTGCCGGACATGCTGGAGCTCCAGTACGAGCTGGAGTCCAAGGCAGTGAAGTGGTACGCCACTATTGACATTGCCAATGCATTTTTCTCCATTCCTCTGGCAGCAGAATGCAGGCCTCAGTTTGCCTTCACGTGGAGGGGAGTGCAGTACACCTGGAACCGACTGCCCCAGGGGTGGAAGCACAGCCCCACCATCTGCCATGGACTGATCCAGGCTGCCCTGGAAAAGGGTGAGGCTCCAGAACATCTGCAGTACATTGATGACATCATTGTTTGGAGAAAGACGGCTGAAGAGGTCTTTGAGAAAGGAGAAAAAATCATCCAGGTTCTCCTGAAAGCCGGTTTTGCCATCAAGAAGAGCAAAGTTAAGAAACCAGCTCGTGAAATTCAGTTCCTGGGGGTAAAGTGGCAAGATAGACGGCGTCAGATTCCTACTGATGTCATCAACAAGATCACAGCAATGTCTCCACCAGCCAACAAGAAGGAAACGCAAGCTTTCCTAGGTGCCATAGGTTTTTAGAAGATGCACATTCCTGAGTACAGCCAGATTGTGAGCCCTCTTTACCTGGTCACCCGCAAAAAGAACACTTTCCAGTGGGGCCCTGAACAACAACAAGCCTTTGCTCAGATCAAACAAGAGATCGCCCATGCAGTAGCCCTTGGCCCAGTCAGAACAGGACCAGACGTGAAGAACATGCTCTACTCTGCAGCCGGGAGCCACGGTCTGTCCTGGAGCCTTTGGCAGAAAGTGCCTGGGAAGACTCGAAGCCGACCACTGGGATTCTGGAGCCGAAGCTACAGAGGGTCCGAAGCCAACTACACTCCCACAGAGAAGGAAATCTTAGCTGCCTATGAAGGAGTTCAAGCCGCCTCAGAAGTGATTAGCACAGAAACACAACTCCTCCTGGCACCCCGACTGCCAGTGCTGGGGTGGATGTTCAAAGCAAAAGTTCCCTCTACCCACCACGCCACCGACGCTACATGGAGCAAGTGGATCGCCCTCATCACGCAGCGCGCCCGTATAGGAAACCCAAATCGCCCTGGGATTTTAGAGATAATTACAAACTGGCCAGAAAGTGAAAACTTTAGTCTCATTGATAAAGAGGAGCAGGAACAAGTGACACGAGCTGAAAAAGCTCCACCGTACAACCAACTGCCATCAGAAGAAACACGCTATGCTCTGTTCACTGATAGTTCCTGTCGCGTCGTAGGGATGAACCGGAAGTAGAAAGCAGCTGTATAGAGCCCCACACGACAGGTCGCAGAGGCCACTGAAAGAGAAGGTAAATCAAGCCAACTTGCTGAACTCAAAGCTGTTCAACTGGCCCTGGACATTGCTGAAAGAAAGAAGTGGCCAAAACTCTACCTCTACACTGATTCATAGATGGTAGCCAATGCTCTGTGGAGATAGCTGGAAAAGCAGAAAAGAGCCCACTGGCAACGCAGAGGAAAGCCAATCTGGGCTGTTGATGAGTAGAAAGACATCGCCACCAAGGTAGAGAAACTGTCTGTGAGAGTCCGTCATGTAGATGCCCATGTCCCCAAGAGTAGAGCTAATGAAGAGCACCGAAACAATGAGCAGGTAGATGAGGCTGCAAAGATAGAAGTGTCAAAGATAGACTTAAATTAGCAACACAAGAGAGAGTTGTTCCTAGCTCAATGGGCCCATAATGCCTCAGGCCATCAGAGTAGAGATGCCACCTATAAGTGAGCACGAGACCGAGGAGTAAATTTAACCATGGACAGTATTTCCCAGGTTATCCATGACTGTGAGACGTGTGCCACGATCAAGCAGGCCCAGCCCAATCCGAGCCCCTGCATAAAGTAGACAGAGACAAAGTCCCAGCAGTACATCTCAGAAGTTTGTTAAGAAAAACAGTTTAGATCAATTCTACTTCAAGTACAGACAAACCCATTCGTAGAGTTGTTTTTGCTCAAGGACCGAGTTGCACATGGTGGATAATGCGGAAAGATAGAACAACACAATGTATACCTCAAGGAGATCTGATAGTTAAGTGAAAATCATGAATAAATGCCCTTGTCTGTATATAATGTATGTGTTGTAGAGTTAAAATATATATATATATTAATTTTGATAATAAGTTGACGATATGGGGATAAGAGGTGGAATGTCCTGGGGTGACTTTATGATACTGGTATCCCCAATCGTCTGGTTTATGTTATATATTAAGTTCTGCACCTTTAAGACTGGCTTTGAGAGCAAGAGAGAGAGAAGAAGAAGCGCACAGTTTGTGTTAAAGAAAAACATCACTCCCACACATCCCGCTCCTGGACTGTGGTGTCTGCAGCACGGACAGACAGCGGGACAGAGCTTCTCTCTGGCTTTTAGTTAGTTTTAGCTAGCTGAGGCAGAAGAGTTCCCTGGACCTTTGTTTGTTTTTTTCCCAATTTTCTTGAATCTGTGCAAGCCTGCTTTGGACTGAACACCCAGCCAAACCCCGGGAGCTCACGCCTGTGGCCCACCGGGGCCTGGGCCTCGGCACTTTCCAGCGCCGGAGGGACTGATAAGAACCTGAGCGAGCCGAGCTACCCCACATGAAAAGGACTTTTCTTCCTAGACTTGCCATCCCATCGAACAGCAAGAAGTTTTATTATTATTTAATATTACTCAATTTCTGTTAAATAAACAGCTTTTTCCACTTCTCTCTAAAGAAATTTTTCCTTTTCCCGGACCAGTTAGTGAGGAGGGGCATTTCCCTGGGGAAATCCCCATTTAGAGTTTTCCTTCCTAATTTGCCCTAAACTAAGACACCAGATTTCTGCATAAGCACTTTCCTCTGAGCTGAAGGGGATTTTCGTGTTTACCCAGGAATTTAACTTTTGTCTAACCCAATCTTCAGTTGATCCAAATATAGGCCAAAATACAGTCTTTGAGATTTCCTTTCCTCCCCATATTTCTACACAATAGTGAATCATTTTTGCCTTATCTTTATTTTCTGTTCCCGGGAAACGATTCCAATTTTCTAATATAAAACCCAACGGACTATCTCTAGGTACCGGAGGGAGTTTAATAGATCCAGGGGGCTTGCTTTTCCCCTGCCCCATTCTTCCGGAGTGCCTTCAAATCACACAGTCTCTTTCGCTTCCCCTTTTTCGTGGCCCACGCCCTCGCGGGCTAATGGGAGATGCACTAATGAGGGCCCGCTCTCACTTGGGGAATCTGGCTACCAGTCCCCCTCTCACACACACACCACTTCGCCACACTCCGGGATCCCGACCCCGACCGAACGGCTTCCTGTTATACTCACGCGTCCCCCATCCCGCGTCTTCGTCCGGACTCTGTGCACAGATCTTAAGGGGTCGACCGGTCTCCCTTTTGCTTATTGCTTTAAATTTAGGTTCGTCGGTGCAATAGAGGCAGAAACCGGCCCTCCGGGCCGCTAAATAATAGCGGGGCGCCCCCCCGTAATGCCGAGAATCTGTCCTACAGATTGCATCCGAGTCACAGCACCAATCTGTAATGAATGCACTCAAGAGAGTGATACGATTCAATCAAAGAGAATTTTATTAATTGTAGCAAGCAAGCAATAAGCAAAAAAAATCAGCGCTGGGTGACAGGGGAGTCTCTGCTCCATCGGCTGCCGCGCTTCCGATTTCCGTGTTCTCTCTTTTAAGTGGTCCGACTTCTGGGTTTACGTGTCCTTTCTCGGGTGTCTCTGCGCATGTGCCTCCAGTCACTGGGGGTCTTTTTCTGCCTTCTGGTGGTCGCAGGATGAAGATCAGGAGTCTTCCTTTTTTGACCTTTCCTCTCTGTTTTCCTTTTAAGGCTTATCTGGGTGTCTTAGCTTTCTGAAATTCAAGAGAACTTGCAAGGCTGTTCTAATGATTATGCGAGCATCAGCAGCAGCCTTCAACCTCATCCCTATTACACAAAGCATAGTTTTGCAAAGCATCGTATCTATATGTTTTGTCGAACAAAAGGGTCTCTGTTTACCACAATTGGGTTTCCCCTTTTTATCCTTTACAGACCAGGTTTACACGATACGCCTAATACATATTAATTTTCTAACCCCGCCTGTCTTCACTTCATATTACAATTAGCCCCGTGCCCCTTTCAGTCCTTTGGTCGCCTTTTTTTGAACTTTAAATCCGTTTCTGTTTCTTCCGGCTTAGGGTTCGAGGAATCTCCTTTATCTTGTGGTGCCTTTGTCTTTGCATCTTGCTTGTGTATTCCAGCTCCTTATCTCATCTTGCAGTCTGGCTCTTTTTCTTGTTCTTGTGGATTAGGGTGTCAGGGTCTGGTTTTTTCAGACACCCCTTTTAGTTAAGCATTTTTCTTTGTTTCAGTCCCTGGTTCTGTTTTCTTGTTAATGCTGTAGTTATTGTTGTTTGTTTGCCTGGTTATACTAGTAAAGAACTGTTATTCCTATCCCCAGATCTCTGCCTAAAGGCCCCTTGATTTCAAAATTATAATAATTAGGAGGGAGGGAGTCTACGTTCTTTCATCCCAAGGGAGGCTCCTGCCCTCCCTAGCAGACACCTGTCTTCTAGAACCGAGACAATCGGGTATTTAAGAGCTGTGAGATGCCATTAAAGGTCTCTCTGCTGCACGAAACCCTGATTGCGACATAGGATGACCTCTGACGTGAAGTCGATAACTAAGCCATGAGAAAAAAATGGAGACGGAACACCAGAGAGGAACAGTAGAGAGCTGTAAGAGAAATTACAGCCTAGAGAGCTGTATGAAAGAGCCAGCTGGAGAGCTGTTAACCAGAGCTGCAAAGAAAGCAACCAGAGCTGTGAGAGAAAAACAGCCTAAGAGCTGTTGAGGAACACAGTCAAAGACCTTAGAGCCAGAGCTACAAAGAAAATGGCCAGTGCTGTGTGAGAGAAAAGAAACAGCCTACAGAGCTGAGTGAAGGAGATTGCAGAGAGGAATGATGGACTTCTCTTTACAAACGAGCTGTGGGTCTGCTGGTAGATAAAACTATGACTGAGAGATCAAAGAAATAATGGGAAGGATTCCACTGATCGGTGAATGGAAAAAAGATATTTGCCTTTGCAGACAAACTGTAGGTTTGCTGATAAATGAAATTGGATATTGAAAGATGAAAGAGACAATTGGGAAAAAACATAAATTCCATAAGAATTAAAAATTAAGAGGGAGGGTTACACATTAGAGGGGAAGCTTAGGTATCAGGCATTCTGGGAAGTCTGTACGTCTCAAGAACCTCAGCCAATGGGGAAAGAGAGAGGGAAATGCGGCCGGGAAATTAAGATAAAAAGAAGGCTGCATCCTCCAAAAATTGGAGAGACCCCAGGGGAATGCCCCATGGCCTCTCCATTTATTCGAATAAAGTAAAAGGACTCCTCTGTCTCCTTTTTGGGCATAAACCTCTGGTGTTTGTGAATTAATTTTCCTGATATTGCCGAAAGAGTTACTGACAGCTGAGGAGCTGTTACGGTCTAAAATACATAAAAAAGGTAAGCCAATTTCTGTATGTGAGAAACAACATTCACTGTTCTGGTAAATTTTAAAAGGTTTAATAAAAAAAGACATTAGGAGACAGAGACAATAAAGCAATGGGTTAAAACGGCTTGGTACTTGGCTCTCTGCCAAGAGCACACCTGGTATTTTGGAAACACCCTTTATATACCATTTCTATTGCATCAACTTCATGCATATTCCTAGACTTTATGCATATTCAAACTTTTCTATTAACTAGTTTACATTTTCCAGGAACTATTTTGCATGGCCACTCCTTGGATCTGCCTTTTTGGAGCATGTGCGTTTCTTGGCTTGTGGTTTTAATTCCTTTCTTATCGTCTTTTAATCTGGGCTTTGGCTCCTTTCCACAGACATTGAGTGTTGATAATCAGCAGGGTCCCTCCCCATCATCTGGTCATTGAATGTTATCCTAATTAAGCAGACAGTTCAAACATACTATATCAACTATTACAGCAAAGGCATTTTAACATTCTACATATAGCATTCATCTCAACATTTGTGAAAAACCAATATTATAATATGTATTTATAACATGTAGAAGATCGAGCTATAGTAAATATTTGGACTTGGATTTTAAGTACTCAAGTGGTTGAGCATGTCAAAGAGACTCTAGAGATTTTATTACAATTTTGCAGGAGTCAGGGTGTAGAAATCACCACAGATGCTGCCTTTAGTGTTGATTTACCAAAATATGGATATGCTCTAGTATCAATATCCAACTGAGACATACAAAGACTCTTTAACTGCTTTAGGGTTAGAGAGTGTATGTTTATCAGCAGCGCTGGGCCAGTATGTCGGGTCACCCCTTAATACATACAGCCCCAAATACAGGTGAATACAGGATTTTTATTTACAGAAATATTGAATACAAATATATATTCATAACCCAGTTGCCACCCACTCTCTGCTTCCTATGCTAACTAGTAAAAAAGCAATTAAGCATGCATAGCTTGTTCCTTGAAATAGGTTGGTGGTCCTTTTATGAGTAGGGGTCACAAAAGGGAGGAATGGATATGGCTCTTCTTCGTCCTGACTTTTCTACCTTTTCAATGCAGAGTGACAAATGGACCCTTGGCTGGGCTCCTAGTTTCATGTCTTCAATGGGTTTCTGATTTGCAGTTGTGTAGTGGTTTAGATTTGCCAATTTCGTTTTCCCAGCCAACACACTAAATAAATGTCGTGGTTTTAAATCAGTAACTAAAAAAATTACTAGAAAACTTACTTATTTCTTGCTGTGAGATATGGATTAAAACAAGAGCAAAACAGGCTTAAAACTTAAAAGGAATAAAGAAATTTTATTAACAAAATTATAAGAATAAGAACACCAGAATAAACTTCCAGAAAACCCTTTTATCCCCCACTACCCACCATTCCCTTGTTCACATGACAACATAGAGACAAAAACTTTGGAACTTTGGTGTTTAAAACAGTCCCAATTCTTGCTAGAGTCTTTTCATCAGCCTTTGTAGAGAAACAGAAGTCTTCTTCTGCTGATCTATGGAGTTTCTCACGAGAAAACTATTTCTGTTATAGTTTTCTATTTCTCTGATGCCAGCTGCCCAGAAATCTGTCATCAGTTCACTCCTCCCATTTCACATCACTCTGAGGTGTGTTTGGGCCATGAGTCTAGGGATATCATTTTTTAAGGATAAGTTATTCAAAGGCAAAAGTCCTCTTCATCTGTCTCTGTGAGCTTTGCTGGAAAACAGTTTTCTCATAGCCCTCAAGGCTTCAAATCTTCGCTCCACTCTGTTCCAGCACCTCACTGTTGTGAAAAACGAGGTTCACATAATTTTTATAGAATTTAAAAGTTTAATAAAAAAACAATTAGGAGAAAAAATAAAGTATACAGATACGGCTGGGTGTCTCTGCATTCACCTAAGAGAGCACACCTTACTAACAAAGGATTGTCCCTTAAAAACAGAACCCTACTACATATCCATAAATTCTCATACATATTCATACATTCTTCTTAGGATCTTTGGTGTTCTTCTGTTCAGTTTTCTTTTGCCCCCTTCCCAATAGGTCAATCTTCTTGGCGCCATTGAGATTTACATCCCCTGATACCAGAAATGCAATAAATTCACCAGAACACCCCAGAGTTCTGGTCACTGCTGTCTTCATCTGGATAAGATAGTTTACAAATGCAGGAGTTCTCTAGCTATTTTTTCCTCAGTCTTTGGGTTATACAAACAAAAGCAGTTTTTATTTTAATACTATGCCATAACCTAACATATATGTATTATACTACTATTTCTAAATTTCATTAATAACAGAAATAAAGAAAACTATATTAATACAACAAAATTTCTCATTCTTATACACATAACATTCATTTTAATATTTGTGAAAAGCCAACAATATAAAATGTATCTATAACACTGTATCACAATTACTCTACTTTTTGCTCAAAATCTACACTTTGAGCACTCCATTCCTCCCAATATTCTCTGTCATGAATTAAAGGAGTTTTTTTCAGAACATTATTGTCCATCTCCATAGCTTTAACAGAAAAATATTTCAGCTTATAAAGCATCTCCTTATTCTCTTTCCCCCATCTAAAACTTAACTCTTTTCTTCACTGTCTTCTTCATGTTGATTGTCTCTCTGTCTCTCTCTGTCTCTCTGGGAAAAAGGAGTAATCTATACGTTTTATCCAGGTAGTAAAAGAATTAAAGTCTTGGAAAAGCTGCAGATGTTCATGGTGTCAGGTTTCAGTCCAGCAGCAGAAACTACAAACTAAACCAGGCTGGCTGGCTCCGTTTCTCCCCCCCCCCCCCCCTCGCCCTCTGTGGCCTTGTCCGGACTGGAGGGGGGGGAGGAGGCCAAGACAGAGCCTTGTTACCTTGTCAGAAGCTAGAAACACAAAGAGACCAGGAGAGCTCTGGCTTTACATCTTAAGGCAGTGTTCACAAGTTGATCTCACTTTTCAATGGTCAAAACTGCTGTCAATTCTTAGAAATGACCGATAATTGGTCAGGAGAAAAGACTCCCATCAGCCACCAGCAGCTTCAACTTCCTTAGCTCTCAAAACTATCTTAAAGATAAAGTCACCCCATGACAAATTGTCTTATGTTCTTGAAGTTCCTTACTGGATTCTTTGTTTCTCGTTACAAGCCCAGCTGAACAAGCATAAAGTTGACAGACAATTAGTTATTAGCCAATGATTAACCTCTAATTATAAGAAGGCCTCTCTATCGACCTTTAATTTTAGCAAGGCCCATCTATTTATTTTAATTAGCTTTAGCAAAGCTTATTTTTAATTACGGCCTTAGCTTTTCTAAAATCCTGAATTCTTCAAAGTTTATGTCTCACTGGCGGATAGAGAGGCAAAAGATGCAGCCAAAGGTTAAGTACCTAATGAGGTACTTGAGGCAACACTAATACCAGATGGAAAGATTTCCATTGAAGGTAAGCCAGTGTAAAACAAGAAAGACAAAAGTCTCATTAAAACAGAAGGGGCAAGTTACTATTGAGAGGGTTGGGCTATAACAAAAGAAAAGAAACTTGTGGTACCTTCTTACCTATTGTGGGCATTAGTACAGAAAGAACATGAGAAAACACATTGGGGAATATATGCCCTATATAACTATTCAAAAGAAGGAATTATGGCTAGAAAATTGCAAAGTACAGTGATACAAGTAACTCACTAATGCAGTCTTTGCCTCTGAACTAATCCTAAGAATATCCCAAAACCTAAAATTGGGCAAATTGGGATAGGTTGTGGACCTGGGCAGAAATGGCAAATTGACTTTACAGAATTGCCCAAGAAAGCAGGGTACTGATACCTATTAGTATTAACTGATACCTTTTCAGGATGGCCAGAAGCTTTTCCTGCTAGGACAGCTAAATCGCAAGAGGTAACCAAAACATTACTGCAAGAAATAATACCACGTTTTGGAGTTCCAGCCACCATTTCTTCAGATAGAGGGCCACATTTCATTTCAAAAACTGTGCAATCAATCAGCCACCATTTAGGAATAGATTGAGAACTGCATATTCTTTATTATCCTCAATTGAGTGGCCAAGTAAAATTTATCTTAGCTTCAAGCTTTCCTATTGGCATTATTACAAATAAGCCCTTTTGAAATATTGTAAGAGAGGCCGTATGCAGTTCAAGAGGGAACAACACCTACTCAAGTAGGGAAAGAGACCCTGTACAGATATATGGCGGTCTTAAATACTTCAAGAAATTAAAAAATGTATGGCTGGAGCCCAGAACAGAGAATTAGATGACCCAGTACATGATGTACAACCTGGAGATTATGTGTATGTTAAGTCTTTTGCAGAAAAGACCCTAAAACCACAGTGAGAAAGACCATTCCAGGTGCTCCTCACCAACCTTACTGGAATCAAGATCAAGGAACACAAGACAAGGTTGTGTCTGACTCAGGACAGCATATGTCCTACCATAATGATAGACAATCAAATAGTGAATGAAACTCAGTTTAACTTATGTGTATATAACTTTGTCAGAATTGAAGGCTGTGACTTTTCCTGTTGAGCACCCATGGTAACACAGCAGTACATAAGAGCAAATTTGGAAACTGCAAGAAATATCACCTGTGCCTATAGGAATGAATTTGACCTTAGTTGCTCAATTGTTAAAGCATCAAGAATTGAAAGAAATCCTAAAAGAAATTAAAGATGCAGGGAAAAGAACTTTGATCGCTATACATCATGATACTGAGACAATCAAGAGTTTTTAAGCGATTTGAAGAACATTTGTCTCATCATTGGTGGGATGTGCTTTTTGGATGGTCACCAGTGGCAACTGGTATAATTAATGCCCTGATTCACCCTATCATTGTTTTACTTATTTTAGTAGGCAGTAGCTTGATTCTATTTATTGTAATGCTTGTTTAAAATTGGAGGATGTTGCGAAAAGTGACAGCTTTAACATCACTATCAAAAGCACATGGCTCAGTCTTGAGAGAAACTAGCCATGTGGCCTTGATGGATGAAGAATCTGTATATTGAGTAAAGGAATTTACTCATGTCAAAGAAGTGGGGAATGAGACATAAACTTTGAAGAATTTAAGATTTTAGAGAACTGACACGGGCCAGAGATTTCCCAGGCTAGCTCAGGTGGGTTTTCTTTTTCTCTCTGGCATGGGCCAAGAGGGGCCCATGTCAGGGCTACTGTTTTAGCCCCGGTTTGGGTGTGAACTTTTCAGCCCTTCTTTGAACACACATCTTTGAGATCAGGCAAAGGAATGAGGGGAAGACTTTCTTCTGGTTTGCAATTCACAGGTTTATTCTGTAAGGAGAAACTCAGGAGAAAGACAAAGGATTCGGGAGTCTGACCACTTCTTTTAAAGGGTTAACGCCTCGGGGGGTTGGGAATCGTGAGAACTAGTTAAAAAATAAAGCTGGTGGGCACACAAACTTTCTACGAATAAGATACAGACAGGTAAAGATAAGCGGTAACGGACATGGGAATTCTCTAATTAATTTCTGAGGATTAAAGGTTTTCCAATATGGGATGGACCCGTGGGGTGGAGCCACGGGGGAGAGGGAGAGAAACCGAGCCACCCGAACCCTTGCCGCTGGGACACAGGGAAGCGGAAACACACGGCCGCCCGGAGGGAAAACGGAGACGAAAACAGCGCGGGGAGAAACACGAGCTGAAACCGGAGCCCGGGGCCCCGCGGGCCGGGGCCCGCTTGAGCAAACCCGCTGCGGGGTAAGGCGGCGGTGGGGGCCGCCCGGCCCAGCCGGTGCGAAACCATGGGCGCCGTGGGGTAAAACGAACAAGCAGCAGGGCAGCGCCGGGGCCCCGCGGGGACAGCGGCGGTGCGGCGGGGAAGGTGAAAACGCAACTGCCCCAGGCCCGGGGGCAGCGGGGATGGTAGGCACAGCCGCCTGCGGGCAGTGAGGACAGGGGGGAGGGGCGGCGAACCTGGCAGAGGCTTCAATCGCGGCAGCAATAGGGACGGGCGGGGCTGGACGGGGCGGAAACTTCAGCCACGGCCGAAGGGAAAAAAAACAAACACAAAAGCCTCCAACTTACCTGGCAAACTAAAAAGCCCACCACAACAGAAAAGCTAAGACCTTGCTTAAAAATAAGCCTTACTAAATCTAATTAAACTGAATGAATGGGCCTTACTAAAATTAAAGGTAGAGAGGCCTTGCTAAAATTAGAGGTTAATCACTGGCTAATTACTAATTGTCTGTCAACTTTATGCTTGTTCAGCTGGGCTTGTAATGAGAAACAAAGAATCCAGTAAGGAACTTCAAGAACATAAGACAATTGCAAATCAGAAACCCATTGAAGACATGAAACTAGGAGCCCAGCCAAGGGTCCATTTGTCACTCTGCATTGAAAAGGTAGAAAAGTCAGGACGAAGAAGAGCCATATCCATTCCTCCCTTTTGTGACCCCTACTCATAAAAGGACCACCAACCTATTTCAAGGAACAAGCTATGCATGCTTAATTGCTTTTTTACTAGTTAGCATAGGAAGCAGAGAGTGGGTGGCAACTGGGTTATGAATATATATTTGTATTCAATATTTCTGTAAATAAAAATCCTGTATTCACCTGTATTTGGGGCTGTATGTATTAAGGGGTGACCCGACATACTGGCCCAGCGCTGCTGATAAACATACACTCTCTAACCCTAAAGCAGTTAAAGAGTCTTTGTATGTCTCAGTTGGATATTGATACTAGAGCATATCCATATTTTGGTAAATCACCAGCAGGTTTCCTTCTTCCAATTCAGAGCTCACTTTTTGGTGTGCTTTGATATGCATGATGGCTACCCTCTCAGGTAGCTGCACTGCATCTAACAGTCTCAGTATCTCTTGTGCATATTTAACATTCTTCCATTGTGAGTTTAACAGTCCTCTTTCTTTCCAGATAGCTCCGTGTGCACGGACCACCCCAAATGCATACCTTGAATCCATGTAGATGTTAATTTCTTTTCCTTTTGCCAGCTCTAAGGCCCGGATTAAAGCAATTATTTCAGCTGTCTCTGCTGAGGTGTTTGTTGGTAATGATCCAGACTCTATTACCTCTCGGCTTGTGGTAACTGCATATCCAGATTTCTTTTCCTGCTGACAACATAACTGCTACTGTCAGTGAACCAGGTGTTAGCATTCTCAAGCGGGGTATCTTTCAGATCAGGGCAACTGGAGTAGGTGGCTTCAACGGGCACCAGGCAATTGTGGATCACTGGTTCTCCCATGTTTCTGCTGAGGAATGAAGCTGGGTTCACAATGTTAGTTACCACAATCTCAACATCATCCTGTTCTACTAGTATGGCCTGATATTTCAGGAATCTCTGTGAGGAGAGACAATGTCCCCCTTTCACCTCCAGTACTGCAGATACTGTGTGGCGTCACTGTTGGACACGATGTATCAATGTGAGTTCGCAGCACATACCACGTGTTGCTAGGAAAAGGGGCCTTTATTCTCTGAACTTTTCAGCTTTTATAGGGTCCTATGCTACAGGGTTAACATGACTAAGTAAGGGAACATCACCTCTTGTCCCATTGGTGGGGCAAGAGAAAAACATGCTATCTAGTTATGCAGAACTGTTTTGAGAAAACAAGATGATTTACAAATGTCCTTGAGTGCAAGATCTCCCAAGAAACTTTCCCTTGGGAACAGATCTGTCACCGACAGCCTGCAATTCCCTCAGGCTCAGAGAAAATCAGGTCCACATCTCACCCTTTCTTTCTATAAAAAAGAAAAAAAAACAATGAGCAAGATGTTTAACGCCTGCTTGTAGAGGGACCCTCTAAGTGATCACTCGCATCTTCTGCGTCTGTGTCATCACTTGAAGGTTCCTCTACTTGATGACCTTCCTCTTGGTCACGGCCTGTGGTTTGCCTATTGGCTCGATTCTGCCTTTGCAATTGCAGGTCAGGTCGGACACACTTTGTAGGTACCCAGTGCACCCCAGTATCTGTGGATACACATGCATACCCACGACCTAAAGCAATAAGCTCGAACGGGCCTTCCCACTGCTTGGTGGTCAAATTTCGCACCCGAACTATCGCTCGGGGCTGATGTGTCTCGCCTGAAGCCTGTAAACAAAGGTGATGGTTCAAGACGACTGGGTTATTTGAATTCTGCTGCACTGTAAGGTGATTTATCATGTACAAAGCTTTTGACAATCAACTTTACCGGGTTTCACCCTGCATTCCCCATTTTTGTTTTTGAAGAACCTGCTTCAGAGTACCATGAGCACGTTCAATAATGGCCTGCCCCGCTGGAGAATGTGGAATGCTGAATTTATGCAAGATACCCCACAACTGCATAAACTGCCTCCCTTTCTGTGAGGCGTACGCAGGACCATTATCAGTTTTCACAGTAGAAGGTACTCCTAGCACGGCAAAAGCTTACCTCCAATGGGCAATGACATTGCGTGTTTTTTCTCCAGTGTGAGCAGAAGCCCACATTGCAGAGGAGAAAGTGTCAATAGACACATGCACATACTTGACCCTTCAAAATTCAGCAATTTTGGGTAACATCTGTTTGCCAGATTTCCAAGGCCTTCAGACCTCTAGGGTTTACGCCTGCCGTTAAAGGCGGGGCAAGTGAGTGACAGTCATCACAAAAATTGACAATGTCACTAGCCTCAGATGGAGTCAACTGAAACTGCTTTTGCAACATATGTGCATTTTGATGAAAGAATTCATGTGATGCTCTGGCCTGTGCTAGTACATCAGGCTGAGGTGCTACCCATGCAGGGTTAGCCCACATTTCAGCCCTGGCATTACCTTCTGCAGTGGAACTTGGCCGATTGGCATAGCTTGTACCTTGCTCTTGAACCAAATCTGGAAGGGCGACTACATTTTCTTTTTGTAGGGACCACTGATTTTCCCGGATTGATTTGTCCCCACACTCCTGTAAGGGAGGCGTGGGGCACGGCGTGCCCTTCGTCACAGTGGTCCCCACTAAAAATCCATCCCGATCCGAATCCCCCAAACCACCAGTACATCCTGCCCCCAGAGGTTAGCAATAGCCATGGTAACATAAACCCGAACCATCACAGATTGTCCCTCTGAGTTCATGATCCACACAGGCTGCTGGCTGATGAAGCATTTGGCCGTTCCACACAACCCTGTGACAGGCGACTCCACAGGATCCAGAGGCCACTGCGGGGGCCATGCAGAGGAGGCCAGGATGATGATGTCGGCATCTGTGTTGATCAAGCCCTGCAGGTGGATTTCTGGTGGGGTAGCACAAGGGAGGCACAGGGTACACCACATCTCAGGCCTTTCATCAGTCAGGATTGCAGTCCAGTGCACCTGAGGTGGTCCAGTCGATCCAAAGCAACCGTCCCCTTGATGCCGGCTTGCAGCCCTAGAAACTGAGGACTTGAAAGGCACAACTTGAGCAATGCGTGTTTTCTCGGGAACAGTGAGGGGAGGGGTGGGCGTGGAAACCATAGCAGAAATTTGTCCTGAATAATCAGCATCAATAAACTCCAGATGCACAATGATACCCTGGAGGGTAGCACTCGACCGCCCCATTAGGAGAGCACTTTTACCCTCCCCCAGGGGTCCATAGGCATCCAAAGGAACTCTGTGCACTTTGCAAGAGTTCAGGACTACTGTTGCTGCTGTGCAGACATCAAGTCCATGTGAACCAGAGGTGCTGGCCACAAGCTGGCTGAGCAAGCCTTCATTAGCTTCAGGACCTGGGGAAATGCTTATGTCCGAGTGCATTTCCCCTTCGCGCTCAGTTTTGCGTTTCCCTGATCTGGCAGAGGCTGGCCTTTAGCGTCAAATTTTGCTGCGCAAGCCTCTGCAAAGTGATTTGGCCACCCACACTGTGTACACAGAAAGGAGGGAGATTTTCCTTTCTGCTTCTGTTTCCCCTGCTTATCGGTTGCTTGTGCTGTCTCCTGCTTCTGCTGCTTACCTTTTTGTCCTTTCAAGGACCCTGGTAAGGCAGTAGCCAAGGCAGCCATCTTGCAGTCTGGGGTGCCCACGTTTGCACAAGCCTGAGCCATCTGTGCCACAGATGGGTCACCTGGGAGGGCCTGTATTACCCTCTTACAATCGTCATTGGCATTGCCTCTTGCCAACTGTGTGAGCAGTAGACGTCTCAGTTCTGGTTTGTCTACTTGCTTCTCTAAGGAGGCAGAGAGTTTCTCAATAAACTGCATGAATGGCTCCTTAGGTCCCTGTACAATGGTAGCAAACTTTTGCTTTGGAGCAGACAGCTCTATTGTTTTCATCAGAGCTGCACAACCAGTCCTCTGGCACTGCTCCAACATCAGCAGGTGGAATGTGACCTGAAAATCAGGGTTAGAAAAATTCCCAATCCCTGTCAAAAGGTCAGGCCCAACCCCAAATCTAGGGTCCTCTTGAGGCAATTGACTATTTCGTCCAGACACTTTTATGGCCGACTCCAACTGTCCTCAAAAATCTCAAATTGAATAGGCTGAAACAACACCTGAGCAAGGTGCCTAATATCATATGGTACCAGTGGCTCAGAATTAAGAACGCGAATCATGTGCATTACCTCCTGAGACCCCAGTCCATGCTGTGCAACCTTGTCTCTGATACCCATCACCGGTTTTTTGGTCAGGGTTCAGTGTGTGTTAGGCAGGCCTGTTCTAGGATTTCCTTTTATTACAGGAAAAGCCTGGAGACCTCCCTGCGAGATCACAGTGTCTCTGTGATCCTGCCCATTAGACATCACAGGAGCAGAGACAGTCCCCTGGCTAGAGCTTGTCTCTCCTGCACTATATTGTCTATTCCTGGCAGAATCTGAAAAATCAAAGAAACTGTGTCCAATGCCTCTAAATCTTTCCATTAGTTCCCAGTCCCCCATCTCCATCGCCTTTTCCTTTACTTCGTCCCACAATTTTCTCGGATCCCGAGGCCGTACGGTAACTTGACAAGGCAGTAGAGTCCAGTGTGTACCCGAGTGAGGGCTGTCTCTATGTCCTGTACTCCGAGCAGACACTCGCCCCGCCGAGCCATAGTCACCACGAGCCCCTATGGTAAACAAAGGAGCCTGGTTTTCCCCTACCCCGGCAGCAGCAGCAGCCGGCGCAGCGTTCCCCGCCGGCTCCGAGGCTGAGCCTACAGGCGGGACTGACTCGCCGGGGGAAAAGGGCGGTGCCGCCTGGGGGCCGCCTCTGCTCCCTCCGAGCACCGCTCCCACCGCCGGGACAGCCCCGCCCGGGCTGTCAGAAGCGGCGGCACCGCCTCCCTGGGAGGCACCAGCTCTCACCGCCTCCTCCGGGCCCACGCTGGCTGGGGCGTGGTGTAGCTCCCCCCGCAGCTCGCTCCGCTTGTGTGCCCCGCGGCGGCGCGGGCGCCGTCTGTCCCCCCCCCCCCCCCCACGGCGGGGGGGTCCCGGGGTTTTGGAGCGACGCCAGCCGAATATGCGCAGGGTATGTGGCCGGCCCAGGGTCGGCCGCGCTTCTGCCGTGAGTGCGGCCATTCCCATCAGCCTCCGCGGCGGCAGCAGCGGACCTCATAGCCCCGCCGTACCGCGGCGCGGTGCCGCGGGAATCGGCGTCTGCGCCTGCGCCCTGAGCGGGGGCGCCCGCCGCCGCCGCTGTGGGGGCGGGGCCCGCTGAGTCTGTGAAGTCGATTAGCACCCCCACGGATGCCGGTCGGGGCCGGCGCATGCGCAGAGGGGCCGGTCCCCGCTGGACCCCTCGGTGCGGACGGGACCACGCCCGCACCGACCGTGGCGTCCGAGTGCGGACAAGGAATAAGTGCCGCCACTCCGCAGTTCATGCACACTACGGACAGCGGTTTGAATGGCTCCGTCAGCGCGCCCATGGGGGAGGGTGGTTGTGCCGCATCCCCCACTGCAGGAAACGCCACTGGAATGCCGTCTTCGCCCTCCTCCCGCGGCTTCCTGAGCCCCGGGCGGAGCGACCCACGCCGAGCGGGCGGAGAGGGAACGCGGTCTAAATCCTCTCCGTCCCCTCCCCTTTGTTAGTCGCCCCGGGAGACTCATCACAGAGAGCGCCCAACCCCCTGCTGTAATCACTAAAGGATATGTCAGGGGACAGGCTGCCATCCGAAGTGCCCTGGACCACTGCGGTTTCCCGTGTGTCCTGGTCCAGGGAAACGTCTTTTTGGTCCGACCAGTCTCCCGGATCGGAGCCTGCGTCTGAGGCGGCTCACGAAGACGCTCTGGAGCTGGCTTCTTCCTTCACATCCATGAATTTTCTCCATGGAAGAAGTTTGGCTTCTTCCCCACCCCCTGACCGCACCAGCTGACGCAAGGCATCACCGAGGCTTCGCCAGTGTGCCTTCAGCAGGGCGTCGTCAGCGATTGAGGAAAAAACCCTGTTCCCTTCCCCATAAATACAAGGCATTAGTATCTGCCTCAGGAATGTTTAAGTCATGCCTGTGCAAAATATCAAGTCATAATTCCAGCACCAGCTCCTCTTCTCGACTCAAGACGGTAATTTTCATGCCGTCAGGTCACAGAGAAAGGGTCTCTAGCAAAAATGGCAGGTAAAAACCCACAGACTCGACTGAAAACTCAGTTTTTCCATGGGCGGGCAGGTGGGGGGGATGGAGGATGGCTATTACCTTCTCCAGCTGCGGTGTCGATGCTGCTATACCAAGTTCGGGCGCCAAATGTCGCTGTTGGACACGATGTATCAATGTGGGTTCACAGCACACACCACGAGTTGCTAGGAAAAGGGGCCTTTATTCTCTGAAATTTTCAGCTTTTATAGGGTCCTATGCTATAGAGTTAACATGATTGGGTAAGGCAACATCACCCATTGGTGGGACAAGAGAAAAACATGCTATCTACAGTTAGGCAGAACTGTTTTGAGAAAGCAAGGTGATTTACAAATGTTATCCTTGAGTGCAAGATCTTCCAAGAAACTTTCCCTTGGGAACAGATCTGCCACTGACAGCCTGCAATTCCCTCAGGCTCAGAGAAAATCAGGTCCACAGTGTGGGACACTAGCACAGTCATCTTATGGCCTAGGGTGAACTTGTGTGCCTCTTGAATATTGTCTGCCACTGCTGCAATGGCTCTGAGGCATCCTGGCCACCCTTTGGCTGCCATGTCCAGCTGTTTGGAGAGGTAGGCGACTGCTCTCCAGTATGGGCCTAGGTTCTGTGCTAGTATTCCCAAGGCAATCTCTTTTTATTCGTGAGAAAACAAAAAGTATGTTACATCTGGAAGTTCCAGGGCCAGAGCTGACATGAGAGCCTTCTTTAGCTTGTCGAAGGCTCGTGTTGCTTCTTTTGCCTACTGAAGATTCTTGACCCCCTCTGTAATTAAAGCATACAAGGGTTTAACAAACAACCCATAGTTATAAATCCACCATCTGCACCACCCTGTCATGCCTAGAAAGGTTCTTAATTCTTTCACAGTCTAGGGTTTCCGAGTTTGGCATATTGCTTCTTTATGATCTTGCCCCAAAGTTCTTTGTCCAGCACTCACTTCATATCCCAGATAGATAAATGTTTGTTTTACCATTTGGGCTTTCTTTTGGGATACTCGATACCCTTGGAGGCCCAAAAAATTTAGGAGGCTTACCGTCCAGTCCACACATGCCTCCTGGGTCCGAGTGGTTATTAGGAGATCATCTACGTACTGGAGTAGCTCTCCTCCCGGCAGGGGCTCCCAAGGCTCCAGATCTTTTGCGAGCTGATCCCCAAATATAGTAGGGGAATTCTTGTACCCTTGCAGCAACACTGTCCATGTGAGCTGAGGTTTTTTTCGCCCAGTCTTGGGGCTTTCCCATTCAAATGCAAAATTTTCTGACTGGCTTCATGGAGAGGGAGGCAAAAGAAAGCGTCCTTTATATCTAAAACAGTAAACTGTCCTTGGGGTGACTTTATGATGCTTGTATCCCAAATCGCCTTGTTTATGTTACATATTAAGTTCTGCACCTTTAAGACTGGCTCTGAGAGCAAAGGGGGGGGGAAGAAGAAACACACAGTTTGTGTTGAGGAACAACACTCACTTCCCCAGCATCCTGCTCCTGGACTGTGGTGTCTGCAGCACAGACAGACTGCGGGACAGAGTTTCTCTTTTGCTTTTAGTTAGTTTTAGCTAGCTGAGGCAGAGGAGTCCCCTGGACATTTTTTCCTTTTTTCTTGGATCTGTTCAAACCTGCTCTGGACTGAAAAAAAACCAGACAAACCCCGGGAGCTCAAGCCTGTGGCCCACCGGGGCCTGGGCTTCAGCATTTTCTGGCGCTGGAGGGACTGATAAGAACCTGAGTGAGCCGAGGTACACCACATGAAAAGGACTTTTTTCTGGATTTGCCATTTTATCGAACAGCAAGAGGTTTTATTGTTTAATATTATTCAATTTCTGTTAAATAAACAGTTTTTTCCACTTCTCTCCAAGGAAATCTCTTTTCCTGAACCAGTTGGGGGGAGGGGCTGGTTGAATTTGGTTTTCTGGGGGGACCTCATTTGGAGGTTCTCTCCCAAATTTGCCCTAAACCAGGACAAATACAGTTCTTGGTGCCCAACATGAGGCCAAGAAAGTGGAAAAAGACCTGTGCTGATTACTAATTTTATTTTGGTTGTACTTACTCTGTATTGGGATAAAGCAGTCAGTAGCCATGTTGTTTGAATGCATGTCTCTCGGGGTGAAGGCCTTCATGTGGTTCTGGTCCCTAGACTTTTTTTAGGTTTTAATACCTTTCTGGTCCCTAGGTTTATTTTCTTTTCCAGAGATAGTTCCAGTATTGTCCCTAACACGTAGCTTTTACAGTAGAGGGGCACGGATTAGAATAGCTATTGTGCAGGGCTTGGTGATAATGATTTATAGGAAGTTCATAAAGGTACTGAAGTTTGTGCCAGGTATGTTTGGCTTTAAATCTAAAACAGTAAACCAAGTTAATTCAGGTGTTAAACGGGTTAACAAAGTATAGAAATTTGCAACCACTGGATACAGGTCTTCAGTTATCTTGTTAATAGCCCTTAGATCTTGTACTAACCTGTATGATCTGTCTGGCTTCTTCACTGGCAAAATAGGAGTGGTAAAATCAAACTGACACTTTCAATAGTCTTATTTGCAAGAAGTTTTCAATAATTAGGCTAATCTTTTCCCTGTCTTCCTTTTCCAGGGTGTATTGCTTGACCCTCACTGGCTGGGTTTTTTTTTTTTTTTTCTTGTATCCTAATTTGCACTGGTGGTGCATTCTTTGCTTTCTCTGATATATATTAGAGGTCTATAGCCCAGAGAATACTTGATCCATTATTTTTCTAAAATTTTCCTTTTAATTGGCCACTTCAGTTTTTTTTTGGTTATTATCATTGAACTTAACAGTTCCACATATTGTTGGTCTTTTACCTCCAAGCTGATTTTCCATTTTAAGAAATTATTCTTGCTTCTAAGTGCTTTAAAAAATCTTTGCCTAAAAGGGCAGATGGAATGTTCGGCATGTATAAAAACCGATGAATTCCCCATTGTTTTCCCAACTTCAAAGGTTTACAAAAATAGGCTTTTTCAGATTGGCCAGTTGCCCCCCTTACCATTACATAATCTTTTGTTACAGGTATTAAAGCCTTATTCAACACAAAATGTTTACCACACCACTCCAAATCACTGGGAAAGGGGGAAACTTTTATTCAAATCTGAAGGGGTTCCACAACCGAACATACACCTCAAATCGCTTTGTCTTCCTCTAGCCACTCACACAAAATAACAAAACAAAATTTCTTTCTCGAACTACACAATTGCCGCCGCCAGGCTAAAACTGCATAGAGTGCCGTGTGGACTATATTTGCGGCACTTCAAAAATCAGATCCCTCTGCAGGTGCTAGACCTAAGACTCGGAGCTGCCCATTCCCTCTTGGAGCTGCCTGCTCCCTTTGTGTGGCAAAGGGCGACTTCTGTTTTCACCAAAACATAATTACAAGCACTAGCAATTGTGGCAGTGTGCCTCAGGGGAGACAAAGAGTTACATCGTCCCACCCCAAACCCCTTGTGAAGGGCGGCCCAGGTGTTCTGATTGGGTTTGAGTCCCTGGGGGGGTTCTCCCTTGGTGTGTTTCTAGTGGTCCCTGACCCTGAACTCCACCCTCAGGGGTGGAAACCCTCAAAAGTTCTGTCTCAAAAACCCCTGCTCGGGCTCTGTTCGGGGCTCTCTGTTCTGGACCTGAGTTTGTTTCCATGCTGAATAAATAGTTTCATGAACCGGGAGCCCGTCTTGTTGGTGTTCTATGCTGGTCCCCAGAATCCTGCTGCTTCTCTGGACGAGATCCTGGAGTTGCAGACTGCAACAAGCAATCTCAAAATTACACAGAACAGCTGAGGGTCACTCTCCCCCCAAATTTGAAACACCTAGTCAAGGGGCCCTCCAAAGTCACCCCGGGATCCAGCTGACTAAAGCCAAAGTAAAGCGAAGATCCCTCCTCTGGTTCAAAAGCGTATTTTAAAATTCTCTTCCACAGCCCAAGCACACACACATCAAAACACACTCAGCACACCACCAACATGCTCCACAAACACACAATCCAAAACACACAAACCAGCAGTAGCCAGCTCAAACACTCAAAACCAAAATACACCACGTCACTAATCCACCAACATACACACACACACCCCCCCCCACACACACACATGCCCACCCCCCCGAGTGCACACGGACGGCCACCGCTGCTGTTGGCCACCAATCTTCTGCAACTCGGAATACAGCCCAAACCGTGGACAAAGCTAAAACACAAACAAACCCACGGCTGCTAGTCCTGCTGCTCGAGCCCTTCTCGGCTTGACACACGGATGGACTACTGATGGCTGCCCGAGCCTTCTCAGCTCAGGACACTGATCACCCTGCTGATCCTCTCTCAGCTCGTTACACAGATCACTCTGCCGAGCCCCTCTTGGCTCATAACACAAACCACTGGCAGCTAATATCGCCTCTGCTGCTCCCCACTTAGAGTGTAAATTCCTGTGACCCAAAAATCAACTTGTTTTACAACTCTCAACAGGACCTCTCTCATCCCAAAACCTGTGGCTGATACCCAAACTACAACCCACTGAGCCTCTTCTCAGCCACAAACTGTGAAAAACGAGGTTCACATAATTTTTATAGAATTTAACAGTTTAACAAAAAAGACAATTAGGAGAAAAAAATAAAGTATACAGATACGGCCGGGTTTCTCTGCATTCAGCCTAGAGAGCACACCTCACTAACAAAGGATTGTCCCTTAAAAACAGAATCCTACTACATATCCATAAATTCTCATACATATTCATACATTCTTCTTAGGATCTTTGGTGTTCTTCTGTTTAGTTTTTCTTGCCCCCTTCCCAATAGATCAATCTTCTTGGCGCCATCGAGATTTGCATTCCCTGATACCAGAAATGCAATAAATTCCTCCCCCCAGAGTTCTGGTCACTGCTGTCTTCATCTGGATAAGATAGTTTACAAAAGAAAAAAAGGTCTCCAGCTATCTTTTTCAGTCTTTGGGTTATACAGACAAAAGTAGTTTTTGTTTTAATGCTATGTCATAGCTTAACATATATGTATTATACAACTATTTCTAACAGAAATAAAGGAAACTATGTTAATACAACAAAATTTCCCATTCTTATACACATAACTGTTGATATATTTTATATATTAGTAAAGGCCTGTATGCACAAACCAGCCTTTGAAATAAGTCGTGATATTAAGGGCTAAAATCCTTGAAACTTGCCTGCAGAAGAGAGAGTAAAGCAAAACAATATTCTTGTGTGTAGGAGAAAAAATGTAAACTGTGTGTGTTAGCCAATAGTAGCTTGCTCTGCCCGCAGACCCTGTAAAACCCTATAAAAGGTGTGCTAAAGATAGAAATAAACGGCGTTCACAATTACTTCTGTGAAGACTGGTGAATAAGCTGGCGGTCTCTCAATATTTGGTGCTCTGAACGGGACACCCTGCAGGCAGGGGGGCTTCAGTGGATCCACGCACGGTGGGACGGAGCCTTGGACCGAGGTTGGTGGAGCGGATCTGAGAGCAGATAGATGCTGCCTTGGATCGGTACCAGATAGGCAGCCTGTGCGCGGTGAGACGCGGAGCGGTTAGACGTGGAAATTCAGGCTGCTGGGGGGACCGAGAGGCGAGGGCGTAGTAGAAGGGTTGCAACCTTCCCTCTCGCGGTTTACCGCTAGCATGGAAGCGGAATGTGCGGTGGCGGAAAAACTGCTTCTCAGCATCCTCGTTAAACGAGGTAAAGCAGCCCGGGAAAAGGACCTGGATATGCTCATTATATGGGCTAATTGTCATGGGCATTTGCAGTGCTCACACTGTTTTTTGCGGTGCAAGAACGGACTGATATATCGGCTCTGATATGGGAAACGGCAATTACGGAAAAGAGCAAGGACACTGTGTCTCTCGGTTGAACTTGGCAGATTGTAATTAATACCTTAAAAAACAGAAAAGCGAGATATGCTGAGGCTGTGAGCCCCGTAATTCTACCTGTGTCACAGCGGCAGATGCCTTTACCTCCCACTGCTGGGCAAGCACTCCTATCTATGCTGCCCTTGGAGAGAGGGAGGGAGAGTCAAAGAGAAGAAAATAATGAGAAAAAAAAAGTTCCACAGCGAACGCTGGAACGACGAACAGAATCTGTTCAGTTATGGCAGGATGTGATACATCCAGAAATATTTGCTTCATTTTTGGAGTCGCTATTAACATTACAATCTTATTTAAGTTCCATCTTTACCACCCTGGAAGAAAAGAAGCCAAATTTAGATTGGTTTCCACCCGAACCAGGGGGACATGGGGGAGCACTGAGGTGTGAGCAGAGAACAATGGCACCCTGGGGGTAGAAGCAGCGCAAGAAAAGTTCCAAGGCCACGCTGATAAGCTGCAATGATCGCCGCTGTTAGCACCTGGCCGTGAGAGACTTTTCGTGTAACATCGCCTGCTTCTGTAAAAATCGTGCCCTTTTATCCTCTATCTGTGAACAACAAGACAGATTGAGAGAAAAAATTGCATTTGTTAAAGTTAACTTTGTGAGGTTTTTTTTTTTTTTCTTTCTCTCTGTTTTTCCTCCCTGCGAGAGTATGTAGAGAATGTGAAGAAAGATAAGAGCAGAGCTGCAGCAGCAGCAGAGTGGGCAGTCCACCCCCCCGCTCCCTCTCTAAGAAAAAGCACCGGGATAATACCCAGTTTGTTGCAAAGTCATGATTTATTGGGTTTTCAAAATGTTTTTATATATCCTTTTAGAGTTAATTTTGTGTTTTAAGTAATTATCAGTTTATGCAATTGCAGTTTTTAGAGTTTTGCTGGAGAAATTATTGTGATTCTTTGAAAAGGAAAAGGAAAAAAAAATAAAATTTTTAAAGCGTTTAACAGAAGTTGCCTTGTAATAATTGGTTTTAGGACCTAAGGTTAAAATATGGTGTGATTTACAGCTTCTAAAAAAACCTTCCAATTAATGTTATCTACAGAAGAGATTTGTGGTTTAAAAAATAATTAGTTAAGAGAGCTTTACTGCACAAGACAAAGTTAGAGCATATATTACCCATTTCCTTGTTTTCTCCACAATTTTAATAAGGTAATTTCAATGTGAGTCCTTTTGTTATATAAAACACATATAACTGCATATATACCAAATTGGATTTTGGATTTCAATTAAGAATTGGACTTGATGTTTCTGAAAAGTGCTACAAAAGCTAAATGGCAACTTGCCAAGTCCTGTGTTGTTTTTCTCTAGAAAAACTGCACTTTAAAATCCTAACCAATTTAAGCATATACTAGGCAAATTTCTGTTATGAATAGGACTTTTTAGTAACATTTGCAGTTACTGTGAGTTATTCTCAAAGCTAGATGACATCAAATTGTGATGTATTTGTTACATTTGTATAATCTTTATAGTGAATCCATGTTATTGTTATATTGTGTTTAAAAGGTATATATCAAACTTTTAGTTGCCTTTCTGTAGTAACAGAATGAGATTAAGTTATGTTTTTATTTAATATAGATTAAGTGTTAATAGAATTGAGAAAAGTCAAGTTTTATTATGTTTAGGCTTGAATGTTTTTAAGTTAAGTTTTATAACTTTGATTTTCTTTTAAGGTTAAGTGTGTTATTTCCTTTTGTTATAATTAATTTTTATTAGGTTTAAATATTGTTTAATTTAAATTGTTTTATGTTTTATTGGAGACACTTGTCTAAAGTGCAAAGTATAGTTATTTTCCTAGAGAAATGAAGATAGCTACAAATGAAAGAGCTGTGACAGAACACTGATGAACACCTGCTTGTGGATAGAAGTGAATGCAGTCTGTGACACCCTTGACTTCATCAGGAGTTCTATTGTTTGCTGCAATCTCTGCAGTTTTTTGTTTTTTCCAGCTTTCTTATTTTTCAGTGTTTCCAGAATTTTAAGATGTACCATTGCTGAGGATCATCTGCCATTGGAGAGGCTTCAGGTTAAACCAACTGCTGAATGGTTTAATTGGTCTGGTACCTAAGGTTTCTGATCATTTGTTTTGTACAAATGCATTTTAACAGTTTGCTGTGCTGTAAGCATCTCATAGCTGCTACTATTGAGAACCTTATTTTAGAAATGAGTTAAGAGGCACCTTTCCAGTTTAAAGCCTAAGGCCCTGGCCAAGCCTTGACTTTTCCTGGACAGAATGTTTGTCAACAGATCCAGATGTTTTCTGTTCCAAATCAGTATGTGAGTCACTTTTTGACTCAGCAATTTGACCCTATTAATATGACAGCTGGATCAATTTTGAAGTGGACTTGAAGAATCATTTCCAGAGGTGGTTATCCAGTCCTTCACTGATTTTTTTTTTTGTTTCTGTTTGTTTGCAAACTATGGGATGCTGGTGCAGTGTTTTAGTAATTAATAGTAGTTTTATATTACATATGTTATTAATAATGTTTATGATTTAATTGATTTTTAACTGTTATAGGTTCTTATTCATTGTGTATATGGTTTTGTGTTGATGTTGATGTGTATGACAGAAGTACATCTCATTTTTATTATTTTTTTAAAAAAATGGGGGAAATTGATGCCCTAAAAGCATTTGATTAGTGTAATTCATTAACTTCAAAGGGAGGTGTCTGTGTTTTGTTGACAGGTTCAAAAAGGTCACCTGTTCATCTGACCAGACTGTCTGCCTCTGAACACATGAGATCCAGTGAACAGAGAAGTCACCACATAGCCTTGGTACTCCAGACATGGATCAGAAGTGGACCTGTCAGGACACAGTTGTGTCTGAACACTACACAGACAGTTTGCCAACAGAAATTTTATGTTGTTATTATGATGTTGTGTTGTGGGTGCGGAGGAGCTCGCCGAGCCCAAGATCCTGGCTCTCCCCTGGAGACGAGATACTTCTCTGTAAGAGAGAGAAAATGTATCGCTCCCAGGGATCTTTGAGTTAGATATTTTAAACTGTTGTGCTTCATTGGTGTTCCCCCCTGCCGTCCCACCCTGGTACATGTATCTCGGGCTCCCCCCACTCCTCTCCTCCCCTATAAATATCTCGGGTTTTCCCCTGTTTGGGAGATTAGCTGTTGCTGGCTCCCTTCGCCAAAGCTCTGCCTGAATAAAGGATTGTGCTTAGCGGAACGCTAGACCAGCTTTCTTGTCCCTTCTTCCTGTGTCGCCTGCCCGCCGCCACTGAGCTGAGCTGGAATCACTCGCCTGCCCGAAGTCGCACACACGCGCTTCGGCCCAGCCCTTTTCAGGGCTGCTTCTCCAGAGAAGTCGCAGCGCTCAGGCCTTTCCGTCACCGCGGCATTGTGTCTTTACCAATTTTTTCACTTATCTTCTGTTTTAAGAGTTAGAAGGATGTGAAGAACAACCTGGACATCAAAGCCCTCAGTCACCAATCAGCTGCCAGCTGACATCACGGGAGCAGTGAACGTTCCAAGACTGAATTGTGTTAAATCATAGTCTGTTTGTGAAGGAAATTCTGTAGATCTAAGAAAATTGTAGACTCCATCTAACTGTATATAAAGCAAATTGTAGTTGTGTGTTTACCCTTTCAGCAAATTGCTTTCACGCTTAGACTACATATATACCAGAGCACGTGTTAAAAGTAGTTAGATAATAATTTAAGATAAAGAGTTTAGCCCGTGTAGTAATTTTCATATGAGTATAAAGTATAAGCATTCCCCCCCCTTCAAGAGGTAGTGTAAGCATCTTTGAAAGTTCATTTAACGTTAAAGTTTTAGCTGTGAGTTTGCAAGTATGGTGTCATTTACATGGTAAACTGCTTACGGTAATTGTGCTGTGTATTGTCCTGACCAGCAGTCTGTTAACTAACATCCAAAAGCGACAGAACATATGGGTCACTCTGGCACATTGAACTGGCCAAAGGTCAATGTGTTTGAGCCTAGCCACACCTGGAGATCCTTTCGCACCTGTCTCACAGGAGTCCCTGAATGGGATCCTCCAGCATTTAAAGGTTTAGTTAGTAATGAGACTCGACTGAATCGATTGGCAATGTTGCAAGAGTGCAATCGCACTGTTGGCTTCACATTAAGACAACTTGAAGCCTGTTGGCAAGCAAAAATTATCAAAGTTCTCAATGTTACCACAGACCCTGCCGAAGCATTAGATTTGTTAGGTTCCACCAATACCTCGGGTGAATGGATAATGTTTGAACCCCTGAGAAAAAGTCATTCCGACAAAGTAATGCAGCACTGGGCTGCAGTCAACCCTATAGCTGATCTCGTTACTACCATTGAAAGTAAAGCCTTTATTCGTGGTGCAATCTCACAGGACAATTACCAAGGCGATTACCTAGTTCCATATTCCTAATCTGTGGCGATAGAGCATGGAATGGGATTCCTGCTAATCCACAGAGAAGACGCTGTTCTCTTGGGAAACCTACTTTGTTCCATCCAAGCTTACACCAATTGCTGAATGTAGTTGATAAAATAAAAAAATCAAACAGTCAAAGTGAAGCCTGAATGAATTAAAGCTTAGCAACTCTAAAAAGGCTCGCTTGTTAGACTAAAAATTGAACATAACATCCACAATGTTAAGTGAACTTTCAGCCGATGTGAGTAGTGTATGTCATGCAGTATTACAAAATCGAGCTGCAATTGATTTTTTGCTCTTAGCACAAGGACATAGTTGTGAGGAGTTTGAAGGCATGTGCTGTCTGAATCTTACTGATCATTCAGTTTCCATCCATAAGCAACTACAACAGCTACAGGATGGGTTACATGCCCTGAAAGAATTTAGTGACCCCATTAGAAGTTGGTTCGCCAGCTGGGGCGTCACTGGATGGTTGAGGTCTCTTGTGCTAGAAGGGGGACGGACTTTACTTATAATGTTAATCGGGATGACAGTCTAAGTTGTATGTTATCTTGTCTTCATAAAAGTATAGAATGAGTCATATCCAAAGCCTGGTTTGTGCAAAAAGAGAAAGGGGGAATTGATATATTTTATATATTAGTAAAGGCATGTCTGCACAAACCAGTCTTTGAAAAAAGTCATGATATTAAAGGCTGAAGTCCTTGAAACCTTCCTGCAGAAGAGAGAGTAAAGCAAAACAATATCCTTGCATACAGGAGAAAAAATGTAAACCTGTGTGTATTAGCCAATGGTAACTTGCTTAGCCTGCGGACCCTGTAGAACCCTATAAAAGGTGTGCTAAAGATAGAAATAAATGGCGTTCAAATTTACTTCTGTGAAGTGTCATGAATAAGCTGGCGGTCTCTCAATAAATAAAACTTGACTATTCTTAATTCTATTAACACTTTATATTAACACTTAAATAAAAACATAACAATCTTATTCTGTTACTACAAGAAGGCAACTAAAAGTTTGATATATACCTTTTAAACACAATATAACAATTACATGGTTTCACTATAAAGATTATACAAATGTAACAAATACATCACAATTCTATGTCATTTAGCTTTGAGAATAACTCACAATAACTGCAAATGTTATTAGAAAGTCCTATTCATAACAGAAATTTTCCTAGTATATGTTTTAATTTGTTAGGATTTTAAAGTGTAGTTTTTCTAGAGAAAAAACACAACAACACAGGATTTGACAAGTTGCCATTCAGCTTTTGTAGCACTTTTCAGAAATATTATGTCCAATTTTTTAACTAAAATCCAAAAACTAAATTGGTATATATGCTGTTATAGATGCTTTTTATAACAAAAGGACTCACATTGAAATTACCTTATTAATATTGTGGAAAAAACAAGCAAATGGGTAATATATGCTTTAACTTTGTCTTGTATAGTAAAGTTCTCTTAGCTGATTATTTTTTAAACCATGAATATCTTCTGTAGATAACATTAATTGGAAGGTCGTTTTCTTAGTAGCTGTAAATCACTAAGTATTTTGACATTAGGTTCTAAAACTAATTATTGCAAGGTAACTTTTTACTTCTGTTAATCTTTACTCTAAACATTTCCAAAGACAGGTTTTTTGAATTTTCTAAGGTGTTGTAATAATTTCTCCACTAAAACTGTAAAACCGCAAGAACTCATAATTACTTAAAAACACAAAATTAACTCTAAAAGGGTATATAAAGACATTTGAAGAAAACAATGAATCATGACTTCTTAACTAACTGGGTACTATCCTGGCGCTGCTGCTTAGAAAGGGAGCGGGGGGGGATGAAATGCCCCACTCAGCTGCTGTTGTCTCTAGAAGGTTCGAGCGTATTCTTCACCATCCCCCACATACACTCGCAGAGGGGAAAAATGGAGAGAAAAAAACCCACAAAGTTAACTTGAACAAATGCAGTTCTTTCAATATATCTCTTATTGTTCGCAGTCAGAGGGAAAAGGACAGCATTTTACAAAAACAGGTGATGTTAAGGCAAGAGCTTCTCTGGGCCAGGTGGTAGCAGCAAATTTGGGAAGAAACTTCAGAATGGGTGCTGTAATGCATTTAGAAAAATGGTATAACCCAAGATGTACCCCCAAAATATAGACTGTAAGCTTCTTCCCCTTATCTTTTTCTCCCCAGTTCTCCTTATTGGCTGTGTGAATGTAACCCTCCCTCTTTCCCCTGCCTTTAAAAAGAGGCGCTTATCAATATTCTTCCTCTTTCCCTCTTTCTCTTTTTCTACATGGGATCCCAGGAATAAAGCTGACCTTCCATCTCAGCAAAGGAAAGAGGCTTGTTTTTAGCTCTCTGGTCCATGCTATATAATATCTTCCCTGCCTCCCTGGCTGCAGCTGGGCAGATTGTGGCTATAGGGAGGCAGGGGACATATACATAAAGTAGCAAATGGGGTCCCTCCAGAAAGCAAATTCAAGCAGCCCCTCCTCCAACTGGTTTGGGAAAAGATTTCCTTGGAGAAAAACTGGAAAAAACTGTTTATTTAACAACCAAAGTATTCTGAAGCATGAAAAATTAATAATATTAAGCAATAAAACCTCTTGCAGTTCTGAAGAGATGGCAAGTTCAGAAATTCCTTTTTGTGGGGTGTAACTCAGCTCTCTTAGTCTCTTATCAGTGTTTCTGGTACAGGAATGCAGCGTCCCAGGCCCTGATGGGCCACAGGTGTGAGCTCCCGGTGTTTTTCTGGGTTTTCAGTCCAGAGCAGGTTTAAACAGTTCTAAGAAAAAAGAAAAACCACAGTCCAGGGAACTTCTCTGCCTCAACTAGCTAAAAAAACTAATTAAAAGCAAAGGAGAGCTCTCTCCTGCTGTCTGTCCATGCCGCAGATAATAAGAGTCTGGAGAAGGATGCGGAGGAGTGAGTGCAGTTTCTGAAAACAAACTGCGTGCCCCTTCTTCCCCTGCAGTCTGCTCTCGGAACCAGCCTTAACGGCGCAGAACTTAATATCCAGCATAAACAGAAGAGACAATTGGGGATGCAAGCATCATAAAGTCACCCAGACACATGTCCAGGAGCCATCAAAGGTACAGTGTTGCTGAGTGGCATGCCACAGGCTAATTACTTAAAACTAACAACTTGAACGTTACAAATACACTAACTTAAAAACTATCAGAGGTAACATTTAAAACTGTCAGATGTAGCATTTAATGTCCTTAAAGTGTCCAATTCTTGAGGTCCAGATGAGTTGTCATTCAAAAGGTCTGGGATTTCCATCCAGCTAGTGAAGAGGGTTGTTACCCATCAAATACTGGCATCTGTGGGAATATATGCATACCTGTAGGAGTCTGAGACACAGAGTGTGTGCCCTTGTCTCTGATGCCTAGCTCTGAGATCCAAGAGAACACTGAAATTCATATAACATGAAATTTATGGGTCTTAAAAACGAGATTCACTTAATAAATTATAAAAAGAATTTAATATAAATAAAAGACAATTAGGAGACAAAAGAAATAAAGCAAAGGGTTAAAACGGCCGGGTGCCCTGGCGCCTTGCCAGGAACACACCTGGTATCTCAGGGATACTCTTTTTTATCCCCTCCTGCTGTGAGGGGTTAATGCATATTCAAGCATGTCCCCTCCCTGGTTCTGCCTTCTTGGATCACGCTCTTCACAATTTTATTTTCTGCTGGTCAGCATATATTTTTACTGGTCATCATTATTCTTGCTGGTCATCATTATTTTGGAGTTTGGTTTCCTTTCTTTTTGCAAATGGTCAGGGCAGATAACAGTCCGGGCCCGTCATCCTTCCCCTGAGGACAGCTGGGTTTCATATCTTCCGCTGATAACAGTTTGGCCTCTATTGTTCTCTTGATAACAGCTTGGGCCCCAGTGTCCTTGCCCTCTGGGGTTTCCTTGCCTTGTACCTAGGAAATTCTTTTAAGCTTAAGACTTGTTAGCAAGAAAAAAAGTACATACATAGCTAAAAAGTATTTAACATATAATATTCATCTGCGAAAGCCAATATCACAATACAAATTTATAACAAACCCCTCCTCTTCTTTTTTTTATAAATCATTTGGCTTGAGCAATAATTCTTGTTTTCTAGCTTCTAGCACTCGTTCATTTTTTTTTTTTCACAAATCAATTTAGCTTCTTCCAACTGATTTTTCACATTATTTTGTTTTCTTAATACCGTAATTTTTTTTTTTGTTTTTTGTTTTTTTTTGTTTTTGCCATTCTAGATGTAGCTAATTTCAGGTCTATAGGCATTTGCTATGCTTTGAACTATATTGGTGATCAGCCAAATTAAACAGGGGATTAAATAAAGAAGAACTATTAAACCAGCTGTAGCACTGCTACAAGGGGAAGAAGCTTAGCTTCTTCTACTACTCTATCCCCAATACATTATCCCACCAATTAGTGGTCATTACTGATTTTCATTTTTGGACCGGCACATGGGCCATTTTTCTGATATCCTTGGTGATATCTAGAATGGCATTTTTATTGTCATTGAAAACAACAATCTTATGTATTAATTTTCTCACAGAACACCCCTTCTTTTAGCTAATAAATAGTCTAAAGCCAGCTTACTCTGATATATTGCAGCTCTGGCTTTTCATCTCTGACTGGCTATTAGCTCCATAGTCCCAGCTGTTTTATTGGTTATGATTTCTACAACAGCTTGGAGTTTCATAATTGAAAAATTGGGGTTCGATATCCCCAACTTCCATCTTGTGCCCAAGAATGTTTTCAATATGCGTTCAGGGGCCATTTCTCATCTCCCCATTTTTGAGGTGCTCAAAACCATTCTCTTTTATTTCTTTTTAGGACCTCAAAAACCAACACTCCCAACTGATTTCTGTCTCGTCAGAGTACAACTCCCCTTCCATTGCGAAGGGAGCTTTGGGTATGCCCTTTTCTCACATATCCCAAAATAAGACATCTGGTGCTTTCTAATAGTAATTTTTCTGTTGATTTATATTTCCCCAAAATTTGGCTATTTCTGGGATTCCAGAGTAAGGATTTTTCCCTGCACTATTACAGTGGGAGAATCTGGTTCTATTACCATGTACACAATTTTTTTCTTTTACTTTCCTTTGAGTCTAATACAGAGTTGGTTTCTCTGGAACTTACTATGTACAAGTTTTATTACCAACTTTATACTTTTTACCAGGAGTATTTCTCACTTCATGAAGAAATTTTCTCCATTTAATTGCTGTTTGAGCTTTGCTTACAGGTCCTGACATGAGGTTAATACAGGTCTAGGTTGCTGTGTTGGCTTTATCTTTTCACTTACCATTTGCTCTCTTACCAAATCTTGGTTATTTCTCTTGGCAACAACTGTGAAGCAAATCCATCT
Organism: Pseudopodoces humilis; assembly: GCF_049639895.1. Classification (NCBI taxonomy): domain Eukaryota; kingdom Metazoa; phylum Chordata; class Aves; order Passeriformes; family Paridae; genus Pseudopodoces; species Pseudopodoces humilis. The sequence goes on along the minus strand of NC_142211.1, from coordinate 5,366,919 downwards.
TTTTCCCCTTTTGGGCAGTTGTTTCCTAATCTGTTACTACTTGTTCCTAGATTTTCTGGGGTCTAATATTTTCCCCTTTATGCATACAGGTACTTAATTTGGATGGGTTATAACAGTGATTATTGATACTGGTGTGGGTAATAAGAAAGAAACCCCCGTGTCTTTCCATGTAAAGCTTTCGATAGCATTTGTAACATGGCTTTGCTGGTGTCCCAAAAGGGAAAAGGATAAGTGACAGAAGAAGGAATAATAGGGGTCCAGTATGACTTACACCCCCACCAATCCTGCCTATGAGGTTGCAGCTCACAGCAGGTGTTTTATATTCTTCTTGGTGGCGAGTTGTAGTGGTCAGTCTGGTCTTGCCCCCTATTTCCTTGTCACTTCCTCTTTTGTAATTTCCAAGCAAATTTCTTTTGACACCTTTTAACAGCAGTTTCCCACCGTTCATCAGGTACTTCCCACTCAACACGCACTAGTAATTTCCCATCTGTAAAAAAAAGTTATCATTTAAGTTATGCTTAATAGATTTGGCACACAACACTTCCTGCAATGAGAGGCTTAACTTTGTGAACCATAATACTTATTATTCTCTAATTTAAACACTTATATTTAATCCAGATAGCATGTCCCGTATTGGGATGATTTAGACAAGGTATATGATGTGGCACTGATGGAAGTTGTGGTTCTCCCCCCTCCTTTATACAAATCACAGGCAAAAGCAAAAATATACGAGGTTTTCCCGACCAAAACAGCCCCAGTCCTCCTGTTTGGAGTGGGAGTTTTCCTCCCCAAGGTGGATATTGAAAGTGTCCCAGAACTTGTCCAGGCAGGACTTGAAACTACTGATACAGGCTTGGTCTTACTTCTCAGTTAGGCGTGATTCTTAGCTCATTCCTTGGATCATTTGGATTATTTCAGTTCATTACTGCCGGCCTCTATCCAAGAGTCCAGTTTGTATCACTCTGTTTGGGTGTTACAGTCCAGTCCTAGGGTCTTTTGATCTTATTGGTGTGAATCCAACTTCACTCTTTGGTCCAGATTGCCGCTTCTCTGCCTTAATTATCAGTAGTACCTGAAAACAATTTCTTAATAACACAGGGAGAATGAAAATATCACATCAAAATTTTCCATCAGTATTCTTTAAAATTCTTGCGTTAAGCGAAATTTAACAGTTAACGTAGGAGCCAATCTCTTTCTGCGCGTTCAAATTAGTTAAACAAGGAAGGCTAGCTTAGTTTTGACTTCAAATAAATTACATTCATTACCTTTTTACCCTTTGGTTAATATTTACTTGTTTAGCTTCACAAACTTCTTTTATCGGTTTCTTAGAACAAACCCCTTTCTTTTAACAACAAGAGTAAAAGAAAGAAAGGGAAAAAAATAAGAGAAAAAGAGATCCTATTTCAAGAAATTAAACACCTTGATGAGGTTTTCAGAACCTAACGAGCAAGACTACTTTTACTTTGGTCACATCATACACCAGTCTGTTTCTTCGGCCTTTGTTCTGTTCTTTCTTTCCCATTCACAGCAGTTTTCCAGGCTATTTCTCTCTCCCCCTCCTACTGCCGCAGCTCTGGGCCGAGCAGGCTGTTTCAGCAGCTCGCTCTGCAGGGAGGGGCCCATAGGCTGTCACTTGCGTGCTGACCCTGGGGCAAAGCTCGTGTCCCCTCTTTCCCTGCTGCGCCATCCCTTCACACACAGGACTGGCATTTTCAAACACACTCAGCTCCCACCATAGCCGAGGGGCAGAGCCCGGAGTCCACAGCGCTCTGGTCTGGGGCTCCTCTGCTGGGCCAGCTTGCTCCTCAGCAGCAAACCTCACCCAGCACCGCTGCCGGGTTGGCGAGCGCTGCTGGCACCTCGCACCCCTCGAGACCCCGGCACAGACACGGCAGGTCCCGCTCCAGCAGCGCCCCTCACGAACCGCGCTCTGCCACCCTTCACATCGGGTGCGAGAGGACCGGGAGCCGCCACACCGGGCCCTGCTGTTCGCCACTCACAGGGACCGGGTCCTGCTACAGCCGCTTTACATAAAAGCAATAAAACAACACCTAACCTAACAACAACCTAGCAACTCTTAACCCAGCACTCCAGATGCTCCTAACATCCCTTATTTCGGGCACAATTCTCACCTCTAATCGCGCTTGAAAGTTTTTTCTCCCCACAAGCCAGTGCTCATTCTTCGGAGCCAACAAGACACTTCTCGCTCTCTTTCTAAAAATCTTTACAATTCTAATGAAAGAGATCGCAAACCTCTCTCTCTCTCTCTCTCTGCCACTATCATCTCGCCACTCTTTACACCACATCCCTCCAGAATCTGCACTACACTAATTACTTTGCTTCAGAATCAACTACAAATTCTAACACCTCTTTTTGGGGACCCTCCCCAAAGCCATCAAAGGTGCTAGACACAGAGACCAGTCAGCTAGCCAGCTACTTTTACCAACTAAAACAAACCTGCAATTACTATTTCCACTGCCTTAAACAGATCTTCAGTCAAGCTAGAAATGAAGACACAGACATCATTCTTCTCTAAATTTTCTTCTACAAGTACAAAGGAATCCATCTTCACACAGCTGCTTAATGTGAATAATCTCTAGTGTAACTTTTTTCATGACAAGATATGATCAGGTCTTTTATTTTTACAGGAATTTAGATACATTGACAAGTTTCTGACAATACCTTTATGTTTCAACAGCACTTGCAGCTTATATACTATGAACAATCTATAGCAAGAACCAGTCTTACAATTGTTTTCAAACTCTTCTTTCACAAAATAAGACTCATCTCTAAATTAACACATGTACTTATTAAAATAGCCCAAGTCTAGAGTCTCCATGTCTTAGTTTAGGGCAAATTAGGAAGGAAAACTCCAAATGGGGATTTCCCCAGGGAAATGCCCCTCCCCACTAACTGGTCCGGGAAAAGAAAAAATTCCTTGGAGAGAAGTGGAAAAAGCTGTTTATTTAACAGAAATTGAGTAATATTAAATAATAAAACCTCTTGCTGTTCGATGGGATGGCAAATCTAGGAGGGAGAAAAAAAAAGTCCTTTTCATGTGGTGTAGCTCGGCTCGCTCAGGTTCTTATCAGTCCCTCCGTCGCTGGAAAGTGCCGAGGCCCAGGCCCCGGTGGGCCACAGGCGTGAGCTCCTGGGGTTTGGCTGGGTGTTCAGTCCAGAGCAGGCTTGTACAGATCCAAGAAAATTGGGAAAAAAACAAACATAGGTCCAGGGAACTCCTCTGCCTCAGCTAGCTAAAACTAACTAAAAGCCAGAGAGAAGCTCTGTCCTGCTGTCTGTCCGTGCTGCAGACACCACAGTCCAGGAGCGGGATGTGTGGGAGTGATGTTTTTCCTTAACACAAACTGCGCGCTTCTTCTTCCCCCTCTCTTGCTCTCAAAGCCAGTCTTAAAGGTGCAGAACTTAATATATAACATAAACCAGACGATTGGGGATACCAGTATCATAAAGTCACCCCAGGACACTCCACAATTCTCTTCTCAATTTGAAAGACTAACAATTTTAATTCTAATCTTTTAACTGGGTCCACTTCTGCTTCTGTAATAAGCACAGCTGCAAAACAACACAAGCATTCCTAGAGACATGTGCACTTTCTCGGCAAATTCAAAAGAACAAGAAATCATGGCAGTTTTGAGCCTGATCTTCAGCTAAACACACCATCACAATGACTCCTTAGCAATCATCAGAGAGATGATCAGCATTTCATATTGTGAAAAGAGAGACAAAATAATTTTCAGCAGCAGTAAAAAGATTTACAACAATCTACAGGATTTTGCTTTTAGGCTGGCACCAGGTTCTGCTGTTAAGAACCATGGGCTGTGCCCATAAGCACGGGACACAAACAACATTAGGGTTAACAGCTCTGACACTTATTGACAACCTGATAAGTTTTCACCTCAAGAAGTGACTACTATGCAAATTACTGTAACTTGCCTCTAAAATTAAAATCAACCACAAAATTCTACGATATTCACTAAAGTAAAGAAATTGGAAGGCATACTAAGAAATGGGTTTGTTTCTCTACAAAATAAATATTGCAGTCACTCAAGAAAAAAAAAAAAACAAACAAACAAAAAACCAAACAGAGCTTACTTCTTTTTCCACTTTCTCCTAGGATGCATTTCTTGGAATTCTTCTAAGCTTCTCTCCAAAGCTTCTCTGCTCTTCCTGAAATCTCAAATTTTAATCACCGACACAGCTTACTGCTGCAGAAGCCCACAGCACCATCATACACGGAATTCTCTCAGAACCTGGGAAAACAAAGGCTTGCAACTTGCAGCTCCCTTGGTTTGGAGCTGATACCATACGCCAGTACTGTTCTATATCTCACTCACACATCTGGCTAAGAAAAAGCTCTCTGAGACAGTTTGACACCAGTCTTTACTCCCGGAATCACAGAACTTAATGTGCCCAAGGTCTCATAAGACCCCGGCATAGAAAACCTGGGTCCCAGAGGGACTCACCTGGCTCTCTCACCATTGGGCATGTTCCCGGCCTGTTTCACAGCTTCAGGAGGTTCCAGGAGTCACTGAGAGCTACTCCGATCCCCCTGTGCCTGGAGCAGGGAACCCGAACCAGCATCTGTGGTTCAATCCAGCCTGCCGGCAGCCACCTAAACACAGCTCTGCGGCTTGAGAGCTCCAAAATAAGTTTAAACAATCCAGGGGCACCAAGACTTAGAAGGCCCCTGCCCTCACTTTACTCAAAAGGGATAGGCTGAACTCATCCCCTCAGGGCACCCTCCGTGCCCTGATTTTGTCAGGGTTCAGCCCGACTCACCGCCAGCCGGAGCTCCAGGAGTTCCCTTGCACTCCTGAGGCTGACCTGCTCCTCCGTCTCAATAGCTCGACTGGGAGTAGCTCTGGGAGCACCATCTCCCAGGAAAACCTTTCACCGCCACCACAGTGGGGCAAAAAAAAACTTCTAAAAAAAACCAAAAAACAAACAACTTCAAACGCTGAATCACATACCAACTCACCAAAGCGACCCTTCCCCCGCAAGCAGCTCTTGTTGCCCGGGGGGGGAAGAAAGGCACGGAGGGAAGATCTCCACTAAAGATAACCTTGGCTTTGCTCTAAGACCAGAGCTGCTATCCCGCTGAGAACAGATTTGATAGAACACCCCCGCGGCTCCTGGGCTACAAGCCCCAGTTCTGGTTTGCCCCCCCCCGGGGCTCCAAGACAGGAGCTCGCAGGGAGGAAGCGAATCACTCCATGTGTCCCCACCGTGATCCAGTCCCTGTGGAAACATCGACCCATGTTCACTCTTACTCCAGCACAGCACAGGAAACCTTTCCTCTTTAGCAACACAATTCCAAAAAAAACCCACAGACTTTAACGCAACAATCACACCTATTTACGCATTCTCACATCTGTTCGTTCAACTCCACCCAGTCACAGCAAGACAATAAGGTGCTCTTTACTTCCCAGTTACTTGTTAATATAAGCCCATGGGCACTGTAATATGTCAAATATCCCAAGTTTCTTGGATTATTCCTCAATTTGGCAGTTTTAAGTCCAAATTTCTTGGATTTAATCCTCATCTTGACAAAGTTTTAGAGAATCCACATTTTACTCTGTTCTCCCAGTGGATTGTGCCAGGAAAACCTTGGGCTCCCTTTCCCGAGGGGCTAACCACTCCCCTGAGACCCAGTCCCAGTAACCCCGGGGGTATCTTGAAACCCCCGCTTCCCACTCCCCCAAAGATTACTTACAATCCGTCTTCTTCTTTGGGTCTTCGTGCACAAGAATTACGGAGCAAAAACACCGCGGTTTTTAGGGAGCCTTTTCCCCTTTCCTTTGCTTTATTCCTCTCCTTGTCCTCGGGGTTTTGACCTGCAGCCACTTGGCCCACGCTAGGAGAAACGGAGCGGGGTCTGCTGAACTCAGCAGGGGCGCGCCTGTTTCCCCGTTCTGGATCTCCAGTGGTCCTAGAGGTGAGGTGCTTATCCCGGGCGAGAGCCCCCAAAAATCCTTAAAAACGAGATTCACTTAATAAATTATAAAAAGAATTTAATATAAATAAAAGACAATTAGGAGACAAAAGAAATAAAGTAAAGGGTTAAAACGGCCAGGTGCCCTGGCGCCTTGCCAGGAACACACCTGGTATCTCAGGGATACCTTTTTTATCCCCTCCTGCTGTGAGGTGTTAATGCATATTCAAGCAGGTCCCCTCCCTGGTTCTGCCTTCTTGGATCATGCTCTTCACAATTTTATTTTCTGCTGGTCAGCATATATTTTTGCTGGTCATCATTATTCTTGCTGGTCATCATTATTTTGGAGTTTGGTTTCCTTTCTTTTTGCAAATGGTCAGGGTAGATAACAGTCGGGCCCGTCATCCTTCCCCTGAGAACAGCTGGGTTTCATATCTTCCGCTGATAACAGTTTGGCCTCTATTGTTCTCTTGATAACAGCTTGGGCCCCACTGTCCTTGCCCTCTGGGGTTTCCTTGCCTTGTACCTAGGAAATTCTTTTAAGCTTAAGACTTGTTAGCAAGAAAAAAAGTACATACATAGCTAAAAAGCATTTAACATATAATATTCATCTGCGAAAGCCAATATCACAATACAAATTTATAACGAAAAGGAGATAGCTGAATATCTTCCCTGGGTCTGGCCCTTATTTTTGCTAGAGCTAGTGGTAAGAGCCGCAGCCATGGCATTTTCATTTCTATCACTAGCTTCAGAAGATGTTTTTTTATGTCTCCATTCATCCTTTCAACCTGGCCTGAGCTTTGGGGATGCCAGGGAGTGTGGAGGTTCTATTGTATCCCTAAAGCAGTCATTACTCCTTTAAGAATTTTTCCAGTAAAATGAGTTCCTCTATCTGAGTCTATTGCTTCCACCATCCCATATCTTGGAATTATTTGTTCCAAAAATACTTTAATAACTGACCCTGTAGTTGCTGAAACAGCTGGGAAGGCTTCTGGCCACCCTGTTAACTGACATACTATTACCAAAAGATATTTAAATTTCCCCACCCGGGGCATCTCAGTAAAATCCACTTGGCATCTTTGGAAGGGACGTACAGCCCAAGGCCTACCCCCCCTGGCCAGTTTCTTTGTAACTTTGTTATTTGTCTTAGCACAAATCAAACAACCATCAACAGCTCGTTTTGCCAGAACAAAAAGACCCACAGCAGCATACATTTTTAGGAAGGCTTCTGCTATCCCTCGGGAGCCCCAATGACTCCCTTCGTGGAGCTGTTTTAGCAGTTGTGAGGCTAAAGCTTTCGGTATCCACTGCTTACCATCTCTTGTAAACCAATTACCCCCTCTTTCTTCTGCCCCACTCTTTTTAACTATCTCAAGTTCTTCTGGTGGAAAAGACAGCTTCTCTGGCACGGGGGCAGTTACTGGGAGCAAGGGAAGTAACTTAGAGATTTCTGGCAACAATGCAGCTTTCCGAGCTTCTTCATCAGCCAGTCTGTTTCCTATTGCTTCTTCCGAGCACCCTGCCTGGTGTCCCTTGATGTGTATTATTGCTACCTTTTTTGGTAAATTCACCACCTCCAATAGGCAGGAGATTAAGTTCTCATGAGCCAACGTTTTTCCTCTGCAGGTTAATAAACCTCTCTCTTCCCACAGTTTCCCAAATGCGTGTATCACACCATATTCTCCTAAGTTCAGTGTACTAGGAGACGGGACAAAAAGGGGATAAAAATTAATAAATCCCCGGGAATATTGCCAGGTTGAGGGTGCAAACCACGGGAAGTGTGGGATACAGTACCCAAGAAAATCTGGGGGGGTTGGCCAACAACATTGAAGGTACCTTATTATTGTATTGTCTTGGTGTGAGTGAAAGTGAGTGTGGAAAGTCTATTAAAGAAATGAGAATGCATGTGTGAATGAGAGATCGTGTATAACTGTATCTTGAGGGGGGGAAGGTGGACTGTAACAAGAACACTGAGAGAGGGATTTGGGGTTTGTTGGTTTTGTTGGTGGTGCTGTGAAGGGTGATTAGTGCTTTGAAGAAGTGAACTCGTGTTTTTTAAGGGAGTTAACATAGGTATTTTAAAGAAGTGAACTGGTGTTTTAAAGGAGTGGAATTGGTATTCTAAAATAGTACAATTGGTGTTCTAAATAGTGGTACTTAAAAGGAGTAGGGTGAAACAGAGAACACTCGGAAAAATGGGACAGAGAACCAGTAAGCTGGCCTTAAGAGAAAAAAGAATTAATAAAATACCAGAGGATATACCTCAAGATAGTCCCCTCGGGGTCAAACTAGCAAATTGGGATACAGATCCCGATACAAAGGGGAAAGACAAAGTAAAAATGATCCAATTCTGCATGAAGGAGTGGGTAAAAAAGGAAATTAGACCTGATCATGTTTACTGGCCAAAATACGGGTCCTCGGAGGCTTGGATCTGCCAGGCTCTAAATATATTTGTGAATTCAAAAGAGCCATACAATCCAGAAGAAAGAGAATATGCCTCTTGCTGGTTAGGAAACACAGAACCTCTGGGAGCCAGAGTTTTTAAAGTATCTAAAACTCCAGAGGTTGAGCAAACAGAAAATAAAAAAAAATGGGACCCCCTGGATGTCTTACCTCCACCGCTGGCACAGGGAGCCCTCCCGCTGCAGCCAGCCGCAGGGGTTCCCCAGCCTCCGGGAATTCCTCCGCCTCCAATGGCGCTGGGAATCCTCCCACCCCCGCTGATGCTGGGAATTCCACCCGTCCCGGGAACTCCTGCCCCCCCCTTCGAACCGGGGAGAGCGCTGGGTGTCCCGACTCTGGCTTCTGTTCCACCCGCCCTGCCGGCCCTGGCTTCATTGCCGGGCTTCAGCATCCCTGCCCTGGCAGCCCCGGCTTCACTGCCGGACACCAGCACTCCGGCTGCAGCAGCTCCGGCTTCAGTGCCGGACCCCAGCAGCTCTGCACAGGCGGCCCTGGCTTCACTGCCAGGCCCCGCCCTCACTCCTTCTGCACTAGGGATCCCAGCTTCCCTGCCGGACTCTGTTTCTGCCTCTTTTCCTTTGGAGAGTTCAGCGCCTGCCGCCCAGATAACATCCCTTCTTAACGAAGGGGCACCATATCAGAACACAAGGGGAGCAATTAAAGCTCAAAAGCAGCCTGATAACCTCTGTGTTACCAACACTAATACAAAACAAGGGAAGGGGGGTGTAAAAACAGATAAACAGGGAGAGTGGAACCAAGAAATCAATTTATTCCCATTACGAGAAGTACCTATGGGAGGAGTCCAGGGGGGAATGGGATTTGTGAATGCTCCTTTAACTTCTACAGAAGTTAGGAATTTCAAAAAGGAGATTAAAGGGCTATTAGATGACCCTATAGGTACGGCTGAACAATTAGATCAATTCCTAGGGCCCAATATTTTCACTTGGGAAGAAATGCAATCAATAATGAAAATAATATTTTCCCAAGAGGAAAGAGATATGATTAGAACTGCTGGGATAAAAATATGGGAAAGAGAAAACCAACAAGGCCCACCGGGAGAACAGAAATTGCCAACTGCACCTCCTGATTTGAACCAGAATGATGAAGTTGGGAGGGGAAGTATGAATGATCATCGTAATTTGATAATCAAAGGGATAAAGGAGGGGGCGCCCCGAGGGCAAAATGTTAGAAAAGCCTTTGAGGGACAACAGGGAAAAGAGGAAACCCCAACTGAATGGCTGGAAAGGCTCCGAAAAAATATGAAACAATACTCTGGAATAGACCCTGAGTCCCTAGCAGGACAAGCCCTGCTGAGGGTCAATTTTGTCACCCGGGCATGGCCAGATATTAGAAAAAAACTAGAAAAATTGGAAGACTGGCACGACAAACCCTTAAATGACTTATTAAGAGAAGCTCAAAGGGTTTATGTACGGAGAGATGAAGAAAAAGCTAAAGTGGAAACAAAAATCATGGTAGCCACTATGAGGGAAAACACTTTGCAGAAAAATCTGAATCAAAAACCCTCAGGAATTCCTCCTAAACACTCAGGGGCTAGAAGTGGGGAAAAGGGAAGAAATAAAAATCCAGCACAATCAAAATTCCCAGGACAACCCAGGAATACCTGTTTTTATTGCAAAAAGGAAGGGCATTTTAAACGAGAATGCCCTCACTTAAGGAGGGATCTAAAGATATTTCAAGAGACACCTCCAGAGGAAGAATAGGGGAGTCACTGGCTCTATTTTTTGGGGGACAAATACCATCTGGAGCCTTTGATAACTTTAAAAGTGGGCCCCCAAGAGGAGACATTAGAATTTATAGTTGATACTGGGGCAGAAAGGACTTGTGTTGTTAATATTCCAAAGGGATGTGATATAAGTAATGATTCTGTAAAAGTAACAGGGGCGAAAGGGGAAGGGTTTAAAGTTCCTGTCATTAAAAATGTGGTCATAGAAGGAGAAACAAAAATAGGAATAGGAGATGTTTTACTAGTTCCTGGGGCTGGCAGCAACTTATTGGGAAGGGATTTACAGATACAATTAGGAATTGGGGTTATCCCAGTAGAAGGGAAAATGACAGCCAAAGTGTTAAAACTTGACCAAGAAGATGAAGAGAAAACTAACAAAGAAGTTTGGGCTGGAAAAGGAAATAGGGGTGGATTGAATATTGACCCCATAAGGGTCACTACTGAAAGGGAAGAACGTCCCATACGTATACGTCAGTACCCTATTTCTTTGGAGGGGAGAGAAGGCTTAAAGCCAGTAATAGAAGAATTGATAAAGGATGGGACATTGGAACCTTGTAAATCTCCTCATAACACCCCTATACTCCCAGTAAAGAAACCTGATGGAAATTACAGATTAGTGCAAGATTTAAGGGAGGTAAATAAAAGAACACGAGCCCGTTACCCTGTGGTTCCTAATCCTTATACTCTTTTAAGTAAAGTCCCACCTCAACATCAGTGGTTCAGTGTGGTGGATCTTAAAGATGCTTTCTGGGCCTGCCCACTGGCAGAAGAAAGCCGAGATATTTTTGCCTTTGAATGGGAAGATCCAAATACCGGGAGAAAGCAACAATTAAGATGGACAAAATTACCACAAGGATTCACAGAGTCCCCAAATCTATTCGGGCAAGCCTTAGAAGAGATACTACAAACTTTCCCCACTCCTGTAGGAATACAAATTATCCAATATGTGGATGATCTCCTAATATCAGGAGAAATAGAAGCTGAAGTTAGAGAAGCTACTATAAAACTTCTGAATTTTCTTGGGGAAAAGGGACTCAGAGTATCAAAAGGAAAGTTACAGTTTGTGGAATCAGAGGTAAAATATCTTGGTCACCTGATAAGCAAAGGTAGCAGGAAATTAAATCCTGAAAGAATTGCAGGGATCCTATCCCTTCCTCCTCCCTCTTCAAAGAAAGAGGTTAGGAAACTGCTAGGACTGTTAGGATATTGTAGATTGTGGATTGAAGGATACACACAAGCAGTAAAATTTTTGTATGAGAAATTGACAGGGGGAGACAATATAAGATGGACTAAAGATGATGATGATAAATTAGAACAATTGAAATTGAAACTAGCCTCAGTACCAGCCCTAAGCCTACCCTCCTTAGAAAAACCCTTTCATTTATATGTTAATGTGGAAAACGGAGTAGCTCACGGGGTTTTAGTTCAAGAATGGGGGGGGGTGAAGAAACCAATAGCCTTTTTATCCAAATTATTGGATCCAGTGAGCCATGGCTGGCCAGTATGTATTCAGGCAATAGCAGCTACTGCTATTTTGGTGGAGGAAAGCCGTCAGCTCACCTTTGGAAGTAAATTAATTGTATGCACACCCCATGCTGTCCGAAATGTGCTAAATCAAAAAGCTGAAAAATGGTTAACAGACTCCAGGATGTTAAAATATGAAGCAATCTTAATTGACAATAATGATTTGACAATAGAAACAAGCAGGAGTCTCAATCCGGCCCAATTTCTGTATGGGGAACCAAAAGATGATTTGGCACATAATTGTCTGGAAATCATACAATGCCAAACTAAAGTTCGGGAAGATTTAGCAGAACAAGCCCTTTTGGAGGGAAAAAAAAATATATGTTGATGGTTCATCCAGATGCTTGCAAGGAAAAAGAATGTCGGGATATGCTGTAGTTGATGGGGGAAAATATGCAGACCATCGAAAAAGGAAGTCTACCTTCAAACTGGTCTGCTCAATCTTGTGAATTATATGCTCTAAAAAGAGCACTGGAGCATTTAGCACATAAAAAGGGGACCATCTATACTGACTCAAAGTATGCCTTTGGAGTAATTCATACCTTTGGGAAAATTTGGGAAGAAAGGGGGTTACTAAACTCAAAAGGGAAGGGACTAGTACATGAGGGACTTATTTTAGAAGTTTTAGAAGCGTTAAAACTGCCTGAGGAGATAGCTGTAGTACATATCAAAGGACACCAAAAGGGAATGACACCTGAAATAAGAGGGAATAACTTGGCGGATCAGGAGGCTAAAGAAGCGGCAGAAAATGGGGACAAACGAGTAATGTTAATTTTAACCCCAGACAGGGAAGAATTGGAAATCCCTAAATTTAGTGAGAAAGAAGAAAAAAAATTGCTTAAGATAGGGGGAGAACGGGATCAGTCTGGAAAGTGGAAACTCCCTGATGGGAGACAGTTACTTAATAAGCCACTCACCAGAAAAATATTAGAAGATATGCATCAGAAAACTCATTGGGGTACTCAGGCTTTGTGTGATCACTTTCTAAGGGATTTTGGATGCATTGGAATTTTTGGGGTAGCAAAACAAATAACTGAAAACTGCATAACTTGCCAAAAGGTAAATAGAAAAATAATGAGAAAAACACCATTAGGTGGCAGTGAATTAGCCTTACGGCCATTTCAAAGTATTCAAGTGGATTTCACTGAACTTCCCCAAGTCCAAAAATGGAAGTTCCTATTGGTAATAGTAGACCACTTAACTCACTGGGTGGAAGCTATTCCTGCCGCCAGGGCCACAGCTAATGTGGTGTGTAAAACTCTTTTGGAACAGATTATTCCCAGGTATGGAATGATTAATAAAATAGACTCAGATAGAGGAACACATTTTACATCTAAAGTCTTACAGCAAATAACCCAAACCTTGGGAATAAAATGGGAATTGCATACCCCCTGGCACCCACAAAGTTCAGGCCGGGTGGAAAGAATGAATCAAACTTTAAAGAAGACCTTAACAAAATTAATGATTGAAACCCAGATGTCCTGGGTAAAATGTTTACCTCTGGCTCTATTAAGGGTTCGAACACAACTCAGGTCAGACCTGGGAGTGTCACCCTATGAAATGATGTTTGGACTACCCTTCCTTACCACCCGACATGAAACTGCCACTTATGAAGTAGGGGAAATAAGTGTCAGAAAATATGTCACCACAATTGCTAAAACACTTGAAAACCTAAGGCTAAAAGGAATGATCCCTCAAACCACCCCTTTGGAGTTCAAAATTCATAATATTCATCCAGGAGAATGGGTACTGGTAAAGACATGGAAGGAACAATCTTTGACTCCTCAATGGGAAGGTCCTTTTCAGGTACTGCTGACAACGGAGGCTGCAATCAGGACCAGGGAGCGAGGTTGGATCCACGCCAGTAGAATCAAGGGACCTGTGAAAAGACCTGAGGAGTGGACTATAACTTCTGAACCAGGTGATACCAAATTGACTCTAAAGCGGGGGCTGGGTGGTAACGAACTGGGACAATCCACAGGATCCAAGGGATGAGCAAAGAATCACGCCTAATTGGGAAGTGAGACCAAGCCTGTATCAGTGGTTTCAAGTCCTGCCTGGACAAGTTCTGAGACACCTTCGATATCCACCTTGGGGAGGAATACTCCCTCTCCAAACAGGAGGATCGGGGCTGTTTCGGTCGGGAAATCCTCATATTTTTGCTTTGGCCTGTGATCTGTATAAAGAAGGGGGAGAACCACAACTTCCATCAGTGCCACACCATATACCTTGTATAAATCATCCCAATATGGGACATGCTAGCTGGGTTAAATATAAGTGTTTAAGTTGTGGGAAAAATTGGTATTGCAGCTCACACAATCGGCGTTCTTGTTGTAGGGAGTGTCGAGCACATAATAGATCCTCTATCCAAACAGAATTGCAGGCAACTGAAATAATAACTCTGTTCTGTGGATGGGAATTACTGGTGCCTGTTGAGTGGGAAATACCTGAAGAACGGTGGAATACTACTGTTAAAAGGTGTCAGAAGAGATTTGCTTGGAAATTACAAAAGAGGAAGTGACAAGGAAATAGGGGGCAAGACCAGATTGGCCTCTATAACTCGCCACCAAGAAGAATATAAAACACCTGCTGTGAGCCGCAACCTCCTAGGCAGGATGGGTGGGGGTGTAAGCCATACTGGACCCCTATTATTCCTCCTTCTGTCACTTATCCTTTTCCCTTTTGGGACCCCAGCAAAGCCATGTTACAAATGCTATCGAAAACTTTACATGGAAAAACGCCGGGGTTTCTTTCTTATTACCCACACCAATATCAATAGTCACTGCTATAACCCATCCAAGTTAAGTACCTGTATACATAAAGGAGAAAAATATTGGATCACAGAAAACCGGAATCAGTGGTACTAGATTGGGAAGCACTTGCCCAAAAGGGGAAAAATGGATTTGCTTCACGGGGGCGGTCAAGGGAAAGACCCAAGATTTGATAAAAGAGCAAGTGATAAGAAAAAAGATAAAACCAACACAGAAACATAAACCTAACTTAACCTCACATCAGGACCTGTATGCAAGGCTCAAACAGCAATTAAAACGGGAAATAGATATCTCAAGACTAGGGAAAAACCTGTTTGTGGATTTAGGGGAGAGGATAAGTAAAGAACTTAACATAACGAACTGCTGGGTCTGTGGAGGAGCCTTGATGACGGAGGAATGGCCATGGAAAGGTAGTAGCATAGGCCCGGTGGAACTCCTTAAGTGGAACCGGACCAATATAAGAGGGGGGACTCGACCAGAAGGATGGATTCTAAGTTCAACAGTGATAGGGGAAGAATGTTTATGGCAGACAGGGAAGAAATTTATTAAAGAAATAGGGAAAACTCCCTGTAAAAGGTATAAGGTTAGCAATGGAACTTCTACATGGTGGATCCCAGAGGAACCAACTCTGTATTGGACTCAAGGAAAAGTAAAAGAAAAGAATTGTGTGTATGATAATCGAACCAGACTCTTCAGATGTAATGGTAAAGGGAAAAATCCTTACTCTGGAATCCCAGAAATATCTAAATTTTGGGAAAATATAAATCAACAGAAAAATGACTATTGGAAGGCACCAGATGGCTTATTTTGGATATGTGGGAGAAGGGCATACCCAAAGCTCCCTTCACAATGGAAAGGGAGTTGTACTCTGGGAATCATTCAACCAGGATTCTTCCTTTTGCCAGGACCAGATGGAGATCAATTGGGAGTGCCGGTTTATGAGGACCTAAAAAGAAATAAAAGGGAATTGTTTGGAGGACCTCAAAAATGGGGAGATGAGGAATGGCCCCCTGAACGCATACTAGAAACATATGGGCCAGCTACTTGGGCACAAAATGGAAGTTGGGGATATCGAACCCCAATTTACATGCTAAATCGCATTATAAGACTCCAAGCTGTAGTAGAAATCATAACCAATGAAACAGCTGGGGCTATGGAATTAATAGTCAGTCAGCAACGTCAAGCCAGAGCTGCAATATATCAGAATAGACTGGCTTTGGACTATCTATTGGCTGAAGAGGGGGGTGTTTGCGGGAAATTTAATACATCAGATTGTTGTTGGCAAATTGATGACAATGGAAATGCCGTTCTAGATATCGCCAAGAACATCAGAAAAATAGCCCATGTGCCAGTCCAAAAATGGGAATCAATGATGACCACCAATTGGTGGAATAACCTGTTGGGGACAGAATGGTGGAAGAAGCTAGGTTTCTTCCTCCTATGCGCTACAGCTGGTTTAATATTCCTTCCTTGTCTAATCCCCTGTTTCATCCAACTAATCACCAAAGTGGTGCAGGGCATGCAAATAGTAGCAATGCCTACAGACCCAAAATTGGCTACATCTGGAACGGCACAAAAAAATCATGATATTAAGAAAACAAAATAATGTGAAAGATTCTCTAGAAGAAGCTAAATTGATTTGTGAGAAAAATGAACGAGTGCTAGAAGCTAGGAAACAAGAATTATTGCTCAAGCCAAATGATTTATAAAAAAAATAAAAGGAGGAGTTGTTGTGAATTCATGTTGTAAATATTGGCTTTTCACAATTATTCTGATAAATATATATTATATGCTTTCACTATATTCTTTTCTCTCTTAGCAAGTTACAGGCTTAGACAGGAATTCTGAATGGTAAGGATGTGTTTCATCCGGACAAGGCAAGACAATGGGAGGATCAAGCTGTGGAAAACAGGCTGTTATCAGCAGCAGGAAATGGAGAGCAAACTGTTATCAAAAAAACCAGTACCAGGACATGGGCAGGGGGGAAAGATAAGCTCAGCTGCCCTCAGAAGAAGGATGAGGGGCCCAGACCCTTATCAACAACTGACCATCTGCAGAAAAAAGGAAACCAGACTCCAAAAGAATGCTGACCAGCTAGAATAATGATGACCAACAAAAAAATTATGCTGACCAGCAGAAAATGAGACTGTGCAAGAGCATGATCCAAGAAGGCGGAACCAGGGAGGGGACATGCTTGAATATGCATTAACCCCTCACAGCAAGGATGGGATAAAAGGGGTATCCCTAAGATACCAGGTGTGCTCTTGGCAGAGCGCCAAGGCACCCGGCCGTAACTCTTTGCTTTACTTTATGTCTCTTATTGTCTTTATTAAACTTTTTAAAATTTACAGGAGTGAACTTCGTTTTTCACATACATATAATTCAAATTCTTTTTCTGTATCTGGAAGAGCTAGGACTGGGGCCCTAACCAATTTGTCTTTTAATTTTTTAAAACTTTGTTCTCTTTCTGGTGTCCATACCACTACATTAGGACTGTCTTGTGTTAAAAAGCCATATAAAGGTCTGGCCACAACAGAAAAGTCTTCTATCCACACTCGGTAGTATCCTACCAACCCTAAAAACTGCCGTAATTCCCTTTTTGTTTGGGGTAATGGTACTTGTAGAATTCCTTGTATCCTTTCTGGATCAATACACCGTAACCCTCCAGTTAAAATATGTCCCAAATATTTGACCTGTTTCTCTTCCAACTGTGCTTTCTTTTCAGACACTCTAAGTCCTTTTTTAGCAAGAAAATTAAGCAGTTTCACAGTAGCTCTTTCAACCATTTCCTCTTGTTCCCCTGATAACAGTAAATCATCCACATACTGTAACAACTTAACTCCAGAGGGTGGAGTAAATTCTCTTAGTATTTTTTGCAAAGCTTGTCCAAACAAAACAGGTGACTCTGTATAACCCTGTGGGAGGACTGTCCAAGTCAATTGCTGTTTTACCATTTTACCTCCTTCCTCTTGTTCCCACTCAAAGGCAAAATACTGTTTACTCTCTTCTGTAATCGGACACCCCCAGAAAGCATCCTTTAAATCCAGTACTGAATAGTACTGATGTGAGGAGGGGACCTGGTTCAGAATCGTATAGGGATCTGGAACTGTGGGATGCCGTGATTTGACAATTTTATTTATTATTCTTAAATCTTGCACCATTCTGTAGGTTCCATCTGGTTTCTTAACTGGCAGGATAGGGGTGTTATAAGGAGACATGCACGGTTCCAACAGACCTGCCTTTAGCAGGGACTCAGTGATAGGCTGTAACCCCTTCCTTCCCTCCCTTGAAAGAGGGTACTGTTTTTTTGACACAACTTGTCCTGGTTGCTTCAAAGTAATTTGGAGAGGCTCTATGTCTAATTTTCCATATTTCCCCGGGGCTGCCCACGCTTCCGGATCTATTTCAGCATAAGCTCTCTCAGACATTTTACACAAAGATATTACAGTGCTGGACTCAGTGTCATTTTGTATAATACTGATTTGCATTCCCATTTTTGCCATCAAATCTCTTCCCAGTAAATTACAATCACGATTAGGAACAAACAGGAACTCATGCATTTCAAACTTGTCCCCCATATCTATTAACAGCGGTTGAATAAAATGCAGTCTCTCATCTTTTCCGCTTACTCCTTGAATAACCAATGGCCTTTTTGACAGTTTCCCTCCTTTAGGTATAAAATTTAAGGTGGATCGAGAGGCACCTGTGTCTACTAGAAAACACACCTCCTCTCGATCCGGACCCGCCTTAAAAGTTATCAAGGGCTCCTGAGTGGTGGGTCCCTGGTATAATGGAAGCCCCTGACATCCCTAACAATCCATTTCCATTATACTCTGGACTTCTTCCTCTTGTGGGTCCAGCTCTTTCTGTGGGCATTCCCTTTTCCAATGCCCTTCTTTCCTGCAGATGGCACATTGGTTCCTCCCCAGCCGCTGTTTGGGTCGGTTTTCCCCTGTCTAGGGGGGAATGCCCTGGACACCTCTTTGTGGCCGACCCCATCCCCTCTGCCCCAGGGGACCCCTTGGACCTTGTGGTTTATTCTTTTGGGGCTGCAAAAACTCTGCCATCATCTTTGCCTTAGCTCTTACTTTTTCTTCATCCCTTCTTACATATATTTGCTGTGTTTTTCTCACCAATTCTTCTAGTGGCTTATTCTGCCACTCTTGATCTTTTTGTACTCCTTTCCTTATGTCAGGCCAAGCCTTAGTAACAAATTGTACTTTTAACAATGTGTCAAAGGCTTGCCCCTCAGGGTCCATTCCCCCATGCTTACGCAAGGCATCCCTAATCCTCTCTAACCAATGAGAGGGGCTTTCATGTTTCTCCTGTTCTAATGACATAGCCTTAGCTATGTTGTTAGTTCTAGGAGCTGCTGATTTGATTGCCCTAATCAAATAAGCACGGTAATCACGGAGGCGAGCCAAGCTGGCCTGGTTATTTGGATCCCACTGGGGGTCCACCTGTGGGATGGCATCATCCACTATAGGTACATTAGGTCCAGCCCCCCCCACTGCCTGTGGATGTTCATCTTCCCACAGCTGCTGAGCTTTTTGCAAAATCATTCATTTCTCTGATGGCCCAAACAAAATCCCCATAAGAAAATCCCAATCTTTCCAGGTATAATCTGCATTTCCCAAATATTCTTCTATCTTTTCCCCCACCCCTATGGGATCATTTAAGTATGGGGGTAATTCTTTTTTCAATCCTCTTATATCCTGGGTAGTAAGTGGTACAACTACAAACCCAAATCCTCCCCCTTGACCTCCCAAAGGGACTTGGCGGAGTGGCATTTGATGGACTCCTGTCTCTTGGATCTGGGGGGCTTCTGATGCTCTAAATTGAGTTCCCCTTCTAGTCCTAGGGGGTGATATGATATGCTGCTCCCCCCCCCCCCCCCACACCATTGTTATTCTCAGGTGGAGCTGTAGGAACAGCATTTCCCTGATCGCTTTGCCCTGGAAGATGAGGATACAGGGCATCTTCAGCTGGCCCTGGGTCAGCTGGTAACACCGGAGGACAAGATGGGGGAAGGTGCTGAAAAACATCCCAGTCTTCACCATTTTCCTCTTCCCCCCCTTTTTCCTCTTCTCCTTTTTTTCTTAACACATAGATTTCTCCTGTTGCTTGTTTAAACTATATTAATCCACATTCTCTTTCAATCCATCCTTTCCAATTCTCCTCTAGATGCCTTCACAGAATTCGACACAAATGAATTCTATCTGTTCCATAAGATGGCCATATAAGTCCATTCGGCAACTTATACTCTGGCCATACATAATAACAATATTTTACCATCATCTCCATAGTTACTTCTGGGTGAATGCACAATCTGTCCCAAGATCTCAGCATTCTCCCCAAGGGACTCTCCGGGGGTATTGTGGGATCGTCATCCCTTTTGCCGAGACCCCTTCCCGGCTGTACCCTTGAAACCCTCCATGGGTGCCCTGTTTGACCTGTGCTACCCTCCCTGGGTGCCCTCCCAGGCTTGCTCCCCGAAGATCCCATTTTACTCACCGGTGAGGTTTTCAGTGGTCCTTCCCTGTGGACTCTTCACGGACCCCCTTGGTCCGCCACTCGTCTGTCTCCTGGACAGTCTCGGGAACCCAATCGATCGCCCGGTGCCGGCCGCCACCAAGGGGAGCTGATCACCGAAACTGGGTGAGGCGCACCTTCAGCTCCGCTAGCTGCCCACCGCCCCGGACGGTGGAAATATCCCGGACCGAGCCCCCAGAAATTGTCAGGAAAATGAATCCACAAACACCAGAGGTTTATGTCCAAAAAGGAGACAGAGGAGTCCTTTTACTTTATTCGAATAAAGGGAGAGGCCATGGGGCATTTCCCTGGGGTCTCTCAAATTTTTGGAGGGCGCAGACTCCTTTTTATCCTAATTCCCAGCCGCTTGTCCCTTCTCTCTTTCCCCATAGGCTGAGGTACTTGATAGGTACAGGCTTCCCGGAACGCCTGACACCAGCGGCGATACCTTCCCCCCCCCACCCCCAATGCATAATCCCTTCTTAACTTTTATGGAATTCATAGTGTTCTTTCAGTGTCTCTTTGATCTTCTACTGGAATCCATCCCATTGTTTCTGTTGTCTCTCACTGATAGCTACATCTTATCAACTGACCCACAGCTTGTTTGTAAAGACAAACCCGTCATTCCTCTCAATTATCTTGAGCAGTTAGAAGCCCTCTTTCCTTCAAGATGGCTCCATAGGTATGAACCACACTAAAGGCATATTTGGAGTCAGTCCATATGTTCACCTTCTTTCTGTTATAAATTTGTATTGTAATATTGGCTTTCGCAGATGAATATTATATGTTAAATACTTTTTAGCTATGTATGTACTTTTTTTCTTGCTAACAAGTCTTAAGCTTAAAAGAATTTCCTAGGTACAAGGCAAGGAAACCCCAGAGGGCAAGGACAGTGGGGCCCAAGCTGTTATCAAGAGAACAATAGAGGCCAAACTGTTATCAGCGGAAGATATGAAACCCAGCTGTTCTCAGGGGAAGGATGACGGGCCGGACTGTTATCTGCCCTGACCATTTGCAAAAAGAAAGGAAACCAAACTCCAAAATAATGATGACCAGCAAGAATAATGATGACCAGCAAAAATATATGCTGACCAGCAGAAAATAAAATTGTGAAGAGCATGATCCAAGAAGGCAGAACCAGGGAGGGGACATGCTTGAATATGCATTAACCCCTCACAGCAGGAGGGGATAAAAAAGGTATCCCTGAGATACCAGGTGTGTTCCTGGCAAGGTGCCAGGGCACCTGGCCGTTTTAACCCTTTACTTTATTTATTTTGTCTCCTAATTGTCTTTTATTTATATTAAATTCTTTTTATAATTTATTAAGTGAATCTCGTTTTTAAGGATTTTTGGGGGCTCTCGCCCGGGATAAGCACCTCACCTCTAGGACCACTGGAGATCCAGAACGGGGAAACAGGCGCGCCCCTGCTGAGTTCAGCAGACCCCGCTCCGTTTCTCCTAGCGTGGGCCAAGTGGCTGCAGGTCAAAACCCCGAGGACAAGGAGAGGAATAAAGCAAAGGAAAGGGGAAAAGGCTCCCTAAAAACCGCGGTGTTTTTGCTCCGTAATTCTTGTGCGCGAAGACCCAAAGAAGAAGATGGATTGTAAGTAATCTTTGGGGGAGTGGGAAGCGGGGGTTTCAAGATACCCCCGGGGTTACTGGGACTGGGTCTCAGGGGAGTGGTTAGCCCCTCGGGAAAGGGAGCCCAAGGTTTTCCTGGCACAATCCACTGGGAGAACAGAGTAAAATGTGGATTCTCTAAAACTTTGTCAAGATGAGGATTAAATCCAAGAAATTTGGACTTAAAACTGCCAAATTGAGGAATAATCCAAGAAACTTGGGATATTTGACATATTACAGTGCCCATGGGCTTATATTAACAAGTAACTGGGAAGTAAAGAGCACCTTATTGTCTTGCTGTGACTGGGTGGAGTTGAACGAACAGATGTGAGAATGCGTAAATAGGTGTGATTGTTGCATTAAAGTTTGTGGGTTTTTTTTGGAATTGTGTTGCTAAAGAGGAAAGGTATCCTGTGCTGTGCTGGAGTAAAAGTGAACACGGGTCGATGTTTCCACAGGGACTGGATCACGGTGGGGACACATGGAGTGTTTCGCTTCCTCCCTGCGAGCTCCTGTCTTGGAGCCCCCGGGGGGTGGGGGCAAACCAGAACTGGGGCTTGTAGCCCAGGAGCCGTGGGGGTGTTGTATCAAATCTGTTCTCAGCGGGATAGCAGCTCTGGTCTCAGAGCAAAGCCAAGGTTATGTTTAGTGGAGATCTTCCCTCCGCGCCTTTCTTCCCCCCCCGGGCAACAAGAGCTGCTTGCGGGGGAGGGGTCGCTTTGGTGAGCTGGTATGTGATTCAGCGTTTGAAGTTGTTTGTTTTTTGGTTTTTTTTAGAAGTTTTTTTTTGCCCCACTGTGGCAGCGGTGAAAGGTTTTCCTGGGAGATGGTGCTCCCAGAGCTACTCCCTGCCGAGCTATTGGGACGGAGGGGCAGGTCAGCCTCAGGAGTGCAAGGGAACTCCTGGAGCTCCGGCCGGCGGTGAGTCGGGCCGAACCCTGACAAAATCAGGGCACGGAGGGTGCCCTGAGGGGATGAGTTCAGCCTATCCCTTTTGAGTAAAGTGAGGGCAGGGGCCTTCTAAGTCTTGGTGCCCCTGGATTGTTTAAACTTATTTTGGAGCTCTCAAGCCGCAGAGCTGTGTTTAGGTGGCTGCCGGCAGGCTGGATTGAACCACAGATGCTGGTTCGGGTTCCCTGCTCCAGGCACAGGGGGATCGGAGTAGCTCTCAGTGACTCCTGGAACCTCCTGAAGCTGTGAAACAGGCCGGGAACATGCCCAATGGTGAGAGAGCCAGGTGAGTCCCTCTGGGACCCAGGTTTTCTATGCCGGGGTCTTATGAGACCTTGGGCACATTAAGTTCTGTGATTCCGGGAGTAAAGACTGGTGTCAAACTGTCTCAGAGAGCTTTTTCTTAGCCAGATGTGTGAGTGAGATATAGAACAGTACTGGCGTATGGTATCAGCTCCAAACCAAGGGAACTGCAAGTTGCAAGCCTTTGTTTTACCGGGTTCTGAGAGAATTACGTATATGATGGTGCTGTGGGCTTCTGCAGCAGTAAGCTGTGTCGGTGATTAAAATTTGAGATTTCAGGAAGAGCAGAGAAGCTTTGGAGAGAAGCTTAGAAGAATTCCAAGAAATGCATCCTAGGAGAAAGTGGAAAAAGAAGTAAGCTCTGTTTGGTTTTTTGTTTGTTTGGTTTTTTTTTTTCTTGAGTGACTGCAATATTTATTTTGTAGAGAAACAAACCCATTTCTTAGTATGCCTTCCAATTTCTTTACTTTAGTGAATATCGTAGAATTTTGTGGTTGATTTTAATGTTAGAGGCAAGTTACAGTAATTTGTATAGTAGTCACTTCTTGAGGTGGAAACTTATCAGGTTGTCAATAAGTGTTAGAGCTGTTAACCCTAATGTTGTTTGTGTCCCGCGCTTATGGGCACAGCCCATGGTTCTTAACAGCAGAACCTGGTGCCAGCCTAAAAGCAAAATCCTGTAGATTGTTGTAAATCTTTTTACTGCTGCTGAAAATTATTTTGTCTCTCTTTTCACAATATGAAATGCTGATCATCTCTCTGATGATTGCTAAGGAGTCATTGTGATGGTGTGTTTAGCTGAAGATCAGGCTCAAAACTGCCATGATTTCTTGTTCTTTTGAATTTGCCGAGAAAGTGCACACGTCTCTAGGAATGCTTGTGTTGTTTTGCAGCTGTGCTTATTACAGAAGCAGAAGTGGACCCAGTTAAAAGATTAGAATTAAAATTGTTAGTCTTTCAAATTGAGAAGAGAATTGTGGAGACTCTAAACTTGGGCTATTTTAATAAGTACATGTGTTAATTTAGAGATGAGTCTTATTTTGTGAAAGAAGAGTTTGAAAACAATTGTAAGACTGGTTCTTGCTATAGATTGTTCATAGTATATAAGCTGCAAGTGCTGTTGAAACATAAAGGTATTGTCAGAAACTTGTCAATGTATCTAAATTCCTGTAAAAATAAAAGACCTGATCATATCTTGTCATGAAAAAAGTTACACTAGAGATTATTCACATTAAGCAGCTGTGTGAAGATGGATTCCTTTGTACTTGTAGAAGAAAATTTAGAGAAGAATGATGTCTGTGTCTTCATTTCTAGCTTGACTGAAGATCTGTTTAAGGCAGTGGAAATAGTAATTGCAGGTTTGTTTTAGTTGGTAAAAGTAGCTGGCTAGCTGACTGGTCTCTGTGTCTAGCACCTTTGATGGCTTTGGGGAGGGTCCCCAAAAAGAGGTGTTAGAATTTGTAGTTGATTCTGAAGCAAAGTAATTAGTGTAGTGCAGATTCTGGAGGGATGTGGTGTAAAGAGTGGCGAGATGATAGTGGCAGAGAGAGAGAGAGAGAGAGGTTTGCGATCTCTTTCATTAGAGTTGTAAAGATTTTTAGAAAGAGAGCGAGAAGTGTCTTGTTGGCTCCGAAGAATGAGCACTGGCTTGTGGGGAGAAAAAACTTTCAAGCGCGATTAGAGGTGAGAATTGTGCCCGAAATAAGGGATGTTAGGAGCATCTGGAGCGCTGGGTTAAGAGTTGCTAGGTTGTTGTTAGGTTAGGTGTTGTTTTATTGCTTTTATGTAAAGCGGCTGTAGTAAGACCCGGTCCCTGTAAGTGGTGAACAGCGGGGCCCGGTGTGGCGGCTCCCGGTCCTCTCCCACCCGATGTGAAGGGTGGCAGAGCGCGGTTCGTGAGGGGCGCTGCTGGAGCGGGACCCGCCGTGTCTGTGCCGGGGTCTCGAGGGGTGCGAGGTGCCGGCAGCGCTCGCCGACCCGGCAGCGGTGCTGGGTGAGGTTTGCTGCTGAGGAGCAAGCTGGCCCAGCAGAGGAGCCCCAGACCAGAGCGCTGTGGACTCCGGGCTCTGCCCCTCGGCTATGGTGGGAGCTGAGTGTGTTTGAAAATGCCAGTCCTGTGTGTGAAGGGACGGCGCAGCAGGGAAAGAGTGGACACGAGCTTTGCCCCAGGGTCAGCACGCAAGTGACAGCCTATGGGCCGTTGTGAAGTCCTGCGAGCCCCCCCATGTTGGGGGGGTTGCAGACGGCGCGGGCATTGCCGTGGGGCACACAAGCGGAACAAGCCGCGTGGGAATCCGTGTCGCTTTCCTGGTCGGCACGGAGGAGGCAGGGACTGCCAAGTCTTGCACAGCACAGGGAGGCGGTGCCACCGCTTCTGAGAGCCCGGCCAGGGCCGTCCCGTCACTGGGAACGACGCCAGGAGGGGGCAGGGGCGGCCCTCAAATGGCGCTGCCTTTCCCCACCGGCGGGCAAGGGCCGTCTGACGGCCTGGCTTCGGAGTTGGAAGGGAAAGCGTCCCTGGCTGCCTCTGCAACCGGGGCAGGGTCATACAATTCTCCTTTGTTTACCAGAGGGACTTACAGTGACTCTGGATTGTCGGGGCGAGTGTCTGTTCGAAGTGGAGGACACAGAGAGGGCCTTCACTCGAGTACACACTGGACTTCACCCCCTTGCCAGGTCACAGTACAACCCAGGGACCCTAGGAAGTTTTGGGATGAGGTCAAAGAAAAAGACATGGAAATGGGGGACTGGGAGCTCATGGAAAGATTTAGAATCATTTGATATGCGGATAGAAAAACTCTATAACTGGCAGAGTAGTTATAAGTGTAGGTATGAATTTATTCAGGGCTGAGGTGCATGGGGGATATCTCCTCCAAAAAGCATGCACACTTCTGAGCTTTGGCTTTCTCTTTTTATCCTTTACAAACTAGGGTTACACAATACGCCTAATACATATGTTGCGAATTCATGTTGTAAATATTGGCTTTTCACAATTATTCTGATAAATATATATTATATGCTTTCACTATATTCTTTTCTCTCTTAGCAAGTTATAGGCTTAGATAGGAATTCTGAATGGTAAGGATGTGTTTCATCCGGACAAGGCAAGACAATGGGAGGATCAAGCTGTGGAAAACAGGCTGTTATCAGCAGCAGGAAATGGAGAGCAAACTGTTATCAAAAAACCGGTACCAGGACGTGGGCAGGGGGGAAAGATAAGCTCAGCTGCCCTCAGAAGAAGGATGAGGGGCCCAGACCCTTATCAACAACTGACCATCTGCAGAAAAAAGGAAACCAGACTCCAAAAGAATGCTGACCAGCTAGAATAATGATGACCAGCAAAAAAATTATGCTGACCAGCAGAAAATGAGACTGTGCAAGAGCATGATCCAAGAAGGCGGAACCAGGGAGGGGACATGCTTGAATATGCATTAACCCCTCACAGCAAGGATGGGATAAAAGGGGTATCCCTAGGATACCAGGTGTTCCTGGCAAGGCGCCAGGGCACCCGGCCGTTTTAACCCTTTGCTTTATTTCTTATGTCTCCTAATTGTCTTTTATTTATATTAAATTATTTTTATAATCTATTAAGTGAATCTCGTTTTTAAGACATATTAATTTCCTAACCCCACCTGTCCTTGCTTCCTGTTAAAATTAGCTCCATGTACCTTTGCAGCTGCGCACTGGTCGTTTTTGGTCAGTTTGGTGGTCGTCTGGGGTCTTTGGGATGAGGTCAGCAATTTTCTATTTGGCTGAACTTTCACCTTGTCTTCTCTCACATGCTCCTTTTAGTCCTTTGACCACCTTTTGGACTTGGATACTGGTTTTTCCAGCTTAAGGGTCCAAAGAATCCCCTTATCCTGTGGTGCCTTTGTCTTTGCATTTTGTTTGTGTATTCTAGCTCTTTATCTTATCTTGCAGTCTCGCTCCTTTCTTGCTCTTGTCAGCTCCCCCTCTCTTCTGGTCAGGCATTTCTTTATGCTTAATTCTTAATTCTTAATTTCTCTCTTTCACATTGAACACAGTTTCCTTGATTTTTCAGATTCTGCCAGGAATAGACGATTTGGTGCCGGAGAGGCAAGCTCCAGCCAGGTGCCTGCCTTTGCTCCTGTGACATCTAAGGGGCAGGATCACAGAGATACTGTGACCTCGCAGGGGGGTCTTCAGGCTTTCCCTGTAATTAAAGGAAATTCTGGAACAGGATGGCCTAACACACACCAAGCACTGACCACAAAACCAGTGATGGGCATTAGAGACAAGGTTGCACAGCATGGACTGGGGTCTCAGGAGGTAATGCACATGATTCGCGTTCTTAATTCTGAGCCACTGGTACCATATGATATTAGGCACCTTGCTCAGGTGTTGTTTCAGCCTATTCAATTTGAGATTTTTGAGGACAACTGGAGTCAGATGGCCTCAAAAGTGGCTGGACGAAATAGTCAATTGCCTCAACGGAACCCTAGATATGGAGTTAGACCTGATCTGTTGACAGGGACTGGGAATTTTTCTAACCCTGATTTCCAGGTCATGTTCCACCTGCTGATTTTAGATCAGTGCCAGAAGTCTGGCTTTCCAGCTCTGATGAAAACAATAGAGCTGTCTGCTCCAAAGCAAAAGTTTGCTACCATCGTCCAGGGGGCATGGGACCCTTATATGCAGTTTGTTGAGAAACTATCTGCATCTTTGAAGAAGCAGGTACACGAACCAGAACAGAGATGCCTACTGCTCACACAGTTGGCAAGAAGCAATGCCAATGATGATTGTAAAAGGGTAATACAGGCCCTCCCAGGTGACCCATCTGTGGCACAGATGGCTCAGGCTTGTGCAAACATGGGCACTCCAGATTGCAAGATGGTTGCCTTGGCTACTGCATTACCAGGGTCCTCAAAAGGACAAAAAGGTAAGCAGCAGAAGCAGGAGACAGCACAAGCCACCAAAAAGCAGGGGAAACAAAAGCAGAAAGGGAAAGTGTCACTGTAGGACACCCAATGATTCACACAGACACGGCTCCTGTATGACAGGGAAAAAAACTGGTTTTATTCTTACAACTTCAGTATTTATAGATTCTCGACAATGACCAGGGATTGGATAGTTAGGTTACCACCTTTCCAATCACACTGGTTGTGCGAGACGTCCATCAAAAGACGTGTATCAGAAAGAATGTATATGTATCTATGTTTACAGTCACTGTCCTGGAAAAGTTCTTAGAAATTATGTAAACAAGATCGAAAGTCTTACTTTTCAGGGCTACATCTCATCCTTTTTGTCTTTAAAAAGAAAAAGAAAAAGAAAATGAACAGAGAAAACAACAACATCCTAAACAATCCAAAGGAAAATTAATAGAGAAAATAAACAATGCTCCATACAATCAGAAGGCTGTAATTTCAGGGTGATATCTCACCCTTACATTATTATAAAAAGAAAATAAATGTGAAAATGTGTCTAACATCAACACCTGCTCGTGGATGGGCCATTGGGGTGATCACTCACGTCATCCGCATCTCAGTCATCATCCGATGGCCCATCCATTCGATGACTTTCAATTTGGTCACGGTCTCCAACCCGCTCATTGGCCAGATGCTACCTCTGCGGTTGCAGGTCAGGACGAATGCACTTTGCAGGTACCCAGTGTAACCCACTATCTGTGGATACACACGCATACCCATGCCCTGAAGCAATAAGGTCATAGGGACCCTCCCACTGTTTGGTGACTAAATTCCTCACTCGAACTTTTGCTCAAGGCTGATGCGTCTCATCTGAAGCCCGCAAGGAAAGGTGATGGTTCAACATGACCAGGTTACTGGAGTTCTGCAGCACCGTGAGGTGATTGAGGGTATATAAAGCTTTTTCCAACTGACTGTACTGGGTCTCACCCTGCATTCCCTGTTTTTGCTTCTGTAGAACCCGCTTTAGCGTACCATGAGCATGTTCTACAATAGCCTGACGTGTCAGAGAATGAGGGATACCAAACTTGTGTGACACACCCCACATCTGCAGGAACTGCCGAACCTTCTGAGAGGCGTAAGCAGGACCATTATCGGTCTTCACAGCAGAAGGTACACCCAAGACAGCAAAGGCCTGCTGCCAGTGGGCAATGACATCGCAGGTCTTTTCTCCTGTGTGAGCCAAAGCCCACATTGCAGAGGAAAAAGTGTCCACACTGACATGCACGTACCAGAGCCGACCGAACTCGGCAACTTGGGTGACATCCGTCTGCCAAAGCTCCAAGGCCCGAAGGCCTCTGGGGTTTACCCCTGCCAGCAAAGGCGCAGCAAGCGCATGACAGTCATCACAAGACTTGACAATGTCATGGGCCTCAGGTGACGTCAGCTGGAACTGCTTCTGCAAAGTATGTGCATTCTGGTGGAAAAACCCATGAGATGCCTTGGCCTGGCTGAGCGTGTCAGGCTGAGGTGCAACCCATGCTGGGTTAGCCAATTTGTCAGCCCTCATGTTACCTTCTGCAATGAACCCTGGTAAACTGGTGTGACTCCTCACATGCAGAACGTAGTATAGATGCACCCGTGCCTAAATGGCACTCAACAGGGCCTTCAGTAAATGAAACAAGGCAGGATTGCTGACCTCCTTCAGGACTGAATGACCCAACCACTAAGCGATGTCAGCCACAAAGGTGGAATCCGTGACCAAATTGAAAGGTTCCTGGGAAACTTCTGAAATGGCATGACAGGAGCCCATAATTCCACTAATTGGGCTGACCCAGCTTCATGACTCTCCAAAACCTGCCACTCAGATCCATCCTTCCTGGTAGCAATGGACTTCCCAGTCCTCCCCAAAACGTCAGTAAAGACAGTGGGTCCTTGCACAGGCTCCTGACTATGTTTGGGCAGCAAAGAAAGTTCAGTGAAGTTTGCCACATGCAATAGCTTGTGGCTGGGCAGATGATAAGTGATCTGCCTAGAAAAATTCTCCAGAGCACTTAGCATGGAAATACTGTCCACAAAGCTCTAGTCAAAATCCTCCCGTGGTACCAGGAGCACAATCTTCGCAGGATCCACACGCATCAATTGCAAACACCATTGCTGGCATTTGATTATCAAACGAGCTATCAGCTCAAACAATGCAGTTTCTGTCCTCTGCGGCAGATGGGGCAGGAAGACCCATTCCAGGATATGCAAGCGATCGGACCACTCATCATTCCACTGGCTAATGATACCTGTGGGATGCAAATCTGCAGTAGTAATGAAAACAGTGACATCAATGGAAGGATCAATGCGATAAACCAGAAGAGCAGAAACTGCTCGCTAAATCTCCTTCAGCATCTGCCGTGCCTCTGGGGTCAGTGTCCGAGGTGACTTTAAATCAGTCACCCTTTAACAAACCAAACAAAGGAGACTGTTGTGTCGTGGTCAGTCTCAAATAGGGATGCAACCAAGTAACGACACCCACCAATTTTTGGACATCATTCAGTGTCTTCACTGAATGCACAAATTGCACCTCCTGATGTTGGACTGTTCGTTCCAAAATTTTCACCCCTAAGTACTTCCAAGGAGGTTGTTGCTGAACCTTTTCTGGAGCCACTTGCAGCCCATGAGAGTGCAAGGCAGTGAGCAGCTGAGGCTGTATTCTCAGCAGTTCATCCTGGGTGGGCGCAGCCACCAAGATGTCATCCATATAAAGATAGAGATGGGCATCAGGAAACTGCTTGCGAACTCCAGACAGGGCTCGAGCCATATACCATTGGCAAATGGCTGGTGAAGTTCACATGCCTTGCAGCAAAACCCTCCATTGATATCTCTGTGCTGGCTCAGCATTATTGACAGATGGCACCGAGAAGGCAAATTTCGTTCTGTCATCGGGATGCAAAGGAATTGTAAAGAAACAATCCTTCAGATCCACGATGAGAACTGGCCAGTCATTGGGAAGCATGGTGGGTTATGGCATGCCAACCTGCAACATCCCCATGCTTTCCATCACAGCATTAACTTTCTGGAGGTGCTGCAGCAACCTCCATTTCCCAAACTTCTTCTTGATACAGAAAACAGGAGTGTTTCAGGGACTGGTTGAAGGCTCCAGATGATCCTGGTCTAACTGTTCTTGCACCAAATCACGGAGGGTAACTAGCTTATCATGAGGGAGGGGCCACTGGTTCTCCCAAACAGGTTTGTCTACCAGTCACCGTATAGGAGGCCTTAGACAGTCTGCACCCTCCAGTTCAGTGGCCCCCATCAAAAATTCATCCCAATACGCACCCCCCACGCAGCCAGAACATCCCTCCCCCAGAGAGTTATCTGGGAGTCCTTCGTGACGTACGGCCAAACCATGACTGTGCCTCCCTCCGGGTTCGTGACGAACATGGGCCTTCGACTCACATAGCATTGTGCAGCTCCTGCCAGTCCTGTGACCGACACACACATCGGGTCCAAGGGCCACTCCAAGGGGCAATCATCAAGCCTGACAATCGTGACATCCACACCAGTGTCAAGAAGCCCACGGCGGCTAACCTCTGGTGGTGTCTCACCAGGGATGGACAGGGTGCAGACCCGTTCAGGATGATCCTTGGTCATCAGGACAGCAGTCCAGTGAACCTGAGGTGGCTCAGTGGACCCAAAGCCACCATTTCCCCTCAGCCAGTTCTCAGGTCTGAGAACAAGACTTAAAAGGCACAAGTTCAGCAAGTCTAGTTCCTGCAGGGATAGTGACGGGGGGGAGAGCATGGAAACCATGGCATAAACCCACCCCGTGAATTCCGAATCAATGATTCCTAGGTGCACAATGATGCCCTGAGCAGTGGTACTAGATCTCCCCACAAGAAGAGCATACATGCCTGCCGCGGTGGAGGAAAGCCCGGAGCACCGCGACTTCTCTAGAGAAACGGCCCTGAGAAGGGCCGGGTCGAAGTGCGTGAGCAGCTTCGAGCAGTCGAGTGATTCCAGCTCAGGCTCAACGGTAGTTGAGTGATTTCAGCTCATCTCGGCAGCGGCGGGCAGGCAACGCAAGAAGTAGGGACGAGAATGCTGGTCCAGCGTTCCACCAAGGCAAAACCTTTTATTCAGGCAGAGCTTTGGCGAAGGGTGCCGGCAACAGCGAATCTCCCAAACAGGGGAAAATCCGGGATATTTATGGGGAAGGAGAGGGGCGGGGGGAAGCCCGAGATACCTGTATCGGGGTGGGACAGCAGGGGAGAACACCAATGAAACACAACAGTTTAATATATCTAACTCAAAGACCCCTGGGAGCGACACATTGTGTCTCTCTCACAGAGAAGTATCTCCTCTCCAGGGGAGAGCCAGGATCTCGGGCCCAGCGGGCTCCTCCATACCCACAACTCCCACTTCTTTACTTATTAAAAAGGCATCCCCTAGAGAGTTAGCTGATAGCTTTTTAAAACATGAAAACATACTTAGAAAGATAATAACAATCAAGAAAACCCAACAAATGTTCTTGAGGACGGAGGCAACCCATCTCTCGAGTCCCCAGCTCACAAAAAGGTCTTCAAGCCACGGGGGCTCCTTTTCAGCCTGGGGTTTTTGGACTGCATGTTGGAGTCTCTGGATGCGGGCGTGGATGCCTTCACTGGGGCTGGAGAGGTTAAAGCAGCACAAACCGTCTGATTCCTTGCAGCCGTGTCCATGGGCCAGGAGTAGAAAGTCTATGGCAGCTCGGTTTTGCAGCGTAGCATGCCTAACAGTCTCTTCATCTGTCAGGAGGTCACTCAGGACAGAGGAGGTCCGGTTGGCCTGCTTACCAAGCCAACACTCCAGGTGAGAAGGCTCACCAAGGGCTTTAGCAGCAGTTTCCCACGGCAAAAATGCTGACATCACCACCCTCTTTGTGTAGGACCGATCTTTAATTTGGCTATTGCAATTTTCATCTAATTGGGCGAGATCTTTCTTTTGGCGGGCCAATTCATTCTTTTTCAGCCAATCATGTATTAGAGTTGAATTTGGAGTGAGGATGGTAAGCTGTCCAAGCGTGCAAGGACCTCCCCGGAGTCAGGAAGGGATTCCTGCCCACACTCTATCCCCACAGATCAAGAACACTCCCCGGGGCAGCACTCTGGGATAGTGAGAGGAGGTGGATCGTGTGCTGCTGGTGTAATTGCACCATTTGGACTGACTGTAAATTTTACTGTTGGGAAGTCACATTTTTCCTTGATTTAATTGCCTTTTGGTATTTCGAGGCAGGCCATGCATTGGCTACTGGGTGATAATTAAAATTTATGCAATAGGTAGCTTTGGAGGATCCCAAAAGCTCTAATTCCTGGGGTTCCTCTGGTGCATGGGGCAAGATCTTTGTCCACTCTTCCCAAGTGTTTACTGGGTTGGGTTCTTTCCCTGTGAAAGGATATTCATGGGGCTTTAAAGGAATCCCTACCAGGCAGGATGACAGAGGGTTGGTGGCGCTGCCCATGGACAAGCACATGTGGTCTTGTTTGAGCGTCTTTGCGAGGGTGATCCACACGTTCTCCTGGGGCTGTGCTACTAGCCAGGCATTCACAGCTGATGTTTTCAGGAGCATCCAGATAATCAGGAACATCAGGAACTCAAGGATGGTTTTGCTCTCCATTTTCTACAACAGGACATAAAAGATTAGCTCTGATTTTTGGAGGGGGGGGAGCTATTTTCTTTCTCCCCTTCCTCTCCTGTCTCCCCCCTCTTTAAAAAAAACAAAAACAAACAAACAAAACAACCCCCAAACAATTATAAGCAAGGTTATTCTGTGTGTTGGGGACACATGACCTGACACCAGCAGCAGCACAGAGGTGCACTTTGGTGTAAGCTGGCAATTTGGGCTAGGCAACGAGAGCAAGAAGGGGAAGGGGGAGGGAGTTAAGAAGACTTGTGTACTGTCATAGTGTCAGGCGTGACGTTGGCAGTCGTCTCGTTGCGGCCCTGGTAGCAGGACGGTTTGGCCTCTGTCTGGTTGTTGGTCTGGTGGCAGGTCGGTTCGGTGGACTCCGACGACGTCTCTGTTTCCAGGCTGCAGTGGGCTGCTGTTTTTCTGGACCTGTGTGGGTCTCAGGAGACTTTGAAAGTTCTGAGTCTGGTGCAGGGTTTGTAGGGCCTAAATAAGGTTTCACATTTTTCCCTGGGAGCCACTTAGGTCCTGATGGTGTGGATACACACCCGTACCCTCTCCTCCAGGTAATCAGTGGGAAAGGTCCCGATGTCAGTTGTGATTCAGGATCCTTGATCAGCACTGGTGGCTTCTCTGTGAGTTTGGCATGAGTTGAGTTAGAGAAGTGCCATATTACAGGGGGGTCAGGCTCTGTAGGCGAGCAATTTAGAAAGTTCATGACATATAGAGCCTTACAGAGCCTCTCAATGGGGGGAAAGATTTCTGTTCCTCCCCGCTGGTGATCAAGGACTCTTTTTAGGTTTTGGTGGGTTCTCTCTACTATTGATTGCCCTGTAAGAGAATGAGGAATGCCCGTGGTGTGTTTCACCCCCCACTCATTGAAAAAGTCTCTTAATTTGTGAGAGGGGTAAGCAGGTCCATTGTCTGTTTTAATTTGTTCTGGAACTCCCAGGGTAGCAAAAGCAAGGAGAAAATGTCGGATGGTGTGCTTGGCATTTTCTCCTGCATGGGCTGAGGCAAACACTGCACCAGAGAAGGTGTCTACAGAGACATGTACATATTTGACTCTCCCGAAGGACGGGACGTGAGTGACATCAGTTTGCCATATCTGGCAGCTGTTAAGTCCTCGGGGGTTAACCCCGGAGTTAACGACCGGTATTTGGAACGATTGGCAATTGGGACAGGTGGCAACTATTGCTCTAGCCTGGTCTCTGGGTAGTCTGAACATTCTCATCAGTGCAGGCACGTTCTGGTGGAAGAACTGGTGGGACAATTTCACTTGTGCGAAAATGCCAGGGACACTGGCTGCTCCAGCAGGCATGGCTAAGGCGTCTGCCCTCCTGTTTCCTTCGGCAACGGCACCTGGGAGGTCAGTATGTGCCCTCACATGCATGACATAGTAAGGTTGCTTTCTGTGAGAGATAAGATATACTAATTCAGAAAGCAATTTGTATAAATTTGGGTTAGAGACCTCTTTTAGAAATGCATGTTCTGCTCTCGTAGCTATTCCAGCCACATAAGCCGAATCAGTCACCAGATTGAAAGGTTCTTGGAATTTCTCAAAAGCTCTGACAACGGCTGCTAATTCAGCAATTTGTGGTGATCCCTCGACCACTTGGACATCAGACTCCCATTTCTGTGTCCTGGGGTCCTTCCAAGCCATGACTGACTTGTGGGATTTCCCTGAGCCATCTGTGAAAACCGTCAGGGCCTGGAGCGGTGTTTTGCTCTGTAATGATTTGGGGACCAAATTAAATGTGGTTTTGAAAAGTCTGTGGCCAGGTGGGTGTATAGAAATTTGGCCTGAATAGCTATCGAGAGCAAACTGAAGGCTCTCATTGGTTTGGAGCAAAGCCTCCAAACTTCCAGTTGCCAATGGGAGGAAGATGCAGGAGAACTCACAGGCTGCAAGAGTACGGAGACGGACTCTAGCTCTTTTAATGAGTTCAGCCATGATTTCCTGCAGGGTGGTAATAGTTTTAGTGGGCTGATTATGTGTAAAGATCCACTCGATGATAAGGAGAGGATCCTTCAATGCAGTGTCCCATTGAAAAATGAGCGCGTGTAAGCGCGGGGCCTTACCCAGGATAACCAGCTGGAAGGGCAGGGTGGGCTCATACCGGTGGGCTTGCCGTGAAGACAGGGCCTCCTGGACCTTGGTGATGGATTCCCAGGCCTCCGGCGTGAGGGAGCGCGGTGAATCGAGGGCCTCCCTGCCACAGAGCAGGTTGAAGAGGGGCACAAGGACTTCTGTTGTTACCCCAAGCAGAGGGTGTATCCAGTTGATGGACCCGCAGAGCTGATGTAGGTCCCGCAGGGTCTTGGGGTCGTCTTTGATGGTCAGCTGCTGGGGCACGATGGTCCGCTCACGGATCTGGAGTCCCAGGTAGGTCCAAGGGCAGGTGTGCTGGATCTTGTCCTCGCGGATCTCAAATCCAGTGTCCTCAATTGTCTGGATAGTTTTTTGTAAAGTCCGGTGCAGATAGTCATCGTCAGCAGCACAAACCAGGATGTCATCCATGTAGTGGAGGATGACGGCATCTGGGAACAGGGTCCTCACAGGTGACAGGATGTGGGCCACGTACCATTGGCAGATGGTAGGAGAATTTTTCATCCCCTGAAGAAGGACCCGCCAATGGTATCTTTTTAAAGGTGCTTGTCTGTTTGGAGAGGGAACCGAGAATGCAAATCTGGGAGCGTCCCGAGGATGGAGTGGTATGTTGAAAAAACAGTCCTTAATGTCAATGACAGCCAGCTTCCAATCCTGGGGGAGCATTGAAGGGGAGGGCATGCCAGGCTGGAGGCGTCCCATATCCTCAATGACTTCGTTGATCTTCCGGAGGTCCTGAAGGAGTCTCCACCTGTCCTTGCCTGGTTTGCGTAGGACAAAGACAGGGGAGTTCCAAGGGCTATTGGACTCAGTGATGTGGCCCTTGGCAAGCTGCTCTTCCACAAGGGCTTCCACTGCGCGCAGTTTGGTCTCAGATAGGGGCCACTGATCAACCCGCACTGGATGGTGCTGTTTCCAGGTGAGTTGGGGGATGGTAGGTGTCGCTCGCTTCTCAGTGACCCCGACTAAAAATCCCTGCTGGGAATCCGCAGAGAAGCCCCCCATTGGGACAGGAGATCCCCTCCCCAGAGGGTGATTGGTGCTCTCACCACAAATGGCCTGATGGTTGCCATTTGTCCCTCAGGTCCTTCGATAACAATATTCCGTTTGCTCCTCATGGAAGCTGTCATTCCTCCAATTCCTGAAATCATGCCTGCTACAGGTTGTAATTCCCAATTGTCTGGCCACTCGGAGCGGGCGATGATGGTAACATCTGCTCCAGTGTCTATCATTCCTGGGCATTCCTTTCCCCATAACAAAACAGGCTACAGTCCACAATAGGTTTGCAGGAGCCCACAACCTGTGTCCACATAGCACTGGGGTTGAGGGGAACATGATCTGGGCAGTCACTAGGAAGTAAAAAGGCCTGTGCCACAGGAGTCTGTTCCTTTAAATAATAAGGAGAGTCTATGCAGGTCAGAGAGATGGAAATTTCATCTCCAGGGTATATAGTCTGGACCTCAGGAACAGTATGAATTTGTCCTGGACAGTTGGTAGGATCCCCAAGTATTAAGATGTTGGAGGGACCGCCTGGTGGTCCACGTTTCCCTGTGGGTACTTTGTAAATACAGTCACCCTTCATATGTAAAGAGAGTCTAGTTACCAGTTGACACCGGGTTCCCATCTGAAGCTCTCCACCTGTTGGGCTTAATATCAGAGTCCCCGTGGAGGCAGGATGGTGGGTTTGGCAGGAGGGGTGGAGTGGTGCGGCATTTGATTTGATGTCAAAGAGCGGGGCCGTTCCGCGCTCTGCTTGAAGTTTCCCGAATGACAGTTCTGTCTGGGGAACTGTTGGTGGGCTGGAGGTTGTATAGAATGTCTCTCTGGACAGTCTTTGAAAAAATGTCCAGGCTCACCACAATTAAAACAACAATTTCTATTGGGGTCTGCAGCATAAGCTCCAGATATCGCCTCTGCCACTCCTTTAGCCACTGCAAGTGCCACTGTATTCTCACTTGAGGCAGAGGAGTGTTTGGTGCAAGCTTCAACCATCTGATCTATGGTTGGTTCTGGGTCCAGAGGGAGGGCTCGCAAAACTGCTTTGTACTCCTGATTAGCATTGGCCATTGCTATTTTTACTAATAATTCCTTTTGTGCCTGTGGGCTCTCTATCTGCTTTTCAATGGCCACTTTTAACTTATCAATATACTTAATAAAAGACTCAGTTGCCCCTTGCTTAATATTGGTGAAGCACTGTGTTGGCACTTTATCATCAGGGGTGGTAAAAAGAGATATCTTAGCAGCATTAGCTATATCCTGTAAAGCTGCTTCAGGCAGGTCCCGGGCCTGATCTCGGGGCTTTTGGAAATCACCTTCTCCTGCTAATTGCTCTAAAGTAAAATTAGGTCTGTTAGCATCTCTTGCATAAACATCTGCCAATTGCTTTAAATGTTTCTTCCACTGCCTCTCCCACAACATGCATTCTGCTGGAGAGAGAAGGCAGTTCATAATATTTTTGATGTCATGAGGGACCATGACGTGGGCAGAGAAGGATGTTCCTCTGCAGTCTTGCAAAGTTCCTGCAGTTCCCTATAATGAAGGGATTCCCATGCAGCAACTTGTGCCCCTGTCCTGTCTCTCCTCATTATTACAGGAAAGGCAAGTATTTTTCGGGACAGAGCTGAGTTCCCTGCCCGTGTGGCTTCCCTCTGCACCTCAGCCCAGGGGTCTTCATACTCAGAATCTGAATAAGAAGATTCACTGCTCTCATTTCCTAGTGGAGATGGGGGGCACTTGCTGGCAGCGCGGGGCCAGCTCAGGTGTCTATTCCGCGCAGAGACACAAGTAGAATAGAAGTTGCAGGGGGAGGGAAAATTGAATGTGATAACACTCTTAAATGTGACGTTTCTCACAGGTCTGACTTCTGCCACCGAAATAACACCAATGGTTGTGAGGTTTGGAAGCCAAAATTACCTCTCAAATTGTTTACTGTGAAAGATCAATTTTTTAGGTCTCGCCACTGGACGGTTGTTTCCGTTGACCCGCTGAGGGAAAAACTGACCCCCGACTTGAATTGTAAGTTTCTTGTTATTGGGGACACAAAAAACACACCCCCAGAGATTGAAATTTCTCCTGTCACTATTTCAGCTGACTTGGATGCACTCATCCTTTTGGCACGGTGCATCAACCCACCATTCTACCTGGCACAAGGGCAGGTAATTGCTCAAGCTATTCCCATTCCATCAGGGATCCCAGTAGACGACGTAGCACCTCAGATCTACTGGGCTCAAGCAGTGGGAGAAAACAAACCCATCATCTCATGCCATTTGAAAAAAGGTAGTGAAGGCATGGGAATGACAGGCATGATAGACACAGGAGCAGATGTGACTGTCATCCCTGAAAGGAGATGGCCACCACAATGGGAACTGCAACCGATGGTTAGCCACATCCAAGGTATAGGGGGAGCCCAATTGGCCAAGATATCAAAGGAACCCATTCAGATTAGAGGACCTGATGGGCAAATAGCATCTATTCGCCCCATTGTCACTGATTTCCAGGTTCCCCTGTGGGGAAGAGATGTCATGTCCCAATGGGGAGTCCGCATTGAAATTCCGAAAACACCTTGGGATTTTTGATTGCGGCCACTGAGAAGCGCCGGACCCAGAAACTAGAATGGACCACAGATTCCCCAATTTGGATACCCCAGTGGCCGCTGAGTAAAGAGAAATTAAAGGCGCTAAACGAGTTAGTAGATGAGCAATTAGCCCAAGGCAATATTGAACCTACTTTTAGCCCTTGGAACTCCCCTGTGTTTGTCATTAAAAAGCCAGGGAAAGACAAGTGGAGATTAGTTCATGATCTGAGAGAAATTAACAAAGTCATTGTAGACATGGGACCTCTTCAACCAGGGATGCCGTCTCCTGCCATGCTTCCTCAAAATTGGGAATTGGCTGTGATTGACATCAAAGATTGCTTTTTCAAAATTCCTCTAGACCCTATCGATGCCCCCAGGTTTGCTTTTTCTGTGCCTTCCCTCAACAGAGAAGCCCCAATGAGAAGGTTTCATTGGAAATCCCTCCCCCAAGGGATGAAAAATTCACCTGTGATTTGCCAATGGTATGTTGCTGCCTTGTTATCCCCTGTGCGAGCTGAGGTGGGGGAAGCCATTATCCTGCATTATATGGATGATGTGCTAGTGTGTGCCCCCCAAGAAAAATTGCTCCAGTCCACACTGGACCGGGTGACCGAAGTTTTAACAACTGCAGGACTCACCCTTCAGGAAGAAAAAGTACAAAAGATGCCTCCTTGGAAATACCTAGGTCTGGAAATCACTGCAAAAACAATTGTTCCTCAAAAATTAGCTTTTAACAGCAATCCCAAAACCTTAGCCGACTTGCACTCTCTGTGTGGAACATTGAATTGGGTTAGGCCTTGGCTAGGCATTGCCACTGATGACCTAGCCCCTCTTTTCAATTTATTGAAAGGGGGAGATGAGCTGAGTGCTCCAAGGACTCTGACTCCAGAAGCCAGGGATGCTTTAGAGAAGGTAAGCAGCATGATGGAGAAGAGACAGGCACATAGATGCCATCCAGAGCTGCCTTTCAAATTTATTGTAATGGGGAAATTGCCACACCTTCAGGGGTTGATTTTTCAGTGGGACAAGGACCAGAAAGACCATTTGATAATCATTGAGTGGGTCTTTCTCAGTCACCATCGGTCCAAAAATATTACAAGGCCACAGGAATTGATGGCCCAGCTGGTTGGAAAAGCCAGGCTGAGAATGAGAGAACTTGCTGGCTGTGATTTTTCATGTATACATTTGCCCCTAAGCCTCTCTGAGGAAGAAACCTCCTCAGTGAAGATGACCAGGGAAATGTTTGAGCACCTCTTGAGGAATCAAGAGACCCTGCAAATTGCTCTGGAGAATTTTACTGGGCAGATTTCAGTTCATGCCCCTGCACACAAATTGTTTAATTCAAAATTTAATTTGGTACCAAAAGATAAGAGGAGTCAGAAGCCCCTTGAAGCTTTGACTGTTTTTACTGATGCTTCTGGAGCATCCCGAAGGTCAGTAATGACCTGGAAGGATCCTCAGACGCAGCAGTGGGAAACAGATGTTGATTATGTAGAAGGATCCCCTCAAATTGCTGAGTTAGCAGCAGTGGTTAGAGCATTTGAGAGGTTTTCAGAACCATTCAGTTTGGTCACTGATTCAGCTTATGTAGCAGGAGTAGTTTCCAGAGCAGAAAATGCAGTCCTCAAGGAGATCTCAAACAGAACTTTGTTTGAATTGCTCTCAAAATTAATTTATGCAGTTTCCCATCGAGAACATCCCTATTTTGTTATGCATACCCGGTCGCACATGGAATTGCCTGGTTTCATAGCAGAAGGGAATGACAGAGCTGATTCCCTGGCTGCTGCCCCTGTTGGACTGGCCAGACTCCCTGACCTGTTTCAACAGGCAAAATTAAGCCATGAATTGTTTCATCAGAATGTACCAGGTTTGATTCGACAGTTTAATCTGAAACGAGATCAAGCCAAAGCCATTGTGGCCACATGTCCCCACTGTCAGCGCACAGCTCTGCCATCCCTGGGTGCTGGAGTCAATCCAAGGGGACTGAAAAGCTGTGAAGTATGGCAAACTGATGTAACACACATCCCTGAATTTGGACAGGTAAAAATATGTACATGTATCCATTGATACCTTCTCGGGAGCAATTTTTGCCTCAGCCCATGCAGGAGAAAAAGGTGTGCATGCCACAAAGCACCTGTTGCAAGCTTTTTCTGTACTAGGAATCCCTAAAGAAATTAAAACAGATAATGGACCAGCATATATTTCCAAAGTGTTTAAGGAATTTTTGCAGGAATGGGGAGTGAGACACAAGACAGGAATCCCCCACTCTCCAACAGGTCAAGCAATAGTAGAGAGAGCACACCAGTCACTCAAAAGAGTTTTGAAAAATCAATGGAAAAACAAAGTAAAGTTAACACCACAGGAAAGATTATGCAAAGCCCTGTTCACTCTCAATTTTTTAAACTGTTCTATGGAAGATCAAAACCCCCCAGTGGTTAAGCATTTCTCCCCTCATGGCAAACACAAGCTCAAGGAACATCCACCAGTGCTGATGAGAGACCCTGAGAGTGGAAAAATTGAAGGTCCTTACAAATTAGTGACATGGGGAAGAGGATACGCTTGTGTATCAACACCCCTAGGTTTGCGGTGGGTCCCACAGAGGTGGGTAAAACCGTACATTGAAAAACATCCCACAAGACCCCCCGATATTTCAGTAGCAGAAGTTCAAAGAACAAACAGGTATTTGGGTGGAGAAGGAAATCCAGATTCTCCATTCTACCCTGACTTTCCACTGTTGAATTTGTTTATTGATGAATTTAGCTGATGGTTTTTGTTCCTTGTTTACCTGTATTTTAAGAAGAAACCATCCTCAGTATGACAGTTTTGTAGACATTTTCTCAGGATGGGGATTTTCGGGATGGCTGTCTTCTGTTTTCTGGACTGTTTTAGGGTTTTTTGCAATTGTTGTTGTTGTTTTGATTATGTTTTCTGTTTTGCAACGTTGGTGTGTTACCACCACCACCAAGTTAATTTCTCCTGCACCTCAGATAAATGCTGTGGAATTCCCAAATCCCAATACACCCCAAACCCCTTCCCCTTGGTTTGAAGAAGTAAAA
Source organism: Pseudopodoces humilis (assembly GCF_049639895.1). Lineage (NCBI taxonomy): Eukaryota > Metazoa > Chordata > Aves > Passeriformes > Paridae > Pseudopodoces > Pseudopodoces humilis. The sequence continues at coordinate 5,324,779 of NC_142211.1, read as the reverse complement.
CCAAGTTCCCTTCCTTCTTTTGGAAAAAATTAGGGGGAGATGTTGTAGTTGATAGCCTGAAATGAATCTTTTCCCATCTTTTAGTTGTGATTCCCCCCCCAGCTTCTCTTTCTCCTGTTTACCTGGCGTCAAGTTACCATGGTTACGGAAGTTTCTCTCCTCAGCCCCACGGCGAGAGGCCGGGTAGAGTAAAGAGAGGACCCCGCTGGCATTTCCAGCTGCTTGAAGTTTCTTTAGCCCAGGAAAGCACGGGGTTGGGAGAAGAGAACTCTTCTTTCCTACACGGAAGTTTGTAACTTTTTCCTGTCCCAGAATGCCTCTAAACTATGGAAGCTGAGAGGGCATGCTTACCTTGCCTTCCCATTCTTTCCCCCCTGTGTTGCCAGGAAACCAAGCCCCCCCTCTCTCCCCCTCTGCCCCTCTGTATAGAATACTCCCACACCTTTGTGGGCATTTGAAGAAGTTAGTGTCTGTTATTTTTTATCTTGGCGTGTGTAACCTTGATTTGTAGAAAGTTTGTAAGATGTACTAACTGAGAAAAATAATTGGTTCCCTCTCTGATGTTCCCTCCCTCCGAGAAACCCTGTTAAAAGAGACCCCCCCAAACCCCAAATCCTTTGTCTCTCACCCTTTGGATTCCCCTTCACAGAAATAAACTGTGGAATGCAAACCAGAGAGAGAGTCCCCCCCTGATTTCTTTACTCGCTCTATAGACTTGGATTCTTGAAGAAAATCAGTGAACCCCACAAACATATGCTGGCTCGAAACTCGAGTGAAGAGAAACCTCATCACTGAGCTAGCCGGGCCACACTCGAGAAGATCGAGTCAGGGATACAGTTACAATTTCTCTTCGGCAGATGCCGGCGGGCGAAAAAAAATGCTGCTGGGTAAGTGGTCACCTGGGGGCCGGTCCTCAGGCGCTTTCCTTGCCTCAGATGGTCAGCGAGGGTCCCGGCCGCAGCCTCTTGGATCGCTTCTTGCTAGAACGCAAGCAAGCTTCCTCGAGGCAGGGAGGCTCCAACGGCAGCTCGCCTCGCAGCTAAAGGTGCGGGCGGACGCTTCTTCAGGGCTTCTTCAAAGCCGCACGGTCGGGTCGCCACTTGCCGCGGCGGCGGCAAGCCTGGAGCACCGCGACTTCTCTAGAGAAACGGCCCTGAGAAGGGCCGGGTCGAAGTGCGTGAGCAGCTTCGAGCAGTCGAGTGATTCCAGCTCAGGCTCAACGGTAGTTGAGTGATTTCAGCTCATCTCGGCAGCGGCGGGCAGGCAACGCAAGAAGTAGGGACGAGAATGCTGGTCCAGCGTTCCACCAAGGCAAAACCTTTTATTCAGGCAGAGCTTTGGCGAAGGGTGCCGGCAACAGCGAATCTCCCAAACAGGGGAAAACCCGGGATATTTATGGGGAAGGAGAGGGGCGGGGGGAAGCCCGAGATACCTGTATCGGGGTGGGACAGCAGGGGAGAACACCAATGAAACACAACAGTTTAAAATATCTAACTCAAAGACCACTGGGAGCGACACATTGTGTCTCTCTCACAGAGAAGTATCTCCTCTCCAGGGGAGAGCCAGGATCTCGGGCCCAGCGGGCTCCTCCGTACCCACACATGCCCTCACCCACTGGGCCGAAAGCATCCAAGGGAACCCTGTACATCCTGCAAGAGTCTAAGATAACTGTGTCCGCTGTGCAGACATTAAGGCCCTCTGAGCTGCAGGTGCTGACTACAAGCTGGCCAAGCAAACCTCCATCAGCTCTGGGGTGTGACGAGAGGCTTGTGTCTGAGTGCGTCTTTCCGTCGCTCTCGGTTTCGCGTTTCCCGAGCCCAACAGAGGCTGACCATTGGCATAGAATTTCACCTTGCACACATTTGCTGCATGATTCAGCCTCCCACACCGGGCGCAGTAAAACAAGGGGGTGTTGCCCCCTGTGCTTTCTTCTTCTGCTTCTTGCCAGCTTGAGCATTTCCCTGTTGTCGCTGCCTGCCCTGCGGCACCACCCAAGCTGGCCACAGAACCGCAGCCACAGCAGGCGGCTCCTCAGCAGCGACACCCGCCTGTATACAAGCCTCTGCCGTGTCTGACAGTGAGGGATCTCCAGAGAGCACCCCAATGATCCTCCTACACGCAGCATTGCAGTTAGACCTCGCGAGGCTCTTGAGCACAAGCCGTCTCGCCTCGTAATCCTGCACCTCCCTCTCTACGGAAAGCAGACAGCCTATTCGCAAAACGCAGAAAAGACTCGTCAACCTGCTAGACAACAGCCTCAAAAAGCTCCTTTGGGGCGGCTAGTTCTATGGTCCACACCAATGCTGCCATGTCTGTCTCCTTGCACTGCTCAAGCACCAGGGGGTCAAGGTCAGCTTCCCTATTAACATCAGCAAAGCCATCTCTGCCCAGCAGAGCATCAGATCTGACTGCATTTCTAGGATCCTGCTGACCCAAGGCAGTATTCTGCTGTACCACTCTACATGCCGACCGATCCCATTGAGATTCAAACATATCATATTCAACTGGATCAAAAAGAACATGGGCTAAGCCCTGGATGTCATAAGGCACCAAGACATCACTGACCAGGACTCGGAGGGCCTGCATAACTTCAGGTGACCCTAACCCGTGTTTCTCAGCCGTCTCCAGGAGATTCGCCAAGGCTTTCCACGATAACTGCTGATGGACCTTCTGAATCGCGTCCTGAATCACAGGGAACTCCTGATGACCATCCAGGATGGCCCCGCCCACACCATCCTGTCCCACGAGCTCCCCCGAGACAGGGCCAGGCATCCGGCCAGAAGCCATCTCAACAGTGCTCGGCGTCACAGCCGGCATAGCACCAGCAGGGTCAGAGGAGTCACCCCCTCCTTCCAATGGGCTATGCCCAGAATCATGGCCAGCCAACTCGTCAATCTTGACCTTCACCGCTTCCCAAAACCACGTCTGGTCCTGCGGCCGCACAGTTGTTTGGCAGGGAGGTAAAGTCCATAGGCCACCTGAAGAAACCCCACTAGCCTGGGACCCCTTGCCCTTTGGGGCCATTGGTGTTTTTACAGCCGCATCACTGCCTGTGCCCAAAGTAAACAACACAGGGCTCTCATCCACCCCAGCCGACCCAGCAGCGGGCCTGGGCAGTGCATAGGAACTGAAAGCAGGACAGAGTGAAGCCGGCTAGGTACTGCCCTCCCCCAGCGTGGGTGGGGGACAAGGCGCAGGGAGGGGTGCTGTAACTTTTCTCTAAAAAATCCTTTTTCTGTTTCTCTGTTTCTGCTGCATCTCTTCTGTATTTTTCTTTTTATTCCTGGATTTCTCAGCCTCCTTTAGACTGAATTCTTTTGGGATCCTCCCTCGTGGGGACCCCTGCTTATCTCAGTTCTTATGATTCGAAGAAAACTCCCGAGCTCATTAGAATCTTGTTTCTCGTGTTTATTAAAAGGTCATCACAAAACTTGACAGGTCTCTCCAGGCTGGCTACACAAGGTTAATCTTTGCAATCTGGTACATTTCTTTCTTCTGATGGTACAAACAAGGCCTTGTGGCACACTTCGTGTCTGATGCACAAAATGGCCCTGAACTATGCAGTTCTTTTATCTTTATACCTATTTTTACCCAATTAACAATAGACACGTATATTATTTTTCTTAATGACCCAATGACCCATCACCTCTGTGATGCACTGTGGCATTCTGTGTCCAATCACTTACTACTACCCAAAAACCTCTAGGAGAAGAACATGAAGAAGAAAGAAGAAGGGACAAGAGACAACACCCTAAATCCTCCATCTTGTCTCCTGTTCTCTGAACTAACTTTTACACCCAGTGACTTAAGAAAACTTTCTAATCTACACACTTATACTTTTAGCTTTTTCCATCTAACTTTAACATTTGTTTTCATGTTCACCATGAAAACATGCTCATGAATTTCATATTATATGAAATTCAGTGTTTTTCTGGATCTTATAACTAAGTATCAGAAATAAGGGCACACACTCTGTAATCCAGACTCCAACAGGTGTGGCTCGTGGAGCCGTGTCACCGCCCTGCCCCACTGCCAGGGGTTGTCCTGAGCTCGCGGGAGGAGGGGCATCTGGCACCGCCCTCAATAGGGTCTCACCGGTGACGCACAACTCTAGAGTCAACACCGGCTGCTCCGTGTGGAGTGGTCCGACCATCCCTCCCACTGGGACAGGGTCCGAGAGAAAGTCAAACCCCCGTCGTCTGGGCGTAGCAGTTGGAGCGGGTTTCGGGCCCTCCCCGTCAACTCCTGTAGGATACGGTACAGCCCCGCCCCAATAAGGGCACGGGATCATCCCAGACTCTGCCTCCCGTGGCAGTGCAGGCCCCTCCCTGACAGCTCTCCCTGCTTTTGCATTGGAAAACGCACACAGGAAACGTGATTCCGCATCGACCTTCCGCCTCCTGGGCACTGGGCCAGGCAGGGCCATGCTGAGCAGCTCCGTGGAGTCCCCAAGAGCCTGCTGGTTGGAGCCCAGCCCGCCAGCAGCCTCAGCAACCCTGGTAGAGCCAACCTTGGGATCTGAGACACAGTCCTCCCCCAGCCCCGCGTCACACGGGGAAGAGGAGAGCTCCGCCTTGCCTCCCAAGCTGGAATTTATGTCACCCTTCTCATCAACTCAGAAGAAACAGCCACTGAATTAGCAGAAGAGGACCAACAGTCCTCCAGGGCACAGTCACACTGTCTCCAAATCACCAAAATCCGAGCTATTTTTGCATTATACCCTGCGGGCATTGCCTGAATCAGCGCAATCCCTAACGCACTCCAAGACTGCCTCAAAAAAAGCTGTCTCAACCATAGGAAAAAACCCCTCAGATTTTCCATAATGATACAATCGCTGAAAATCAGCATCTGAAACATCGATCCACTTTCTATCTAGCAAACCACTCCAAGACTCCATAACCAGAGTGTCCGTCAGAGAGAACCCGCGCAAAGCCATGTTCGCTGCAAGTTACCTACCTTGACACTATCACTGTTACCTGCAATGTCACATCAGCGTCACCAGATGTCGATGTAGGACACTCAATGATTCACACAGACACGGCTCCTGTATGACAGGGAAAAAACCTGGTTTTATTCTTACAACTTCAGTATTTATAGATTCTCGGCAATGACCAGGGATTGGATAGTTAGGTTATCACCTTTCCAATCACACTGGTCGTGCGAGATGTCCATCAAAAGATGTGTATCAGAAAGAATGTATACATATCTATGTTTACAGTCACTGTCCTGGAAAAGTTCTTAGAAATTATGTAAACAAGATCGAAAGTCTTACTTTTCAGGGCAACAAGAAAGCTCCCTCATTTCTGTGTGCTCGGTGTGGAAAGCCAAACCACATTGGCAGAGGCTTGCACGGCGAAATATGAAGCCAAGGGCCGGCCTTTGCCATATCAGGGAAACCCGAAGCTGAGTGCTAAGGGGAAACTCGCCCAGACATAAGCTTTTCCCCAGGTCCTGAAGCTGATGTGGGCTTACTCAGCCAGCTTGTGGTCAACACCTCTGGCTCAGCTGGACTTGATGTCTGCACAGCAGCAACGGTAGTCCTGAAGTCTTGCAAAGTGCATAGAGTGCATTTGGATGTCTATGGACCCCTGGGGGAGGGTAAAAGTACTCTCCTGATGGGATGGTCGAGTGCCACCCTCCAGGGAATCATGGTGCATCTAGGGCTTATTGATGCTGATTATTCGGGACAAATTTCTGCTATGGTTTCCACGCCTATCCCTCCCCTCACTATTCCCAAGAAAACACGCATTGCTCAACTTGTGCCTTTCAAGTCCTCAGTTTCTAGGGCTGCGAGCCGGTGTCGAGGGGAAGGTTGCTTTGGATCGCCTCAACCACCTCAGGTGCACTGGACTGCAACCCTGACTGACAAAAGGCCTGAGATGTGGTGTGCCCTGTGCCTCCCAGGTGCCACCCCACTGGAGATCCACCTGCAAGGCCTGATTGACACAGGTGCCAATATGACCACCCTGGCCTTCCCTGCGTGTCCCCCACAGTGGCCTCTGGATCCTGTGGAGTGGCCTGTCGCAGGGTTGGGTGGAACGGCCAAATGCTTCATCAGCCAGCAGCCTGTGCAGATCACTAACTCAGAGGGAAAATCGGCTATGGTTTGGGTTTATGTTACCACGGCTATGGCTAACCTCTGGAGGCAGGATGTACTGGTGGTTTGCGGGGTTCGGATCGGTACAGATTTTTAATGGAGACTACTGTGACGAAGGGCACGCCGTGCTCCACTCCTCCCTTACAGAGGTGAGGGGACAAATCCATCTGGGAAAACCAGTGGTCCCTACAAAAAGAAAATGTAGTCGCCCTTCCAGATTTGGTTCAAGAGCAAGGTACAAGCTATGCCAATTGGCCAAGTTCCACTGCAGAAGGTAATGCCAGGGCTGAAATGTGGGCTAACCCTGCATGGGCAGCACCTCAGCCTGATGTACTAAGCACAGGCCAGAGCATCACATGAATTCTTTCATCAAAATGCACATATGTTGCAAAAGCAGTTTCTGTTGACTCCATCTGAGGCTAGTGACATTGTCAATTCTTGTGATGACTGTCACGCACTTGCCCCGCCTTTAACAGCAGGTGTAAACCCTAGAGGTCTGAAGGCCTTGGAAATCTGGCAAACAGATGTCACCCAAATTGCTGAATTTGGAAGGGTCGAGTATGTGCATGTGTCTATTGATGCTTTCTCCTCTGCAATGTGGGCTTCTGCTCACACTGGAGAAAAAACACGCAATGCCATCACCCATTGGAGGCAAGCATTTGCGATGCTAGGGGTACCATCTACTGTGAAAACTGATAATGGTCTTGCGTATGCCTCACTGAAAGTGAGGCAGTTTATGCAATTGTGGGGTGCCTCCCACAAATACGGCGTTCCACGTTCTCCAACTGGCCAAGCCATTGTTGAACGTGCTCATGGTACTCTGAAGCAGGTTCTTCAAAAACAAAAACAGGGAATGCAGGGTGAAACCCCACAAAGTCGATTGTCAAAAACTTTGTACATGATAAATCACCTTACAGTGCAGCAGAATTCAAATAACCCGGTCTTGAACCATCACCTTTCTTTACAGGCTTCAGGCGAGACACATCAGCCCTGAGCGAAAGTTCAGGTGCGAAATTTAACGACCAATCAGTGGGAAGGCCTGTTCGAACTTATCGCTTTGGGTCGTGGGTATGCCTGTGTATCCACAGATTCTGGGGTGCATTGGGTACCTACAAAATGTGTCCGCCCTGACCTGCAATCCCAAAGGCAGAACCGAGCCAACAGTCAAACCACAGGCTGTGACCAGGAGGAATGTCATCAAGTGGAAGAACCTCTGAGTGATGACACAGATGCAGAAGATGTGAGTAATCACTCAGAGGATCCCTCTACAAGCAGACATTAAATATATTTCTCATTTTTTCTTTTTTTTTCCTTTTTTTAGAGAAGATGTGGACCTGATTTTCTGAGTCTGAGAGAGTTTTTTAGCCTGTCAGTGTCAGATCTGTTCCCAAGGGAAAGTCTCTTGAGAACATTTCTCTTTCAAGGACCATTTGTGTAAATAACTTGGTTTTCTCAAAATAATTCTGTACAGCTGTCGTGGTTTAAAAGCATCAGCTAAAAATTCACTAGAAAACTTACTCATTTCTTGCTGTGACATATGGATTAGAAGAAGGACTGTTGAGGGTTAGGTGTCCTTTTTTTTTTGTTTTGTCCTTCTGGCCTGCCCGGGGAATTTTTACCCATTATGTGCTGGGACAACGGTACTTAGGGGTGCTTGACAACAGACAAAGAGTAGCCGGGCCCAGGGGAAGGGGAAGGGGGCAGAAAAGGAGGGTGGGGACAGTTTTTTAGCTGGCTTTCTTCGGCTTCGGGGAAGGACGTTCGTGTGCTGGGTCGCGGAGCTGCTGCGGCGGGGAGAAGGGAATTTCGCCATCACCCAGACGGAGCGGTTGCTTCTTCTCCTTCTCCCCTCTTTGTTGGCGGCCTCTCACCCCCTGTCCTGCCGGGACGTGTGGCAGTGCCAGGCACCGCCGCGGAGCTGCTGATACACCTCAGCCACCGGCCCAGGATTTCAGCTCATCCCTGCTGTTTCCAGCCGACTGTTCCTCGGAGCCCTGCAGGAGCACCGGGACTGACTGCCCGAGGGGGTTTGTGAAAACCAAACCTCTCCTCCATCCCATCTCAGCCAAGAAAGCTGTCCCGGGGTCCCTGGTTCTGTGTTCTTGTTATTGCTGTAGTTATTGTTTGTTTGTTTGCCTGGTTATACTAGTAAAGAACTGTTATTCCTATCCCCAGATCTCTGCCTGAAAGCCCCTTGATTTCAAATTTATAATAATTCGGAGGGAGGGGGTCTACATTCTTTCATCCCAAGGGAGACTCCTGCTCTCCCTAGCAGACACCTGTCTTCTAGAACCAAGACAGATTTTGGCGCCCAACCTGGGGCCTCGAGAGGAAAAGGGCAAAAAAGGAATAACAGTTCTTAAATAACCTAACTTTTGTGTGCTGGATTTAGAAACCTTGTTAGGTAGAACCATGTTGTTGAGCTTACCCAGGTTCGGGGGGCATGTGGTCACAGCTATATTTCTCCCATTTGCTGTACCTTACTTAAATATGGGTCCTATAACTAAGACTACTGTGGCTATTATCCAGCTTGTTTTGTGGATTGATAAGGTGAGGAATTCATGGATGTTTAACGTCCTCTGGATGGCGGGCTCATGGATTCAGAGCTGTCACACACTAACTGGATGGTTTTTGGGTTACTTTAATAATGGTACCTACTGGGAGAAAAAGACAGCTGGGGAAATTTTCTCCCAACCTTTCACCCAGTTCCTTGGGCCTACCCCGCCAGTTTTCGAAGGGTTAAAATCTTCTCTGAATGCTAATGACATCTTACAGTGGCTGGTGGTACTGATAGGCCTGTTCTACTTAGCCTTCAGAGACAAAGGGAAAGAGACCAGAGACGCTGCCCCAGAGCCTGGCACAGCCCCAGAGACAGGGAGTGGTGCCCCAGAGCCTGGCACAACCCCAGAGACAGGGGGTGCTGCCCCAGAGCCTGGCACAGCCCCAGAGACAGGGGGTGCTGCTCTAGAGCCTGCCCCTGCCCCACAGCCCACCTCAGAAATGAACCACCCAGAGTGGGTGGGGGTTCTGGTGAAGGAGATACGTGAGATGAGCCAGAAGATAGAGTGCATTTCCTCAGCTGCTGAGAAACCCTCCCCCTGCCTCAAAGAGGGAGAGTCTGATGGTGCTGCAGTGGAACCCATAGACGTTACAACCGTCCAGGTTCCAGCTGAACCACAAGGACAGTCACAGCCAGCAGCTGTTGCCCCTGTGGAAACGAGAAAGTCTAAGATGAAATCACAGCACCCTGCTGATAAGGATAAGAAAGGAGGGCCCTCACAACCCACAGGGGAGCCAGAAGTTGAAATCATCACTGAGTCTCTGACATATGACAGTCTCCGTAAGTTACAAAAAGACATTGTGAGGCGGGGGCGTGAGCCTTATACAACCTGGTTACTTCGGGTCTGGGACCTTATGGGTACAGGCGTGCAGCTGGATGGTGGTGAGGCAAGGAATGTGGGACCCTTGACCCAGGACTCAGGTGTGAATCAGATATTCGTCAGGGAGCAAGGGCGCCTTTCCCTCTGGGAGCAGCTTTTGATGAGTGTAAGAGAGAGGTTTGTCCACAGAGAGAGAATGGAAGAGCACTATCATAGAAGGGACTGGAAAACCATTGAGGAAGGGATCCAACAGCTGAGAGAAGTGGCGGTATTAGAGGTCCTTTTTGGGAGGGGTGGACAGCATGATAATGACCCCAACAAAGTCAGGTGCACTGGGCAGATGTTGTGGAGTCTGGCAAATCGAGGGCCACGTGAATACACCACCTATATTGCACTGATTAACGCTGATAACAGCCGAGAGACAGTGGGTTCTGTTGCCACCAGGCTTAGACATTTCGCCAGTATGGTCCATGGCCCACATCAGGCTAAGATTTCCGCTGTGATTAAGGAACTCAAAGAGGAGATGAGGGCAATGAGGGAAGAGATGAGGAAGAGCAGTTCCCATATGGCACCAGTGCGGGTCACAAGCCCAAAACTCCAAGCCCAGCGTCCCCCAGCTAGAGAGAGAGGGTACACCTCATGAACTGAGCTGTGGATCTTTCTACGTGACCATGGGGAAGACATGGGAAAGTGGGATGGGAAACCCACTTCTGCCCTGGCAGCACGAGTGCGTCAACTCAGGCAGGGAACCATTAACCAGAAAGGTTCCACTAAAGTGAAGGTAGCCTCAACCTCCCGTGACCAAACTGCCAGACATTACAGACAAGAGGATGATCCCCTTTGAAGGAACCTCTAGCATGTATGCCCAGGGAGGAGAGGATGACCAGTGCTAGAGGGGCCCTGCCTCTAGCCAGGAAGAGGCACGGGAAAACCGGGTCTTTTGGACGGTGTGGATCCAATGGCCTGGCACATAAGAGCCACAAAAATATGAAGCTTTAGTTGATACTGGTGCACAGTGTACCCTAATGCCATCAGGACATGTGGGGGCAGAACCTGTTTCCATTGCTGGGGTGACGGGGGGATCGCAGCAATTGACTCTGTTGGAAGCCGAGGTGAGCCTGACTGGGAAGGAGTGGCAGAAACATCCCATTGTGACTGGGCCAGAGGCCCCGTGTATTCTGGGCATAGACTTCCTTCGAAATGGCTATTACAAAGACCCAAAGGGACTCAGGTGGGCTTTTGGAATAGCTGCTGCGGAGGCAGAGGACATCAAGCAATTGAACACCTTGCCTGGACTATCAGAGAACCCATCTGCAGTAGGACTCCTGAAAGTGGAAGAACAGCGAGTACCAATTGCCACCTCGACAGTGCACCGCCGGCAGTATAGGACAAATCGAGATGCTGTGATCCCCATCCACTAGATGACCCGAGAGCTGGAGAGCCAAGGGGTGGTCAGCAAAACCCACTCACCCTTCAACAGCCCCATCTGCCCTGTGCGCAAGTCTGACAGAGAATGGAGATTGACTGTGGACTATCGTGCATTGAATGAAGTGACTCCACCTCTGAGCGCTGCCATGCCGGACATGCTGGAGCTCCAGTACGAGCTGGAGTCCAAGGCAGCGAAGTGGTACGCCACTATTGACATTGCTAATGCATTTTTCTCCATTCCCCTGGCAGCAGAATGCAGGCCTCAGTTTGCCTTCACGTGGAGGGGAGTGCAGTACACCTGGAACCGACTGCCCCAGGGGTGGAAGCACAGCCCCACCATCTGCCATGGACTGATCCAAGCTGCCCTGGAAAACGGTGAGGCTCCAGAACATCTGCAGTACATTGATGACATCGTTGTGTGGGGGAACACAGCAGTGGAAGTATTTGAGAAAGGAGAAAAGATCATCCAGATTCTGCTAGAAGCCGGCTTTGCCATCAAGAAGAACAAAGTCAAAGGACCTGCTCGAGAGATCCAGTTCCTGGGAGTAAAGTGGCAAGATGGACGGCGTCAGATTCCCACTGAGGTAGTCAATAAGATCACTGCAATGTCTCCACCCACCAGCAAGAAGGAAACACAAGCTTTCCTAGGTGCCATAGGTTTTTGGAGGATGCACATTCCTGAGTCCAGCCAGATTGTGAGCCCTCTCTACCTGGTTACCCAAAAAAAGAATGATTTCCACTGGGGCCCTGAACAACAACAAGCCTTTGCTCAGATCAAACAGGAGATCACTCATGCAGTAGCCCTTGGCCCAGTCAGAACAGGACCAGACGTGAAGAACGTGCTCTACTCTGCAGCTGGGAACAATGGCTTGTCCTGGAGCCTTTGGCAGAAAGTGCCTGGGGAGACTCGAGGCCGATCACTGGGATTCTGGAGCCGAAGCTACAGAGGGTCCGAAGCCAACTACACTCCCACAGAGAAGGAAATTTTAGCTGCCTGTGAAGGAGTTCAAGCCGCCTCAGAAGTGATTGACACAGAAGCACAACTCCTCCTGGCACCCCGACTACCAGTGCTGGGGTGGATGTTTAAAGGAAAGGTTCCTGCTACCCACCACGCCACTGACGCTACATGGAGCAAGTGGATTGCCCTCATCACGCAGCGCGCCCGTATTGGAAACCCAAATCGCCCTGGGATTTTGGAGATAATTACAAACTGGCCAGAAGGTGAAAACTTTGGTCTCACTGATGAAGAGGAGCAGGAACAAGTGACACGGGCTGAAGAAGCTCCACCGTACAACCAACTGCCAGCAGAAGAAACACGCTATGCTCTGTTCACTGATGGTTCCTGTCGCATCGTAGGGATGAACCGGAAGTGGAAAGCAGCCGTATGGAGCCCCACACGACAGGTCGCAGAGGCCACTGAAGGAGAAGGTGAATCAAGCCAACTTGCTGAACTCAAAGGTGTTCAGCTGGCCCTGGACATTGCTAAAAGAGAGAAGTGACCAAAGCTCTACCTCTACACGGATTCATGGATGGTGGCCAATGCTCTGTGGGGATGGCTGGAAAGATGGAAAAGGGCCAACTGGCAACACAGAGGAAAGCCAATCTGGGCTGTGGATGAGTGGAAAGACATCGCCACCAGGGTAGAGAAACGGTCTGTGAGGGTCCGTCATGTAGATGCCCATGTCCCCAAGAGTAGGGCTAATGAAGGGCACCGAAACAATGAGCAGGTGGATCAGGCTGCAAAGATAGAGGTGTCAAAGATAGACTTAGATTGGCAACACAAGGGAGGGTTGTTCCTAGCTTGATGGGCCCATGACGCCTCAGGTCATCAGGGTAGAGATGCCACCTATAAGTGGGCACTAGACCGAGGGGTGGATCTAACCATGGACAGTATTTCCCAGGTTATCCATGACTGTGAGACGTGTGCCACGATCAAGCAGGCCAAGCGGTTGAAGTCGCTATGGTACGGTGGGCGTTGGTCCAAATATAGGTATGGGGAAGCCTGGCAGATTGACTACATCACACTGCCCCAAACCTGCCAAGGCAAGCACTACGTGCTCACGATGGTAGAAGCCACCACTGGATGGTTGGAAACCTACCCTGTGCCTCATGCCACTGCCCGTAACACCATCCTGGGACTTGAAAAGCAGGTCCTTTGGAGGCATGGCACCCCTGAGAGGATTGAGTCAGACAATGGGACTCATTTCAAGAACAGCCTTATAAACAGCTGGGCTAGGGAACATGGCATCGAGTGGGTGTACCATATCCCCTACCATGTACCCGCTGCTGGAAAAGTTGAACAGTGCAATGGCCTGCTTAAAACCAGCTTGAAGGCACTGGGTGGGGGAACTTTCAAGAACTGGGAGATTAATTTAGCAAAAGCCACATGGTTGGTGAACACCCGAGGTTCCACTAACCGAGCAGGCCCTGCCCAATCTGAGCCCTTTAGAATGACAGATGGAGATGAGGTTCCAGTGGTACATATGAGAGGTATGCTGGGAAAAACTGTTTGGGTTAATTCTGCCTCCAGCAAAGACAGTCCAATCCGTGGGGTTGTCTTTGCTCAAGGACCGGGTTGCACTTGGTGGGTGATGCAAAAAGATGGAGAGACCCGGTGCATACCCCAAGGGGACCTGGTTTTAGGGTGAACTACCCATGACACTGTGCTTGTATCTGTATCTGCATGTACATATGTATATAGTTAAAGTAGTATGTGTTCGTGTATAATTTAAAGGTTTAATATTTAATGTAACATTTTGGTATGGGAAAAAATTCGGGGTGGATAATGTTGAGGGTTAGGTGTCCTTTTTTTTTTGTTTTGTCCTTCTGGCCTGCCTGGGGAATTTTTACCCATTATGTGCTGGGACAACCTAACTACCGGTACTTAGGGGTGCTTGACAACGGACAAAGAGTAGCTGGGCCCAGGCGGGGGGGGGGGGGGGGGGCGGGGCGGGGGACAGGGGGCAGAAAAGGAGGGTGGGGAGAGTTTTTTAGCTGGCTTTCTTCGGCTTCGGGGAAGGACGTTCGTGTGCTGGGTCACGGAGCTGCTGCGGCGGAGAGAAGGGAATTTCGCCATCACCCAGACGGAGCTGCTGCTTCTTCTCCTTCTCCCCTCTTTGTTGGCGGCCTCTCACCTCCTGTCCTGCCAGGACGTGTGGCAGTGCCAGGCACCGCCGCGGAGCTGCTGATACACCTCAGCCACCGGCCCAGGATCTCAGCTCATCCCTGCTGTTTCCAGCCGACTGTTCTTCGGAGCCCTGCAGGAGCACCGGGACTGACTGCCCGAGGGGGTTTGTGAAAACCAAACCTCTCCTCCATCCCATCTCAGCCAAGAAAGCTGTCCCGGGGTCCCTGGTTCTGTGTTCTTGTTATTGCTGTAGTTATTGTTTGTTTGTTTGCCTGGTTATACTAGTAAAGAACTGTTATTCCTATCCCCAGATCTCTGCCTGAAAGCCCCTTGATTTCAAATTTATAATAATTCGGAGGGAGGGGGTCTACATTCTTTCATCCCAAGGGAGGCTCCTGCTCTCCCTAGCAGACACCTGTCTTCTAGAACCAAGTCAAGGACAAAACAGGCGTAAAACTTAAAAGGAATAAAGAAAGTTTATTAACAAAACTAGAAGAAAAATAAACCAGAATAAAACCTCCTGAAACCCTCTTTCCCCACTACCCAACCATTCCCTTGTTCACTTGACAACATAGAGACAAAAAGAAAAAACCTGGTGGTTAAAATAATCCCAGTTTTGCTATAGTCTTTTCATCAGTCTTTGTAGAGAAAAAGAAGTTCTCTTTTGTCAATCTATATAGTTTTTCACAAGAAAAAAATTTTCTCATGGTTTTCTATTTCTCTGATGCCAGCCACCCGGAAAACTCTGCCATCAGTTCTTTCCTCCCATTTCACACCACTTTGAGGTGTGTTCATGGGCCATAGGTCAAGTGGTGTCATTTTAAGGATGAATTATTCAAAGGCAAAAGTTCTCTTCATGTCTCTGTGATCATCTCTGGAAACAGAAGTTTTCTCTTTGTCTCTTAAGGGCCACAAATTTTCAACAACTATCACTTCTCTTTTTCTGTTCCAGCATCTCATAAGATCACAACTACTTCACCATTTGCTTAGATCCACACTTTGAAATACTCCATTCCCCCAAAAATACTCTGTCATGAATTAAAGGAGTTTTTTTTTTCAGAACACTATTGTCCATCTCCATAGTTTTAGCAAAAGAATATTTCAGCTTATTAAAGCATCTCCTTATTTCTCTCCTCCATCTGAACCTTAATTCCTTTCTTCACTCTTTGATAATTTAGGTTGTCTCTTTACATGTTGATCACTCTCTCTCTGCCCCTCTCTCTGGAAATAAGGATTAATCTGCAAGTCTCATCTGGGTAGTGAAAGGGTTAAAACTTGCCCAGGCCTTGTGGATGGTCACTTGATCTCTGCCGGAGCAGCAGCTGGAGCTGTCTGTGATGGAACATTTTTTTTCCATGGCTGTTCTGGGGGAGTGTGGTCACTCTCTCAGCAAGCTGCAGGCCAATAGCTTTCCCTCCCCTTACTCAGCAGTCTCTGGTGAAACTCAGCAGCGGCAGAAACTGCAGCCAAGCCAGAGATGGGCCTGGCCAGGCAGCCTTGCTGTACAAGGCCCAGTGAGCCCTCCGAGAAGGGTGTCCTGACACTTCACAGTCTCCATCCTCCCCGGGACCCACAGAGCTTTGGCCAGCCCCACTGCCCCTGCAGCCTTGTCCAGCCTGGTGGGGGGAAGGAGGCTGAACCGGAGCCATTACCTCTTCTAAAGCCGGAAACCAAAAAGAGCAAGAAATTCCCGGGCTTAGGTCTTAAGGTGGTGTTCACAAGTTGATCTCACTTTTCAATGGTCAAAACTACTGTCAGTTCTCAGAAATGGCCAGTTATTGGCCAGGAGAAAAACTCCCATCAGCCTCCATCAGCTTTAACTTCCTTAGGTATTTCCCTTTGTTTCTTAAATGTCAATCCATCACAACAGCTGTGCTGAGTGTGTTTTCTCTTGTTCCACCAATGGGACTAGAGAGGTGTTGTTCCCTTTACCAATCATATTAAACCTGTATCAGAACACCTTATAAAAGGAGCTGAAAGGTCTGAAATTAACCTTTCTAATGATCCTCTTTCTGCCTGTTGAATTGAATCCACGCTCCTTATTTTGTGTCCAACAGCGACATCCTATTGTATTTTTTTATTAAACCTTTTAAAATTTAGTAGGAAAGTGAACGTCGTTTTTCACACTGACCTTGGAGGACTGCACCCCATGGAAGAGTGACCCATGCCACAGCAGTTTTGGGAGGACTGTCTGCCCATGAGGGAAATTCATGTTGCAGCAGTTTTGGGAGAACTGCTGCTCATGAGAGTGGACCCAGGCTGGAGAAGTTTGCGGAGAGCTGTCTCCCATGGGAGGGACCCCACAGTCTCACAGGGGAAGGACTCCTGTCCTGGAGCAGCAGGAGAAAACCTTGAATGAGGAACTGACCAAAACCTTCATGCCCTGTCTCCTTTCACTGTTGGTGGGAAGGAGGGAGGGGCTGGGGGAAAAAGGGTGGTTTTAAGGGCTTATTTTACTTTTCATTATTTTCCTCCGATCCTGTTAGTAATAAATTCACTTTGCAACTTTAAGTTGAGCCTGTTTTGCCGTTGAAGTGTTTTCTTCCAGTCCTTATCTCAAGTCCTGAACCCCTCGTTAATTTTTTTCTTTCTTCTTCCCAGCTGTGGCAGGGGAGGGTGATTGAGCATTTTTTGTGGGTGCCTGGCATTGGGCCAGTGTCAAACCACAACACACAGAAAGAAATAGATTTGTCAGGATTTACTCCTAAATATGATCAGAGAGACCACAAGTTAATTAAGTTCCTTAAGGCTGAAGTTAGAGAGAGGGTTGTCAGAAACAGAAATATTATAGTTTATGACTTAAACATTTCCATGAAGGACTTTTAAAACTGTATTACAACATCCCTAATAGGTCTTTGGAGTGAGGCCCTACACTTCTCACTGATGAAGATAATATAAAGTAATAACTCAGGGCTGGGGGAGAAAAATAAGACAAGCTCAACACCTTCAGGATGGAGACCACAGCCCCACGGCTATCAGCTGCCAGGCTTGCACAGACCCTTGAACTATAGGGTGGGGGGATAAAGGCTTTGGGTGTAACTCCCATCCTGCGATGTGCACAGGAATAGAGCTGAGGGGCCCCTTCACCCCAGGAGAAGCTGTATCCACATGTCGGACAGAGGGGATGACATGGCACATCAAAAGTCCCTCAAAGGGGTCCTCAGACCCTGCAGCATTGTCTTAGTTTAGGGCAAATTAGGAAGGAAAACTCCAAATGGGGATTTCCCCAGGGAAATGCCCCTCCCCACTAACTGGTCCGGGAAAAGAAAAAATTCCTTAGAGAGAAGTGGAAAAAGCTGTTTATTTAACAGAAATTGAGTAATATTAAATAATAAAACCTCTTGCTGTTCGATGGGATGGCAAATCTAGGAGGAAAAAAAGTCTTTTTCATGTGGTGTAGCTCGGCTTGCTCAGGTTCTTATCAGTCCCTCCGTCGCTGGAAAGTGCTGAGGCCCAGGCCCCGGTGGGCCACAGGCGTGAGCTCCCGGGGTTTGGCTGGGTGTTCAGTCCAGAGCAGGCTTGCACAGATCTAAGAAAATTGGGAAGAAAACAAACAAAGGTCCAGGGAACTCCTCTGCCTCAGTTAGCTAGAACTAACTAAAAGCCAGAGAGAAGCTCTGTCCCGCTGTCTGTCCGTGCTGCAGACACCACAGTCCAGGAGCGGGATGTGTGGGAGTGATGTTTTTCCTTAACACAAACTGCGCGCTTCTTCTTCCCCCTCTCTTGCTCTCAAAGCCAGTCTTAAAGGTGCAGAACTTAATATATAATATAAACCAGATGATTGGGGATACCAGTATCATAAAGTCACCCCAGGACAAGCATGATGCAACAGATCCACAGTGTTTCAAGGGACAGTGTCATACTGGACCACTGCAAGGGAGGCATGTGCACATTCCCACTTGACCCAAAGCGTATATTAATCCCCTGGACTCTATACTCTCTGGCATGGTGTGGTGGTGGCGATGGGGGACCCTCACTACCAGGAAGACCAGATGGAGGGGAGCAATGAGACATTATTGGGACCCTTGGAAGGGTGCGTAGTGGTTTAGATTCACCAATTTGAGTTTCCCGGCCAATGCACCAAATAATGTGGTAGGTTTTAGCGCTGGCTAAAATCACCAGTGCACTTACTCATTTCTTGCTGTGAGATATGGATTAGAAGAAGAGCAAAACAGGCTTAAAACTTAAAAGGAATAAAGAAATTTTATTAACAGGACTACAAGAATAAGAAGCATCAGAATAAAATCTCCAGAACACCATTCCCCCCCCTGCCCAACTTTTCCCAATTGACCATGTAGAGACAAAACGTGGGATGTTCAAGCAGTACCAACTACACAATAGCCTTTCATCAGTTCTTGTAGGGAGAGGAATTTTCTCTTGTCATGCCATGAAGACTTCTCCACAAGAAACAGTTTTCTCATGGCTTTTCGTTTTCACGAATAGCAGCTGCCCAGGCAAAAAGTTCTGCATCATGACATTCCTCCCATTTTCACAGACCTCCTAGAGGTGTGTCCATGGGCCATGTAAACTTATGGGGTATTATTTTAAGGATGAGTTGTTCAAAGGCAAAGGTTCTCTTCATCGGTCTCTGTGATCATCTTCATGTCTGGGAACAGAGGTTTTCTTCTCTCCCTGGGGGCAGAGTCTTCATCAACTCTCATCTCTCTGTTCAAGCTTCTCATGGGATCACAGCTACTCTAACATCTGGCTTCATCAGTGGATGCCTCTGTTCACATCTACAGTTTGAACATTTCATCCCCCCATACTTTCTCATGAATTAAAGGAGATATTTCAGTATATCATTGTCCATCTCCATGGTACTACCAAAAGAATTTTCAGCCCCATTAGGGCATCTCCTCATCCTCCTTCCATCTGAGGCTTGACTCCTTTTACTGACCTTGGTGTTTTCATGTTGTCTTTCTACATGTTGTCATTCCTTTTTTCTCCCTGGAGAGAGGAACAAGGTCTGCAGGTCTTATCTGTGTAGTGAAAGGGTTAATATCTTGCACAGTGGCTGCAGCCATCATGGTGTTGGATTTCAGGCCACGCTGGGCCCCTCCCTCTGCCTGACAGCCTCTGGGAGGGGGAGGGGCTTGGCTTGGAACCATTGGTGCGGGCTGGGGCGGGGGCGGGGGGCTTAGTATGGGAAAGATGTCAGCAGCTGTGGCCCGACCCAGCCTGGGGCTGGGGCCCTGCAGGTCCTGTCCCCTGCCCGGGAGCCACTGGGGTCCGGCCCAGCTTCCCCCAGGCCACACAGGCTGTGGGGGAGCAGGGACGGCCTCACCAGAGCTCCACTACCTTAAGACCCAGATTAGTAAGATCTGCCAAGAAACATCCAGGACATAGGTTCAGGCCTTGCCTATAGCCTTACTGCGAATACACATACAACCAAGGCAGAGAGACAATATAAGTCCCTACAAAATATTGTATGGCAGCCTGTATCAGGTTCCACATATCCTGGGAGAAATTCATATGAAGGGTAGAAATTATTTACCAAAGTGGCTTTAAGTTCCACTTTGCAGAAGCTCCAGAGATTCATTGTGTTATCCAGACTGATAGGACTGGACACACCTGTTAATCAGTGTCCTGGGGTGACTTTACCTTTAAGATAGCTTTGGGGCTAGGGAAGTTGAAACTGCTGGAGGCTGATGAGAGATTTTTCTCTTGACCAATGATTGGCCATTTCTGAGAATTGGCGGTGGTTTTAACCATTGAAAAGTGAGATCAACTTGTGAGCACCACCTTAAGATGTAAGGCCAGGAATCTCTTGTTCTCTTTGTTTCCGGCTTTTAAACAGGTAACAAGGCTCCGGCTTGGCTTCCCCCCCCCCCCCAACAAGGCCAAATAAGGCCGCGGGGGGGGGGAGGGGGGGTGGGAGGGAGGGCAGTGGGCCCAGGCCGAGTCAGGCCAGTCCCCCCAGCTCACCTGCAGTTTCTGCCGCTGCTGAGTTTATCAGAGACTGCCGAGTAAAGAGAGAAGTCATCGCAAACAGCTCCAGCCGCCACTCCGGCAGAGATAACAAAACCAGCTACAAAGCCTGGGCAAGATTTTAACCCTTTCATTACCCAGATGAGACTTGCAGATTAATCCTTTTTTCCAGAGAGAGAAAGAGAGAGTAATCAACATGTAAAAAGAATTTCTAAAATATCAAAGACACTGAAGAAAGAAATTAAGCCTCAGAAGTAGAGAATAAGGAGATGCTTTAATAAGCTGAAATATTTTTCTGTTAAAGCTATGGACATGGACAATAGTGCTCTGAAAAGAACACCTTTAATTCATGACAGAGTGTATTAGGAGAAATGGAGTGTTTCAAAGTGTGGATTTTGAGCAAAATAGTGAAGTGGTTGTGTGTTGCAGTCAGCAACCTCAGGATCTCGTCCAGAGAAGCCGCAGGATTCTGGGGACCAGCATGGAACACCAACGAGCCGGGCTCCCAGTTCATGAAACCATTTATTCAGCATGGGAACAAACCCAGATCCAGAACAGAGAGCCTCGAACAGAAGCACAGCAGGGGTTTTTGAGAGACAGAACTCTTAAGGGTTTCCACCCCTGAGGGTGGAGTTCAGGGTCAGGGACCATTAGAAACACACCAAGGGAGAAACCCCCAAGGGACTCAAACCCAATCAGAACACCTGGGCTGCCCTTCACAAGGGGATTGGGGTGGGACAATGTGACTCTTTGTCTCCCCTGAGGCACATTGCCACATCTGCTCCTTTTTTTTTTTTTTCTTCAAATTTTAAATAGGAGCTTAAAATGTTTCCAAAACATACACCTTAAAATCTCACCTCCTCCACAGAGCACCCGCTTTGCTTTGTGGGACACTAAAAACTCAATAACAAAACACATTAAGCAAACAAACAAACAAAAAAACAAAATTAAAAACAAACACTTAAATCTCGGTAAACAGTGATGGTACTCAATACAAATATAATGTTTTTTTCGTTCAGTCTCTTCCAGTTTAGGATTTTCTTTCAGGAAGGGTGCAGCTCTTAGATCTCCTCTCATGAGGGGCAGAGTTCTTCGATCTCCAGCTTTGGATCTGATTCCGAGGGTGTGGGCATCGCCTCTTTAGATGTTCTTGGTGAAACGCTGGCTTTGGGAGATCAGGTTACAGTTTCGATTTCCCCAGAGGTGTTGCCCATGATGGAAAAGGCACAGCCCCCAGGGGTGGAGCATCTGAACAAAGGGGCGGGACTGAAGCAGGAGTTACTGGGGGAAGGGAAGATTCGGAGCCGGAAAAGAAGGAGCAAGGCGGGAAACAAGGGATCCCAGACCGCGTGGCCGGCACCATCTTGGGAAGGGGGGGGCAGTCCAGGACGGACTTTCCCGGACAGGGATCGGGGAATGTGGAAAGACGGGGCGAAGGAGGACACAGAATGGCAGGCAGACGGCAGCAGACCCGCATCACTCTAGATGTCCTCCGTTCCTTGCCTGCCTTCAGGAAAACAGGGGATGGGATGGCAGAAAGACACAGGGGTGACAGGGAGTCGGCAGCAACCCCAAGCCATCTGGGCATTTTTCACCCTTTGTCCTGCCCTTAGGAACACAGGAGAGGGGAAGATGCAGGGAGGTATACACAAAAAAAAAAATTTAGGAACTTCACAGAAGACAAAAAAGTCCATAGAAAGAGCCATACCGTCCATAATCATTCATAAGGTTAATATCATCCATAATCGTCCATAAAGATCCTTCCCATGTATATAAAAAAAACGAAACCGTCCATAATACGTCTCGTTGGGTGATGTTAGATGTTTGTCCCAGCGTTCTGGTCTCGCGGCTCCCCCACCTCCGTAAGCCGTTTTTTTTCTTCCCCCATGCCTCCGAGGCGCTCTCAACCCAGCCTTCCTGCCAGGTACTCTCAAGTCCTCCTTTCTAAGGCGGGGGTCTCGCCGGCTCTCAAGCCATTAGCCAGGGACTTACGGGGTGTCCATGGTGCCGGTCCTGCTGTTCTGGTGCTTCACTGGATGCCCGCATTCTCCACCATTTGTTGCAGTCAGCAACCTCAGGATCTCGTCCAGAGAAGCCGCAGGATTCTGGGGACCAGCATGGAGCACCAACGAGCCAGGCTCCCAGTTCATGAAACCATTTATTCAGCATGGGAACAAACTCAGGTCCAGAACAGAGAGCCTCGAACAGAGGCACAGCAGGGGTTTTTAAGAGACAGAACTCTTAAGGGTCTCCACCCTTGAAAGTGGAGTTCAGGGTCAGGGACCAGTAGAAACACACCAAGGGAGAAACCCCCAAGGGACTCAAACCCAATCAGAACACCTGGGCCATCCTTCACAAGGGATTTGGGGTGGGACAATGTAACGCTTTGCCTCCCCCGAGGCACATCACAACATCTGCTCCCTTTTTTTTTTTTTTTTTTCCAAATTATAATTAGGAGGTTAAAATGAGTGGCGCCTGGCTGTAGGGCTGAACAAGCCCACATTCAGAGGGTTTTTTTTGAGCCCGTGCCAGCCGTTCTTTGGAGACTTTTGGACACCGTTTTAAATACAGCAAAAAAAAAAAAAGTTTCCAAAAGGGAGCCGAAAATCCTCCAGCACCAGGGGACCGATTCCAGGGCAACGGGTATTCTTCCACTGCCAGAAACGACAGAACAAGGTAAGATTTAACTCCGACACCGGGCCGGGGGGGGGGGGGGTGGTGGTGGAGAGAGAAACAGACCCCGGGGACTGTGCTCCAGTGTCACCCCTTCCGAGCGGCAGCTGTGTGGGTCTCCGCCACGTGCAAAGCCGCAGGGTTCCCCCAGCTGTGGGCAGAGAGGGGGGGAGAGGGAATTCTCCCAGGGTCGGCCACATGCAAAGCAGCGGGGTTCCACCCAGCCGTGGGCAGAGAGGGGAGGAGAGGGAATTCTCCTGGGCTCAACCACGTGCAAAGCGGCAGGGTTCCCCCAGCTGTGGGCAGAGACAGAGGGATAGGGAATTCTCCCTGCTGCCTGTACCAGTGTGAGTTTAATTGTAACCTTTGCGGTGCCAGTTTGCTTTTGCAGTAAGGAAAACAGACAGATTGTGTGCAGAGCTGCTGTGACCTCCAAAATGGGAGCCCGGCTCTCCACACAAGAAAGGAGTCATACACAAAAAATACAGGATTTTTTAAAAACCACAAATGTAAAAATTTCAAAAAATAAGATAAAACAGTTTGTAACATATTTGACTCAGCAAAGTGAACAGATCGCATTGTTGCAATTAGACTCAGTAACTGCCTGGGATGAAACTGGAAATTTATTAACCTTAAAAATAGAATGAGGAGACAAATCGGCTCTGAAATTCCTCCCAGTTTTTCTTTTAATTCGAAAAGAACTGGTTAACAGAGAAATAAAAATGAAAGACAAACGGGCACTCCAGTCTCCACCTAACTCCCCTAACTTTTCCCCCATAACCTCTGCTCCTACACTGGAAGAGATACCCAGGACAAACAATACAAGTTCTAGTCCTATGTGTCTCTCTCAGCCACCCAGTCCTGGTTCACAAGCTATCAAGGCTCCCTCTCTATACCCTTCTTTTCCCAGTGTTAAAGAAAATGTACCTTTCTATCCTCACATGGCTGAGAGCCAAGATGGTACTGGCCACGTGTTTCCTGGCCACATGGTGAATTCCCCTGTGTATACCCTATCTCCTACCCATAATCCCTTCCACCCACCGGTTCCCGCCCCTAACCCTTATCAAAATCCCTTTGTTCCCCCTGACATTCCTCTACCCTGTACCACCTCCCAGCCCTGATTGGCCCCACCCTATTACCCTGTCCCCTGAGGCTGTAACCCTATTCCTTATCCCTCCGCCCCCTGTCTCCCAGGGAGGAGGGGCGGAGAGAGAGAGAGTTACACCCCTTGCTCCTGCAGAGGGGCAGGGGGAGGGGTTTCCCAGCTCTGCCCCCGGGGGGGGGTGCCACCCTCTCCCAGCTCCTGCGGGGGTGAGGCTGGGTCTCTCCACAGGCCTGGTGAGGGAACGGAGCCCCTGGGGCCTGGTGTGGGGGGCTGCAGGCCCTCAGGGCTTGGCGTGGGGGGGTGCGGGCCCACAGGGCTTGGCGTGGGAGGGTGCGGACTCCCAGGGCCTGGCATGGGGGGGTGCAGACCCTCTCCCAGTTTCTGCGGGGGTAAGGCTGTATTTCTCCACAGGTCCAGTGAGGGGACGGGGCCCCCAGAGCCCAGCGTGGGGGGGTGCGGGCCCCTAGAGCCTGGCATGGGGGAGTGCAGGCAGGGAAACCCAGGGAATACCAGCCCTGGGGAAGATGAAGTTATGCTAACAGCGGCTCCTGTAATATACAATAGTAGCATGTTGCTATATTCTATATATTAGTAAAGGCCTGTATGCACAAACCAGCCTTTGAAATAAGTCGTGATATTAAGGGCTAAAATCCTTGAAACTTGCCTGCAGAAGAGAGAGTAAAGCAAAACAATATTCTTGTGTGTAGGAGAAAAAATGTAAACTGTGTGTGTTAGCCAATAGTAGCTTGCTCTGCCCGCAGACCCTGTAGAACCCTATAAAAGGTGTGTTAATAATAGAAATAAACAGCGTTCACGATTGCTTCTGTGAAGAGTGGTGAATAGCTGGCAGTCTCTCAATAAGTTAAAGTCTCAAACGCTCAGCAAAAGAGTAAGAGAACTTCACCATGCCAATGAGACAAGGTGAGCTTAGAAAAGAGGGTCTTTTGGACGCAGAATAGCACTTTTTTGGGACCAACTTTCTTATCTTGGGTAACTATAACTAAAAACAATTTTGAGACAGCATTGCACTTGCATCTGATGGGAGGAGGATAACTGAAGCCACAATAGTCCAGGACCCGATTCTGAAAAGTTTGAGAATTGCAAAATGTGCATGCGCGAGAACTAGGCTATAAGTAGTGCAAATGAGAGGAGCTGTGTGTGCATCCACCATCCATGCACCCATCGTCTGGAGGAACCGTGGGTGGTGATCTGGATCTTTTTCTCTACCTATGTTTTCTTTCTTTCTTTTTTTCCTCCTCTCCTTAAAATTTTAAATCACTGCTAGTTCAGGCTGTTCAGAAATCACTGTTGACACATATTGTTCAGAAATGTTTAAATTATTGCTGCCACAGGCTGTTCAACCTATCATAAGGTTTACGTTGTTACTGCCATAAATGAAACTTTCTAATTGATCATTTGGTGTTGTTTCAGCTTAATTTAACCCAAGGGTATCTCAAACATCGGCTATCTTAGAGCAAGCAGTCCAGGACTGCCTTCTAGGGACCCAACATTTTGCAGCTGTCCCAAAGCAGGCAGCCCAGTGTTGGAAAAGTTAAAAAGTTTAAAATTTTTATATATAACTTTAGTCAGGAGTTTTGTTTGCCTTTGTCCAGAGGGAAAGGAACCAAAGTTTATTTTCAAAAGACTGTATCACCTCTCAAGGCCTGATGAGCTTAACATCCCAACAGACTGGGAGTAGCCCAGAAGATAAACAAAAGTTAGTGACCATTAATGAACATCAACTCCAAACATCACCCCAGGCATGGTTGGAGACACCTGGTCTGGGAAAAGATAGATAAGAGAATGAGAATCTAATTACCATTGAAGGCAAAGGGATCAAAAACCAATAGGAAACCAAATACTAAGAACTGTGTAACTTGGGACCAATGAACATTGGACCAATTAATTTCTCTGGGTTTTGACTGTATAAGTCTGTGAAAAATCTAGTAAATAATCATGTGTGATAGAATGATTTTCTCTGCACAACCTGGGCAATGTGTGGATGAAATGATTTCTGTTGCACATCCTGGCCAGATCAACATCCTGGCCAGAATAAAGTAATGCCTTAATTCTCTAACACTAAAAAATGTTGTTGAAGAGTTTTTGCTCTTCCTGCAATTTTGGTGACACCAGGACCATGCTCTCCTGACTGGACAAGCAGCTAACTCATTCTGCTCTAGAATAATCTTAAAACCATTTTAGAATTGTATATTTCTAGAAATATTAATTTTGAATAGATTGGGACAAACTTTAAATATTCAGCATTCAATAATATTAATCATAGAGAACATTAAAAATTGCATCAATTAAGGGAAAATATAAAAAAACTTCGTTAATCATTGTGTGAGCCATCACAGGCAGGATGCAAGAACCACAAAACCACAGAGGAAATGCAAAGAGCAAATTTATTTTCATTACCTTGCCAAGGCCGAGGCACACAAGGAGGAATGCAGGCACCACAGAACTCGATCCTTGCTAGACAATCACTGATCCTGCTGCTTTCACCTGTTTATTGAGGACTCAAGCAGGTGTAGTTTACTGCTGTGCTCTGATCTTTCCCACAGCAGGTCAGGAATCTCCAGCATCTTCTATATGGTTCATCAAAAATTGTCACAGGCCTATGCTATCTAAACACAGATGTTCTACTTTTCTGTGGTGGGTTGACCTTGATTGGATACCAGGTGATCACAAAGCCACTTTATTACTTCCTCTTCTCAGCTGGACAGGGAAAAGAAAATAAGATGCAAACAACTTGTAGATTGAGATAAGGCAGTTTACTACAGCAAAAGTGAAAGGCTGTGCATGAACAAGCAAAAAGGGGAAAACATTATCCTTTACTTCCCATCAGCAAGTGATGTTCAGTCATGTCTCAGGACGTAGGGCTTCAGCACTGAGAAACGATGTTCACTTTTTAAATTTTAGAGGTTTATTAAATCTTAACAAAATACAACAGAAGACTGAATAAGGAAAAAAAGCAGTGCTGGGAGCATGGAACTAAACCGCCATGTGCTTGTCTGTTGGAATCTAAAATAAAAGCCTGAGTCCTTGTTGGGGGTTAGGTGTCCTTCCTTTAGTTCTGGCTCACCTATGGAATTTTAACACATTAGTTACGGGGAAAACCTGATTGCTGGTACTGAGTGGGTGCTTGAGAAACACAAAGAGTTCAGCTGGGCCCAGGGGGGAAGGGGGGCAGGAAAAAAGGGAGGGTGGGGGCAGCTTGCTGGCTTCTTCAGATTCAGAGGAGACTTACTGGGAGCTGTTGCAGCAGAGAGAAGGAAATTTGCCATTGTAGTGGTTTAGATTTGCCAATTTCGTTTTCCTGGCCAATGCACCAAATAAATGTCGTGGTAACTAAAAAAATTACTAGAAAACTTACTTCTTGCTGTGAGATATGGATTAGAACAAGAGCAAAACAAGCTTAAAACTTGAAAGAA
Source organism: Pseudopodoces humilis (assembly GCF_049639895.1). Lineage (NCBI taxonomy): Eukaryota > Metazoa > Chordata > Aves > Passeriformes > Paridae > Pseudopodoces > Pseudopodoces humilis. The sequence continues at coordinate 5,297,607 of NC_142211.1, read as the reverse complement.
ATAAAGCAAGTTTATTAACAAAACTACAAGAATAAGAACACCAGAATAAACCTCCAGAAAACTCCTTTATCCCCCACTACCTAACCATTTCCTTGTTCACATGACAACAGAGACAAAAACTTGGAACTTTTGTGTATAAACAGTCCGCAGTTCCTGCTAGAATCTTTTCATCAGTCTCTGTAGAGAAACAGAAGTCTTCTTCTGCTAATCTATGGAGTTTCTCACATGAAAACTATTTCTGTTACAGCTTTTTATTTCTCTGATGCCAGCTGCCCGGAAATCTGTCATCAGATTTTCTCCTCCCATTTCACATCACTCTGAGGTGTGTTATGGGCCATGAGTCTAGGGATGTCATTTTTAAGGATGAGTTATTCAAAGGCAAAAGTTCTCTTCACCTGTCTCTATGAGCTTCTCTGGGAACAGAAGTTTTTTCATTGCTTCTCAAGGCTTCAAATCTTCAACTATTACTTCTCTCCCTCTGTTCCAGCACCTCACTGTATCACAATTACTCCACCTTTTGCTCAAAATCCACACTTTGAACACTCCATTCCTCCCAATATACTCTGTCATGGATTAAAGGAGTTTTTTCAGGACACTATTGTCCATCCCCATAGCTTTAACAGAAAAATATTTCAGCTTAAGTAAAGCATCTTGTTATTCTCTACCTCTTCTGAAGCTTAATTCTTTTCTTTACTGTCTCTGATAGTTTATAAAGTCTCTTTACATGTTGATTACTCTCTTTTTCTCTCTCTGGATAAAAGGATTAATCTGCAAGTCTCATCTGGGTAATGAAAGGGTTAAAATCTTGCCCAGGCTTTGTAGATAGTTCTGTGATCCCTGTCGGAGCAGCGGCTGGAGTTGTCTGTGATGGAAGATTCTTCATGGCTGCTCTGGAGAGTGTAGTCACTGTCTCAGCTCGCTGCAGGTCAAGAGCTTTTTTCTTTTCCTTACTCGGCAGTCTCTGGTGAGTTCAGTCACGGCAAAAAAAACTGCAGCCGAGCCAGGGACTGGCCTGGCCCGGCCAGAGCCCGGGGCAAGCCCCGCAGGCCCTCATCTCCCGGCCGGGAGCTGCTGGGCCCAGCCCAGCCCCCGCCCGGGCCGCATGGCCTGGGCAGGGGATGGGAAGCCAGCTAAAGCTCAGTTACCTTTCACAGCCAGGAAACAAAGAGACAAAGAAATTCCCAAGGTTAGGTCTTAAGGTGGTGTTCACAGGTTGATCTCACTTTCCAATGGTTAAAACTGCTGTCAGTTCATAGAAATGACCGATAACTGGTCAGGAGAAAAGACTCCCATCAGCCACCAGCAGCTTCAACTTCCTTAGCTCCCAAAGCTATCTTAAAGGTAAAGTCACCCTATGACAGCCATCACCCAGACAGAGCTGCTGCTTCTTCTTCTCCTTCTTCCTTCTTCGTTGGTGGGCCTCACATGCCCTGTCCTCCCAGGATGTGCCAATGCCAGCCACTGCTGTGGAGCTGCTGATACACCTTGTGATACATAACATGAATAAATTCATGCTGAAGTTACAGTAATCTCATCAGATAAAAATCCTAGCATGAATATTCGTCTACAAAAAGTGCATTTCCAAGGGATTTACATCTGACGAGATTACAGTGATATGATATTGAGAAACCGCCTAGCTATTCACCAGTCTTCACAGAAGTAATTGTGAACGCTGTTTATTTCTATTATTAACACACCTTTTATAGGGTTTTATAGGGTTTGCAGGCAGAGCAAGCTACTATTGGCTAACACACACAGTTTACATTTTTTCTCCTACACACAAGAATATTGTTTTGCTTTACTCTCTCTTCTGCAGGCAAGTTTCAAGGATTTTAGCCCTTAATATCACGACTTATTTCAAAGGCTGGTTTGTGCAGACAGGCCTTTACTAATATATAGAATATAGCAACAATTCCCCCTTTCTCTTTTTGCACAAACCAGGCTTTGGATAGGATAACATACAACTTAGACTGTCATCTCAATTAACACTATAAGTAAAGTCCGTCCCCCTTCTAGCACAAGAGACCTCAACCATCCAGTGATGCCCCAGCTGGCGAACCAACTGCCAATGGGGTCACTATCTTCTTTCAGGGCATGTGACCCATCCTGTAGCTGTTGTAGTTGCTTATGGATGGAAGCTGAATGATCAGTAAGATGCAAGCAGCACATGCCTTCAAACTCCTCACAACCATGTCCTTGTGCTAAGAGCAAAAAGTCAATTGCAGCTCAATTTTGTAATACTGCGTGATGTATGCTACTCACATCGGCTGAAAGCTCACTTAACATTTTGGATATTAAGTTCAATTCTTCCTTAGTCTAACAAGTGAGCCTTTTTAGAGTTGCTAAGCTTTAATTCATTCAGACTTCACTTTGACTCTTTGATGCTTTTCATTTTGCTAGCTACATTTAGCAATTGATGTAAGTTTGGGTGGAACAAAGTGAGTTTCTCAAGATAACAGGGTCTTCTATGTGGACTAGCAGGAATCTAATTCCATGCTCTATCTCCACAGATCAGGAATATGGAACTATGTAATCGCTTTGGTAATTGTCCTGTGAGATTGCACCACAAATAAAGGCTTTACTTTCAGTGGTAGTAACGAGTTCAGCTGTAGGGTTGACTGCAGCTCAGTGCTACATTACTTTGTTAGAATGACTTTTTGTCAGGGCTTCAAACATTATCTGTTATAAATGCAAAGGCAAATTTGGGTTAAATAAAAGAACAATTTATTATAAAACAATTTTTATAAAAAAATAAACAATGAGGAAAAACCACAATAAAATAAACAGCGCAGCGCTGGGTGGACAGGGGTCTATACCCAAAGGTATAGGTGTTCCCAAATCCACGAAGGAGGGTAGACTGTCCGGGGTTTTTATAGGGATTTTGTGCCTTGAGGCCAAATTCCAGGCAGGCACCATTCACCAAGGGTCCTTGATTGTTGGATGAATTGATTTCCTGGCGTTGGAGAATAGAGTCAAATAGACGTCCGGACAGAGTCTCCTCATATGTAAAGAAGTTCTGGGTGTTCCTTGATTTCATTTTGGTTCAGGCCATCTGGATGGGATGGTTGGATCCGGGTTGGAGCTGATGGATATCTCGGCTGGACTTTTTCCCTTTGTCTGCCTGATTGCTTCCCCAACGGTGGCCTGCAAGGCGGGGGGGTTCAGGTCCGGTGATGAGTATCTCATCGGAGCCTTTCCCTGTCAGCCTGATGGTTCATGTCCTGTTCATTCTTTTCCGTTGATGGGCGCCGAGCTTGTCCCTGTCAGCCTGATGGTCCATGTCCTGTTTGCATCTTCAGTCGGGGTTTGCAGGGAGGGGTGCCCAGGTGCGGTGTGGAGTCGATAGCCATCTCGGCCTGGCTCCTTTCTTTGTTTAGCTTAATCATTCGTGTCCTGCTTTTTCTTTCAGGCTGATGAACGTCGCCTAGGGTCGTTACCGCCTGAATGGGTAGTTACTGCTGGGTTTGGGGAAATTCTTCGGCCACACTATATTTTATATACTTTTTACATTGTTATAAATCTAGTTATATACTTATTTATTCTTTCACGAATTTTTATCCAAGGTTACATTTATCACATTATCCATCCACCTGAGGTATTGGTGGAACCTAACAAATCTGATTCTTCTGAGGTTTGTAATATTGAGAACTTTGGTAATTTTTGCTTGCCAACAGGCTTCAAGTTGTCTTAATGAGAAGCCAACAGTGCGATTGCACTCTTGCAACATTGCCAATCGATTCAGTCGAGTCTCATTACTAATTAAACCTTTAAATGCTGGAGGATCCCATTCAGGGACTCCTATGAGACAGGTGCAAAAGGATCTCCAGGGGTGGCTAGGCTCAAACACATTGACTTTTGGCCAGTTCAGTGTGCCAGAGTGACCCATATGTTCTGTCGTTTTTGGATGTTAGTTAGCAGACAGTTGGTTGGGACTATACACAACACGATTACCATAAGCAGTTTGTTCCATGTAAATGACACCATACTTGCAAACTCACAGCTAAAACTTTAATGTTAAATGAACTTTCAAAGATGCTTACACTGCCTCTTGAAAGGGGGGAATGCTTATACTTTATACTAACATAACAATTACTACACAGGCTAAACTCTTTATCTTAGACTGTTATCTAACTACCTTTAACACATGTGCTCTGGTATATATGTAGTCCAAGCGTGAAAGCAATTTTCTAAAAGGGTAAACACACAACTACAATTTGCTTTATATACAGTTAAATGCAGTCTCTACACTTTTCTTAGATCTTCTACAGAATTTCTCTAACACGATTCAGTCCTGGAACGTTCACTGCTCCCGTGATGTCAGCTGGCAGCTGATCGGTGACTGAGGGCTTTGATGTTCAAGTTGTTCTTCAGATCCTTCTAAATCTTAAAACAAAGGATACCTGAAAAATTGGTAGAGACACAACATCATAATAACAACATAAAATTTCTGTTGGCAAACTGTCTGTGTAGTGTTCAGACACAACTGTGTCCTGACAGGTCCACTTCTGATCCATGTCTGAAGTACCATGGCTGTGTGATGACATCTCGGTTCACTGGATCTCGTGTGTTCAGAGGCACACAGTCTGGTCAGATGGACAGGTGACCTTTTTGAACCTGCCAAAAAAACACAGACACTTCTCCCTTTGAAGTTAATGAATTACACTAATCAAATGCTTTTAGGGCATCCATTTCCCCCATTTTCTTAAAAAAAAAAAAAATAAAATGAGATGTACTTCTGTTATAAACATGAACATCAACACAAAGCCATATACACAATTAATAAGAACTTATACCACTTAAAAATCAATTAAATCATGAACATTATTAATAAGATATGCAGTATAAAACTACTATTAATTACTAAAACACTGCACCAGCATCCCATAGTTAGCAAACAAACAGAAACAAAAAATCATCAGTGAAGGATTGGATAGTCATCTCCGGAAATGATTGTCCAAGCCCACTTCAAAATTGATCCAGCTGTCATATTAACAGGGTCAAATTGTTGAGTCAAAAAATGACTCAAATACTGATTTGGTACAGAAAACATCTGGATCTGTTGACAAACATTCTGTCCAGGTAAAGTCAAGGCTTGGCCAGGGCCTGGCTTTAAACTGGAAAGATGCCTCTTAACTCATTTCTAAAACAAGGTTCTCAATAGTAGCAGCTATGAGATGCTTACAGCACAGCAAACTGTTAAAATGCATTTGTACAAATCAAATGATCAGGAGCCTTAGGTACCAGACCAATTAAACCGTGCAGAAGTTGGTTTAATCTGAAGCCTCCCCCATTGCAGCTGATCCTCAACAATGATACATCTTAAAATTCTGGAAACACCGAAAAATAAGAAAGCTGTAACAAACAAAACTGCAGAGATTGCAACAACCAATAGAACTCCTGGTGAAGTCAAGGGTGTCACAGACTGCATTCACTTATATCCACAAGCAGGTGTTCACCAGTGTTCCATCACTGCTGTTTCAGTTGTGGCGGTCTTCATCTCTCTAGGAAAATAACTATACTTTGCAGTTTAAACAAGTGTCTCCAATAAAACATAAAACAATTTAAATTAAATAATATTTAAACCTAACAATAATTATTTATGACAAAAGGAAATAAGAAATTTAACCTTAAAAGAATATCTAAGTTATAAAACTTAACTTAAAAACATTCAAGCCTAAACATTATAAAACTTGACTATCCTTAATTCTATTAACACTTAATCTATATTAAATAAAAACATAATCTTATTCTGTTACTACAAAAAGCAACTAAAAGTTTGATATATACCTTTTAAACACAATATAACAATAACATGGATTCACTATAAAGATTATAAAAATGTAACAAATGCATCACAATTCTATGTCATCTAGCTTTAAGGATAACCCACAATAACTGCTAATGTTACTAAAAATACTTATTCATAACAGGAATTTACCTAGATATTCTTAAATTGGTTAGGATTTTAAAGTGCAATTTTTCTAGAGAAAAACCACAACAACACAGGATTTGGCGAGTTGCCATCCAGCTTTTGTAGCACTTTTCAGAAGCATTAAATCCAATTCTTAAACTAAAATCCAAAATCCAAATTGGTATATATGCAGTTATATGTGTTTTATATAACAAAAGGACTCACATTAAAATTACCTTATTAAAATTGTGGAAAAAACAAGCAAATGGATAATATATACTTTAACTTAACTTTGTCTTGTACAGTAAAGTTCTCTTAACTAATTATTTTTTAAACCACAAATCTCTTCTGTAGATAACATTAATTGGAAGGTTTTCCTAGAAGCTGTAAATCACACCATATTTTAACCTTAAGTTCTAAAACCAATTATTGCAAGGCAACTTCTGTTAAACACTTTTTCTCTTTTTTTTTTTTTTAAACATTCAAAGAATCACAATAACTTCTCTAGTAAAATCCTAAAAACTGCAATTGCATAAACTCATAATTACTTAAAACACAAACTTAACTCTAAAAGGGTGTATAAAAATATTTTGAAAACCCAATAAATCATGACTTTTTAACAAACTGGGTATTATCCCGGTGCTTTTTCTTAGAGAGGGAGCGGGGGGGGTTGACTGCCCACTCTGCTGCTGCGGCAGCTCTGCTGCTGTTATCTTTCTTCACATTCTCCACATACTCTCGCAGAGAGGATAAACGGAGAGAAAGAAAAAAAAAACCTCTCTAAGTTAACTCTAACAAATGCAGTTTTTTCTCTCAATCTCTCTTGTTGTTTGCAGATAGAGGAAAAGAGGGCACGATTTTACAAAAGCAGGCGATGTTACACGAAAAGTCTCTCACAGCCAGGTGCTAACAACGGCGATCATTGCAGCTTATCAGCGTGGCCTTGGAACTTTTCTTGCGTTGCTTCTACCCCCAGGGTGCTTTTGTTCTCTGCTCACACCTCAGTGCTCCCCCATGTCCCCCTGGTTCGGGTGGAAACCAGTCTAAATTTGGCTTCTTTTCTTCCAGGGTGGTAAAGATGGAACTTAAATAAGATTGTAATGTTAAAAGCAACTCCAAAAATGAAGCAAATATTTCTGGATGTATCACATCCTGCCATAACTGAACAGATTCTCTTCGTTGTTTCAGCGTTTGCTGTGGAACTTTTTTCTCATTATTTTCTTCTCTCTGACTCTCTCTCCCTCTCTCCAAGGGCAGCATAGATAGGAGAGCTTGCCCAGCAGTGGGAGATAAAGGCATCTGCTGCTGTGACACAGGTAGAATTACGGAGCTCACAGCCTCAGTATATCTTGCTTTTCTGATTTTAAGGTATTAATTACAATATGCCAAGTTCAACCGAGAGACACAGTGTCCTTGCTCTTTTCCGTAATTGCCGTTTCCCATATCAGAGCCTATATATCAGTCCGTTCTTGCACCGCAAAAAGCAGTGTGAGCACTGCAAATGCCCATGACAATTAGCCCATATAATGAGCATATCCAGGTCCTTTTCCCTGGCTGCTTCGCCTCATTTAACGAGGATGCAGAGAAGCAGTTTATCCGCCGCTGCAAATTCCACATCAATGCCAGCGGCAAACCGCGAGAGGGAAGGTTGCGACCCTTCTACTACGCCCTCGCCTCTCGGTCCTCCACCAGCAGCCTGAATTTCCACGTCCTACTGCTCCACGTCTCACCGCGCTCAGGCTGCCTTTCTGGTACCGATCCAAGGCAGCATCTATCTGCTCTCAGATCCGCTCCACCAACCTCGGTCCAAGGCTCCGTCCCACCGTGCGTGGATCCACTGAAGCCCCACTGCCCACAGGGTGTCCCGTTCGGAGTGCCAAATATTGAGAAACCGCCCAGCTATTCACCAGTCTTCACAGAAGTAATTGTGAACGCTGTTTATTTCTATTATTAACACACCTTTTATAGGGTTTTATAGGGTTTGAAGGCAGAGCAAGCTACTATTGGCTAACACACACAGTTTACATTTTTTCTCCTACACACAAGAATATTGTTTTGCTTTACTCTCTCTTCTGCAGGCAAGTTTCAAGGATTTTAGCCCTTAATATCACGACTTATTTCAAAGGCTGGTTTGTGCAGACAGGCCTTTACTAATATATAGAATATAGCAACAATTCCCCCTTTCTCTTTTTGCACAAACCAGGCTTTGGATAAGATAACATACGACTTGAACTGTCATCTCAATTAACACTATAAGTAAAGTCCGCCCCCCTTGTAGCACAAGAGACTTCAACCATCCAGTGATGCCCCAGCTAGCGAACTAACTTCCAATGGGGTCACTATCTTCTTTCAGGGCATGTGACTTATTCTGTAGCTGTTGTAGTTGCTTATGGATGGAAGCTGAATGATCAGTAAGATTCAGACAGCACATGCCTTCAAATTCTTCACAACCATGTCTTTGTGCTAAGAGCAAAAAGTCAATTGCAGCTCGATTTTGTAATACTGCAAGACGTACACTACTCACATAAATGAACTTTCCAAGATGCTTACACTAGCTTTTGAAGGGGGGATACTTATACCTTATACTAATATAATAATCGCTACATGCACTAAACTCTTTAACTTATCTATCTACCTTTAACACACGTGCTCTGGTATATATGTAGTCTAAGCGTGAAAGCAATTTGCAGAAAGGGTAAACACACAATTAAAATTTGTTTCGTGCACAATTAGATAGAGTCTCTACACTTTTCTCAGATCTTCACAGAAATTTTTCACAAACAGACTATGACTTGACACAATTCAGTCCTGAAACATCTGTTGTTCCTGTGGTGTCAGCTGGCAGCCAATCAGAGACTGACTGAGGGCATCAACGTTCTGATTGTTCCTCAGGTCTTTCGTAGCTGGTTTTGCCCATCGGCTAGGCACCCATAGTGGTCCAGCATCTGTGGAAACACAACTGTAACCACGCCCGTTAAATAGCAATGGACTCGGTCCCTCCCAGATACCTGTTTTTGGGTTTTTGTAGTATAGCTTAACCTCTGGGGTAGCTTGCATCTTTACTTGACTATTGTGAATGACCACTGGGGGTTGCTCTAGATCTCCAACTAAACTGAGGAAATTTAGAGTGAATAACACTTGCTGCAATCGAATGGTAGGGTCTAATTGTTCTGGTGTTTTTTGCTTATTCAAATACTCTTTTAGGGTTCTATGGGCTCTCTCTACAATAGCTTGTCCAGTTGACACATGGGGAATTCCAGTTACATGTTTGACTCCCCATCTTTGTAAGAACTGAGAAACTCGTGTTCCTACATATGCAGGCCCATTGTCTGTTTTTATTTCTTTCGGAACACCCATTACGGCAAAGCACGCTACCAAATGTCGAATTACATGTATGCTTTTTTCTCCTACTTGTGCAGTGGCCCAAACCATTTTTGAAAAGGTGTCTACTGTAACATGTACGTATTTGAGGCAACCAAATTCAGGCACATGTGTTACATCCATTTGCCAAATTTCACAGGCTTGAAGACCTCTAGGGTTAACACCTAAGCCTAGAGTGGCTCCATATTGACTGCATTGTGGACAGGATTTTACAATGCCTTGTGCATCTGTTAAGCTGATATTAAATTGTCTCTGTAAGGCTTTTGCGGCTTGATGAAAGAGAGTATGACTCTCTCTTGCAGCTGCGAAAGAGTCTCTTGGTGCTGCTACAACAGGACTGACAAGCGCGTCAGCTTTTGCATTGCCTTCTCCGAGACCTAATTCTGTTTGATGACTGCGGATGTGAATGATGCAACAGGGCTCATTTCTGTCCTCTATAGCTCTTTTAATTTGAAAGAATAGTTGACACAATCGCTTATTATCTGGTGGCTTGATAAGAGCATCTTCAATACGTTGTACCACTCCTACCACGTACAATGAATCTGATACAATGTTCAGCTTGCTGTCTCGCCACTGAGACAGTGCCCATGAGACGGCTGTTAGTTCTAATGTCTGCAGTGAGTCATGTGCATCTCCATCTATAGTTTTACTTCTCCAACTCGAGCCTTCTTGCCAGGTACAGGCTGCTTTTTTCTGCTGACTTCCTGCATCTGTATATACTGTAAGGCCTTTTACCGGCTGCTTCACGACTTTGGGCTGTTGCAACCACCTCTGTTTTAAAACGATCTGCAGGCGTGGATCCTGCCTGTTGTGTACAGTTCCTGGATAGCTGAGCAGAGCTAATTGAATTGGTTTTGAATGTCTCAGCATCCACTCAAAATTTTCTATCGTTATTGGCAGACTGATGTGTTCCGGCTCAGCACCACTAATTTCCACAATTCGTGTTCTCGCCTTTTTGATGAGATAAGCAATTGCTTCTGTCCTTTGCCAAATGCTCATTGGTGGCGTATATGGTGTAAAAATCCACTCAAGAATTGCTAAAGACTCTGCACATTTCTTCGCTGATTGCGCTAACTGTATCTTCTTGGCAGGCTGCTTGGCACCTCGACGGCTCTTAGATGGGCCTTCTCCCCCTTTCTCTTTTTGCCAAGCAGGCCACTGGAAGATGATAGCACATGGTGCAACAGAGTGGTTACAAATCAGAAGTCCCAAAGGCACATCTGGCAATCTTCTGTCTGCTGCTGTTGAAAGCAGTTTCTTCCCTAGATAAATGAGACAGCTCTTCTGATCTGCAGAAAGAGTAATTGGAGTTTGTGGGTCTGTACCTTTTAAAAGGCTCATTAAGGGTGCTATCTCATCATTTCGGATACCGGCAACGGATCGTACCCATTGCAGATCTCCAACAAGCCTTTATGCATCATTGAGGGTGCGGATCTCAGTGGTTCTCATTTTTGCGGGTGGACTGATGAAGATGTCAGAATCCACCCTACGTACTTCCATGGGGCTTGTTTTTGAATTTTTTCTGGGGCAACCACCAAGCCTTTTTCTGCAAGCTGGGCGGTGATAAATGTGAGATCTTCATCTTGGAATGGATCACGTTGACAAAACAAGATGTCATCCATGTAGTGATAAATAATTGTCTGGGAGAGCTTGGCCCACACAGGTGTCAGTGCCCAGTGCACGAACAATTGGCACATTGTTGGAGAATTTTTCATCCCCTGTGGAAGGACCACCCACTCAAATCTCTGAGACGGACTTTCTTTGTTGATTGACGGCAAAGTGAAGGCAAATCTCACTGTGTCTTCTTTCTGCAGGGGTATCGTGAAGAAACAGTCTTTCAAGTCTATGACTAGAAGATACCATTCTTGTGGTAGCATTGTGGGAGAGGGCATCCCTGGTTGTAATGCTCCCATTGCCCACATTTGGTCATTTACTTTGCGTAGATCATGCAGCAATCGCCATTTTCCAGACTTCTTTGGGATGACAAAAATTGGAGTATTCCATGGGCTGAGCGATGGTTGGATATGCTTTGCTTGTAGTTGTTCCTTGACAAGTTCATGTGCAATTGCTGGCCGCTCTTGGGATAGAGGCCACTGCTCAACCCACACAGGCTCATTAGATTTCCACTGAATCCTTGGGGTTGGCGGCCTGTCAGCAGTGACGACTACTGAAAAGGCGATTGATTGGGAAGAGTTAGTGTTGCCCCGAGCTGGCTGAGAACATCTCGACCAATGAGCCCTCCAAGGCTTCCAGGCAAAGGCATGACGTATGGACATAAGGTGGTAGTTTGTCCTTCAGGAAATCGAAACTGGATCGGGTGTACACTTCTCAGCGGTTTGGAGTATCCAACTACACCTTGTACCGAGCTTAAGGCTCTGTGGAGAGGCCATTCTCTTGGCCACCAAACTCGGCTGACGGTGGTGACATCAGCTCCTGTGTCTAGCATCATCTTGACTCTTTGCTGCTTTGATCCGTGGCACAGGGTGATTTCAATTACTGGCCGATGACTCATTTGTTGAACGAGATTCATCACTGTGTCTCCTGTTGACCCAAATCCTTTGGCTCTGCATCCAGGAGCACTTCGGAAAATGTCTTTCTCAGTTGCCACCTTTTGAAATAACACCAATTGAGCAATTCTTGTTCCCTTTTTGATTGTAAGCGGAGGGGCTAGGGTGCAGGCACACCCTTGGATTTCACCAGTGTAATCAGCGTCGATAACTCCCGGGAGAACAATAAGTCCTGCAATTCCAGCGGATGATCTCCCAATCAACAAAGCACCAAGTGCACTGGTAACAGAATAGACAGGTCCTGTAACTTCAGTTGGAATTTTGCGGATGGTGCTGTTGATGAGTGTGACATCTACTGATGCTGCCAAATCGATTCCCAGTCTTCCCCTTGTTGCTGGTGGGTGGAGCTGCTGAATAGAGTTGGGCCGGCAACTTGTGTCCCCGCGCGGCGGCTCCTCGCGCTCTTGATCATGTTTTTTGCAAGCTGGCACGCAGCAGTGGCATGACTGTCTACTTGGCATCGGTCACACCACACAGGAACTTGGCAGATTCTTTGCAAGTGCCCTCTGTTACCACATCGAAAACAGATGGCTGAAGGTGTGGCGGAAGGTTTACGTCCGCTTCCCAGTCTACTGACTGCAGCAGCAAGTAGACTTGTGGTCGGCTTGATGGCTTCTGCAACGGCATTAGCCACTAGCTGTCCTTGTTGCGTCTGATTAACTCGCAAGGCAATATCTAGCATGTCTCCCACATCTGCTTGCTTTGGGAGTGTGGCAAGGATGGGCTTTATCTTCGAGTTGGCATTCTCAAAAGCTAACAGCTTAAACATGTTCTGTTTTGCCTCTTCAGTCATGTCATTCTGAGCTTTTAGGGCTGCGGACAGACGATCGATGAAATGGGAATACGGTTCCGTGAGGCCCTGCCGTACTGTTATGAAGGAAGGATGAGGCTTGGAATCAGGCAAAGCATTAAAGGCTTGACGAGCAAGCTGTGCAGACAAATGATGCATTGCAAGAGGGTAGTTTAGCTGTACAGCCATATGACTGAAAACTCCTGAACCGGTGACCATGTCAGGATTAAGTCCATACAATACATCATTTTGATCTCAAGGTCGATTGGCTTCTAGAACTGCTAACCTTTTCCATTCCTTCTCCCACACCATAAGCTGTGATGGAGTTAAAAGCAGACGTGCGAGATTCTGGCTGTCTATGGGACTGTTAACATCAGAGGTGAACAGCCAATCCAATGCAGTGTTTGCAGCTTCAGATTTAATGCCATTCTCAGTAACTGTCTTTTTGGCTTGCTGCAAGATCTTCCAGTCATGCTGTTCATAACGTGGATTTTGGTGATCATATAAAATGGGACAAGTGACTGCCCCAGCTGCTTGCCATTCTCCCTCAAGAATTGCATCTCGAATGATGCCGGACCACCTCTGCTGTGCTCTGTGTTTTCTGTTTTTTCCCTCCAAGGTGATAGAGCTAGAACAAGGTTGTGGTGTTGCTAGTGTTTCCAAAGGTGGAGCAGATGGTTCAGGACGCAGCATATCCTGTAGTTGTTGAACTGACTCTGCTCGCTGTCTCGGTGTTTGCTGCAGAGCTGCTTTCTCTTGTTGAGGCTGTGCTTTATTCGCACATAGGGTTTGTTCAATCTGGGCTTGAAGCTGTTGCACAAGCTGCTCTATTTGATGTTGCCATCCCAGTAGCTCTTTCTTTGAAGCAGCGTCGTCATCAATTGGCTCTGCTCCTTCTGCGAGCTGTCCATCATCGGAATGCATAGATATATCATCATCGGGGGGGAGAGGGATGTCCTGCGGTCTTCCCCAGTGAACGGTAGATGGCATCGAAGGGTAGATCTTTGGTTTGCACTTTGCGGCTCTCGTTTCTGCTGACGTATCAGGCTCCGCCTGGCTGGAGCTGGCGCCTGCTCCTTCCGGGGGAGCCGTCATTTCTACATCCGCATTTGGCAGGGTAACTTCCGGCTTAGGCTCTGCCGGCGCGGTCGGGACCGGGGAGGGTTCCGCCGGCGCGGTCGGGACCGGGGGGGGTTCCGCCGGCGCAGTCGGGACCGCATCGAAGCACCCCTGAGAATTTAAAAGATCCGACACGGTGCTACACTGCCTCCCTGTGAGCCCCTTTGCTGGCCGGACATGCCCCACCCCGAAAAATGCACTCAAACGGCTCGCGGACTTGGCAGGAGGTGGCTGCGGCGCGTCTGTCTCGGACGGCGCCATGGCATCTAAGGCAGCTGCTGCTACTGAGGATACTTTCTTCATATCGCTTAAGGTATTTAACACATTTTTCCATACTGAACTGAGGGCTATTACTTCTTTACTCTTTCCCGTGATTGCCGTTTCCCACATCAGATTCCCGACATTTATCCACTCTTCCACTGCAAAAAGCAGTGAGGGCACTGCAAAATGCCCACGATTTTTCGCCCATATAATGAGCTTATCCAGGTCCTTTTCCCGGGCTGCTCCGCCTCGTTTAACGAGGATGCTGAGAAGCAGTTTTTCTGCCGCTGCAAATTCCACATCCATGGCGATGGCCCGCGGCAGGGGGGAAGGTTGCGACCCTTCTACCACGCCCTTGCCTTCGGACTCCCCCAGCGACTCACCCCCGTTGATTCGCGAGCCGCCTATCCGGTACCGATCCGAGGCAGCGTCTATCTGCACTCAGATCCGCTCCACCAACCTCGGTCCAAGGCTCCGTCCCACCGTGCGTGGATCCACTGAAGCCCCCCTGCCCACAGGGTGTCCCGTTCAGAGCGCCAAATATTGAGAGACCGCCAGCTATTCACCAGTCTTCACAGAAGTAATTGTGAATGCCGTTTATTTCTATTATTAACACACTTTTTATAGGGTTTTACAGGGTCCGTGGGCAGAGCAAGCTACTATTGGCTAACACACACAAGCTTACATTCTTTTCCTTGTACACAAGAATATTGTTTTGCTTTACTCTCTCTTCTGCAGGCAAGTTTCAAGGATTTTAGCCCTTAATATCACGACTTATTTCAAAGGCTGGTTTGTGCATACAGGCCTTTACTAATATATAGAATATAGCAACAGTACACCGTCAAGGTGGCAATTGGTACTCACTGTTCTTCCACTTTCAGGAGTCCTACTGCAGATGGGTTCTCCGATAGTCCAGGCAAGGTGTTCAATTGCTTAATGTCCTCTGCCTCCACAGCAGCTATTCCAAAAGCCCACCTGAGTCCCCTTGGGTTTTTGTAATAGCCATTCCGAAGGAAGTCTATGCCCAGAATACACGGGGCCTCTGGCCCAGTCACAATGGGATGTTTCTGCCACTCTTTCCCAGTCAGGCTCACCTCAGCTTCCAACAGAGTCAATTGCTGCGATCCCCCCGTCACCCCAGCAATGGAAACAGGTTCTGCCCCCACATGTCCTGATGGCATTAGGGTACACTGTGCACCAGTATCAACTAAAGCTTCATATTTTTGTGGCTCTTATGTGCCAGGCCATCGGATCCACACCATCCAAAAGACCCAGTTTTCCTGTGCCTCTTCCTGGTTAGAAGTAGGGCCCCTCTAGCACTGGTCATCCTCTCCTCCCTGGGCATACATGCTAGAGGTTCCTTCAAAGGGATCATCTTCTTTTCTGTAATATCTGGCAGTTTGGTCATGGGAGGTTGAGGCTACCTTCACTTTAGTGGAACCTTTCTGGTTAATGGTTCCCTCCCTGAGTTGACACACTCGTGCTGCCAGGGCAGAAGTGGGTTTCCCATCCCTCTTTCCCATGTCTTCCCCATGGTCATGTAGAAAGAACCAGAGCTCAGCTCGTGGGGTGTATCCTCTCTCTCTAGCTGGGGGACGTGGGGCTTGGAGTTTTGGGCTTGTGACTCGCACTGGTGCCATATGGGAACTGCTCTTCCTCATCTCTTCCCTCATTTCCCTCATTTCCTCTTTGAGTTCCTTAATCACAGCAGAAACCTGAGCCTGCAGCAGGCCATGGACCATACTCTGGTAATTTCTAAGCTTGGTGGCGACAGAACCCACTGTCTCTCAGTTGTTATCAGCATTAATCATGGCAATGAAGGTGGTGTATTCACGTGGCCCTCGATTTGCCAGACTCCACAACATCTGCCCAGTGCACCTGACTTTGTCGGGGTCATTATCATGCTGTCCACCCCTCCCAAAAAGGACCTCTAATACCGCCACTTCTCTCAGCTGTTGGATCCCTTCCTCAATGGTTTTCCAGCCCCTTCTATGATAGTGCTCCTCCATTCTCTCTCTGTGGACAAACCTTTCTCTTACACTCATCAAAAGCCACTCCCAGAGGGAAAGGGGCCCTGGCTCCCTTATGAATATCTGATTCACACCTGAGTCCAGTGTCAAGGGTCCCACATTTCTTGCCTCACCACCATCCAGTTGCACGCCTGCACCCATAAGGTCCCAGACCCGAAGTAACCAGGTTGTATAAGCCTCACGCCCCCGCCTCACAATGTCTTTTTGCAGATTATGGAGACAGTCATATGTCAGGGACTCAGTAATGATTTCAACCTCTTGCTCCCCTGTGGGTTTTGAGGACCCACCTTTCTTATCCTTATCAACAGGGTGCTGTGATTTCATCTTAGACTTCCTCGTTTCCACAGGGGCAACTGCTGCTGGCTGTGACTGCCCTTGTGGTTCAGCTGGAACCTGGACGGTTGTAACGTCTGTGGGTTCTATTGCTGCATCATCAGACTGTCCCTCTTCGAGGCAGGGGGAGGGTTTCCCAACAGCTGAGGAAATGCACTCTAGCTTGTGGCCAGTCTCACTCATCTCCCTCACCAGAACCCCCACCCACTCTGGGTGGTTCATTTCTGAGGTGGGCTGTGGGGCAGGGGCAGGCTCTGGGGCAACACCCCTAGTCTCTGGGGCTGTGTCAAGTTCTGGGGCAGCATCACTAGTCTCTGGGGCTGTGTCAGGTTCTGGGGCAGCACTCCCAGTCTCTGGGATAGGTGTCAGGGTGTATATCCCAGTCAATGTCCCTTTGTCTCTGAATGCTGAGTAGAACAGGCACATCAGCAACACCAGCCACTGTATGATGTCATTAGCATCCAGAGAAGATTTTAACCCTTTAAAAACTAGTGGGGTAGGCCCAAGGAACTGGGTGAAAGTTTGGGAGAAAATTTCCCCAGCTGTCTTTTTCTCCCAGTAGGTACCATTATTAAAGTAACCCAAAAACCATCCAGTTAGTGTGTGATAGCTCTGAATCCATGAGCCTGCCTTCCAGAGTAAGTTAAACATCCATGAATTCTTCACCTTATCAACCCACAAAACAAACTGGATAATAGCCACAGTAGCCTTAGTTATAGGACCCATATTTAGGTAAGGTGCGCCAAATGGGAGAAATATAGCCGTGACCACATACCACCTGAACCTGAGTAAGCTAAACAACATGGTTCTACCTAACAAGGTTTCTAAATCCAGCACACAAAAGTTAGGTTATTTAAGAACAGTTATTCCTTTTTTGAGCTTTTTCTCTCAGTGTCGTCAGGCGCCACCGTTGGGGGCCAAAATCTGTCTTGGTTTTGGAAGACAGGTGTCTTCTAAGGAGGGCAGGAGTCTCCCTTGGAATGAAAAATGTAGACCCCCTCCTGTTGCAATCTTCCTCCCGATGGGACCCCTCTGTCCCACCCCCCGTGGTGAGTGCCCCGATCGTCTCAGGGCACAGGCGGCGGAGGGGGTCCTGGAGTGGATACAACACGGACTCAAAGTATCTAGACACAGGAGGCTCAAACTTGCTGGAATAATCCCAGGTTTATTGTCTGTCGTCCATCCGGGGCAAGAGAGAGACCGGAATGCCCTGGGTCTTATCTCTTATACCAGGGGGCAGGGGTGATTAGGGGATACAGGGAGGTCACAGCCAATGGGAAGGGGGAAGGGAAAGAAGGTTTTCAGGTAGGAACTAACATTACACAAACCAGAGGTGAGTTTTACCCTTGGGAGAGACCAAGATTTTTTAGATGCACTACAACACCTCACCCTTTTCTGTTATAAAAATGAGAAAGAAAAACCCTAGCTCATTTTGTCCTTTACCCTGAGCTTGCCCACCACTCACGATTGGTGGGCCGATTAGGTTCATCTCTGTCAGCTAGTTCCATGTGGTTAGCTTCTGAGGTAGTAAAAATTACACTACTAAGGGCCTTTAAAATCAAACAACGGACAATTCCGAATGCTAACACAATTAAAAACAAAATAACAAAAAACAGAAAGACTGTTTTGATTACTGAAGTCCACTATCCTGTGAGTCCCCAGCCTTTGAACTGCTCACTAAACCAGTCTTCTGATTCTTGTTTCACTTGTCCAATCAAGTTTCTCATCTCTCGGAGGGCTCCATGGACGTTGGGAGATTTCGAGGTCAAGTTCAAACAGCAAAGTCCTTCAATCTCCTGGCATTTGTGTCCACGCAGAAGCAAAAGAAAATCTATAGCCGCCCTGTTCTGGAGGGTAGCTTGTCAGCCTGCAGGGGAATTCCTACCAGACAGGTAGACATAGGGTCTTTTGCTGCTGCAGTGGACAGGCAGATGCTCTCTTGTTGGAGTGTTTGTGCCAGGGTCACCCAGATGTTCTGTTGTGGCTGAGGCACGATCCAGGCTGCTGTCAGGCTGCTCAGTGTGAGCAGGATGACAGCAGGGTTAAGGCTCATCATGGATTTGAGTGAGAGGTAGGTTATTTCTACAAAAAGAAAAACAGACATTTTTTAAAACATATTCACAGCCAAAGTATGCAGGTCAGAGGCTAGAAAGGTTTCTTCTTGCTCTCTCTGGCGGCATCTTCTCTTGGAAGCAACAGCCATTTGCTTCTCTTCTTGCTGGTGCTGGACTCTTTGGAACAAAAGGTTTTACCCATTTCTGAGGAATCCATCGGGGGCCTGTGGGGGTGGATACACATGCGTAACCACGCCCCCAGGTGACAAGGTCATAAGGGCCCTTGGTTTGCCAAGTTTCAGGGTCCCTGATTAAAACCGGTGGACGCTGTGACAATTTAAACTGATCACCACTGTTAAAATGCCAAGTCACAGGAGGATTCATGTTTTCAAATGAGCAGTTTAGGAAATTAATAGTAAACAGCTTTACAGAGTTTCTGTTGTGGAGACATCCACACTGCCTCGCTACCTTGCCTGGGTAGGACTTGTTTGAGCGTCTGGTGTGTACGCTCAATTACAGCTTGACCTGTGGGAGAGTGGGGGATGCCAGTTTTGTGTTCCACTCCCCACTGCTGGACAAATTCCAGGAATTCCTTGGATTTATACGCTGGGCCATTATCTGTTTTAATTTCTTTAGGGATTCCCAATACGGAAAAGGCCTGTACTAAGTGTTGTTTGGCATGTACAGATTTTTCTCCTGCATGAGCAGAGGCATACACTGCTCCTGAGTATGTGTCAATGCTCACGTGTACATACTTAAGGCGACCAAAACTGGGGATGTGAGTGATATCTGTTTGCCACACTTCACAGCTTTCAATTCCTCTGGGGTTAACCCCCAGGCTTAATGATGGCACTGCCTGGAGCTGACAATTGGGACAGGCAGCCACAATGGCTTTAGCCTGATCCCATGTCAGCTGGAACTGACGAATCAGTCCTGGCACATTTTGATGGTATTGCTGGTGACTTAACTTTGCCTGTTGGAACACATCTGGGAGATGTACCTTTTCAGCTGGGGCAGCAAGGGAATCAGCTTTGCAGTTTCCCTCAGCAATTTCACCTGGCAACAGGGTATGCGACCTTATATGCATCACATAGAAAGGTTGTTCTCGATTTGAAACCAAATAAATCAGCTTTGAAAGCAGTCTAAAGAGATGTTCGTTCTCAGTGTCCTTGAGAACTGCCTGTTCCGCTCTGGACACCACTCCTGCTATGTAGGCTGAGTCAGTAACTAAATTAATTGGTTCAGTAAACTTCTCAAAGGCTCTCACGACCGCAGCTAGTTCAGCTATCTGGGGTGACCCTTCTACAAACTCAACATCAGCTTCCTAAAGCTGAGTCTGTGGATTTCTCCAAGTCATCACTGACTTGTAAGATGTTCCAGATGCATCAGTGAACACTGTGAGAGCTTTGAGTGGCCTTCGGCTCCTTTTCTCACGAGGAATAAGGTGGAATTCCTCATGAAACAATTTGTGTGACGGTGCCTGAACTGAAATTTGCCCACTATAGCTGTCCAGAGCTAACTGGAGGTTAGCATTGCTCTGCAGCAGATGCTCAAACATCTCTTTGGTCATTCTCTCAGGGGAGTTTTTTGCCTTCTCCAGAGAGCCTGACTGGGAGGTGAATACACATAAAGTCACAACCTGCCAGTTCCTGCAGCCTTACCCTGGCCTTTTCAATCAGCTGAGCCATCAGCTCTTGTGGCTTGGTGATAGTTTTGGGTCGTTGATGGGAGAGGAAAATCCATTCTATTATTAAGAGTGGATCTCTGCCCCTCGGCCCACTGGAATATTAACCCATGTAGATGTGGCAATTTCCCCAGGACAATAAATTTGAAAGGCAGCTCAGGTTTGAAGCAATGTGCCTGTCTTTCTGTCAAGGCCTTTTGTGCCTTTTCAATTACAGTTTTTGCTTCTGGAGTCAGCTCCCTGGGAGACAGTAATTCTCTCTCCCCTTTCAATAAATTGGGTAGGGGACTCAGGTCTTCATTTGTGAGACCTAGCCAGGGTCTGACCCAGTTTAGTGACCCGCATAGGGAATGGAGATCTGCTAGAGTTTTAGGATTAACCATAATTTCCAATTTTTGTGGAACAACAGTCCGTGCAGTAATTTCCAGGCCCAGGTATTTCCAAGGTGGCATCCTTTGAACTTTGTCTTCCTGCAATTGGAATCCAGCAGAGGTTAAAACTTTAACAACTAGGACAAGGGTGTCTTTCAGTATGTTGTTATTGGGACAGCATACTAAAATATCGTGCATGTAATGCAAAATGATGGCATCTCTCTTTTCAGCATGCACTGAGGACAGCAAAGACCCCACATACCACTGGCAGATGAAGGGGCTTGCTTTCATCCCCTGAGGTAGAACTGTCCAGTGGTACCGTTTCATTGGGGCTTCTCGGTTAATTGTGGGAATGGAAAAGGCAAACCTTGGTGCATCAGCTGGGTGCAGGGGGATTTGAAAAAAACAGTCTTTAATATCCAGTACTACTAGTAGCCAATTTTGTGGTAACATAGTCGGGGATGGCATACCTGGTTGAAGAGACCCCATGTCCTCTATTTTTTTGTTTATTTCTCTCAAATCTTGAAGGAGGAGCCACTTATCCCTCCCTGGCTTTTTTATTACAAACACTGGGGAATTCCAAGGGCTGGTTGTTTCTACTATGTGTCCTTTGGCCAATTCTTCTTCTACCAATTTTTCTAGCGCCCCGAGTTTCTGTTTGCTGAGAGGCAAACGGTTCACCCAAATTGGATTATCTACCCAAGATAGCTTTTCGACCGGACGCTCTACAGTGGCCTCCATCAAAAATCCTGAGGTGTCTCAGGAATTGTTAATTTCACCCCCCACGAGGACATGGTGTCTCTTCCCCACAGGGGTCACTTGTAGTCAATGACAAAAGGTCAGACACTAGCTAACCTACTGTCCGGACCTTCAATCTGGACAATATCTTTAGCAATTTTAGCCGGTTTCATCCCTCCAACACCTTGTATTTTGCCTGCCACGGGTTGCAGTTCCCAATGTGAGGGCCACACCTTTTCAGGTATGATAGTCACATCTGCCCCAGTATCAATTAACCCTTCTACATGGAGATGTTCTGATTTATGTGTTAAATTACATCCCATAATGGGCTTGTCTTCACCCACTACTTCTGCCCAGTAGACTCCTGGTGCTTTGTCATCTACTGGGACTTCTGTTGGAACAGGGATCACCTGGGCTATTACCTGCCCTTTGCCTACATAGTAAGGTGGTTGGGGGCACCTAGCTAAGAGAGTAAGGTGTGTTAGGTCTCCTTTAATTGTAATGGGAGCCACCTCTATCTCTACTGGTGTGTGTGCTGTGTCTCCAATAACAAAATACCTACTATCCAGTCCAGCCAGGTCTTGTGAATTATCCTGCAAGTCCACTCTAACGACCGTCCAACAATCAGATCTGAAAAAAAAGCTTTAGCAGTTACAAGTCTGAATCGCTTTTGCGGTTGCCAGACCTTATTAGGCAGACGTTTTCCACAATTATATTTCTGCAGTCTCCCACCCCGCTTCCTTTCCTCCCCTTTTCCCATTAAAACAGAGTCTTTTTTCTGCTTCAGGTCTGTCATTTTTTTGTCTCTGCGCTTGACAGAAAAGCGCTGAGACTTTAGTTTTTTTGTTGATTTTCTATAGCTTCTTTCTGGTGTTTCCCTTGTTGCTGGGTTTGAGGACAGTTCCTTGCAAAATGTCCTGGCCTCTTGCACTGGAAACATGATGTGCTGCAGCTGTTTTGGTGACATCTGTGGCTTGTTCATTCCTGGTGTCACTGCTGCCACTGTCCTTGGGTTGCCTGGTTTCTTGTCGTGTACACTGTACAAGTCTGCTTTCTGGGCACACGCTTCAATCATATCTGCTGCGGTGGGTGGAGGATTGATAGGAAGACTCAGAATTACTCTACGACAAGCCTCGTTGGCATTTCTTTGGGCCACTTCTTTAAGCAGTTCCGTCTGGGCCACTGGTTCTTTAACTTGTCTCTGTATCTGTAGTCTCAGACGATCTACAAACTGTAAGAAACTCTCAGATGGGAGCTGGTTAATATTAACATAACTGACTTGAATATCAACAGTTGGTAATTGGTTAAAAATGTTTTCAGCCACATCACAAACTTTATGTGCAATAAACTTTGTTAATACTCTCACTTGATCGGCAGGATTAATCAAATTTCCCTCCTCACATAAATGTTCTAAAGTGATTTCATTGTTCTCTGTATCATATGCATTTTGATTACCTTTTTTGAGTTCAGCTAGGAGTTTTGTTAACGATTTTTTCCATAAGCTTTCCCAAAGATCATATTCAGAGGGAGTTAGAAGACACCGAAATAGGTCTTTAATATCTGCAGGAATTAAATCCTGTGATTTCAATGTAGTTCTTATTATTCCCCTTAAGACTTCACTATCATGACCAAAATAATTTTTAATTTTACAAATATCTTTGATTACTTGGTAATTGAAAGGCTGATGTTGTAATCGCATTGCTCCTCTGGTGCTATTGTATACTACAGGAGCCGCTGTTAGCATAACTTCATCTTCTCCAGGGCTGGCATTCCCTGGGCTTCTTTGCCCACCCCCCCCCCCGCCATGTCGAGCCCCGGGGTGCCCGTTCCTTCCCCACACCTGTGGAGAGACACAGCTCCTCCCCCGCAGGAGCCGGGCAGGGGGCCGCCCCCACCCATGCCAGGTCCCGGGGGGCCACCCCCACCCGCCCCTCTGCAGGAGCAAGGGGTGTAACTCTCTCCCTCCCCGCCCCTCCTCCCCACGGGACAAGGGGCGGAGGGATAGGGGATAGGGTTACAGCCTTGGGGGGCAGGGTCATAGGGTGGGGCCAAGCAGGGCTGGGGGGTGGAGCAGGGTGCAATGTCAGGGGGAGCAAAGGGGTTGTGATAAGGGTTAGGGGCAGAAACCGGTGGGTGGAAAGGATTATGGGTAGGAGAAAGGGGATACACAGGGGGATTCACCATGTGGCCAGGTAACACGTGGCCAGTGCCATTTTGGCTCTCAGTCATGTGGGCATAGGAAGATACATTTTCTTTAACACTGGGAAAAGAAGGGTATAGAGAGGGAGCCTTGATGGCTTGTGAAGCAGGACTGGGTGACTGAGAGAGACACACGGGACTAGAACTTGTATTGTTTGTCTCGGGTATCTTTTCCATTGGGGGAGCAGAGGTTTTGGGGGAAAAGTTAGGGAAGTCAGATGGATACTGCGGTGCTTGTTTGTCTTCCATTTTTATTTCTCTATTAACTAATTCTTTTTGAATTAAAAGAAAAACCAGGAGGAATTTCAGGGCCGATTTGTCTCCTCCTTCTATTTTTAAGGTTAATAAATTTCCAATTTCATCCCAGGCAGTTACTGAATCTAATTTCAACAATTCGATCTGTTCACTTTGCTGAGTCAAATATGTTACAAACTGTTTTATCTTATTTTTTGAAATTTTTACATTTGTGTTTTTTAAAAAATCCAGTATTTTTTGTGTATGACTCCTTTCTTGTGTGGAGAGCCGGGATCCCATTTTGGAGGTCACAGCAGCTCTGCACACAATCTGTCTATTTTCCCTACTGCAGAAAACAAAGTGGCACCGCAAAGGTTACAATTAAACTCACACTGGTACAGACAGCAGGGAGAATTCCCTCTCCCCCCACCCCATCTCTGCCCACGGCTGGGGGAACCCCACACACTCAGGGCGGCTGCCGCTGGGAAGGAGTTACATGTAACACAGTCCCCCGGGGTCTGTTTCACTCTCTACCCCTCCCAGCCCGGTGTCAGAGTTAAATCTTACCTTATTCTGTCGTTTCTGGTGGTGGAAAGATACTTGTTGCCCTGGAATCGGTCCCGTGGTGCTGGAGGATTTTCGACTCCTTTTCGGAAACTTTTTTTGCTGTATTTTTTAAACTGCATCCAAAGTCTCCAAATAACGACTCACCCTGGCTTTGATAAGCCTTTGAACATGGGCTTGTTCAGCCCCCGGCCGGGCGCCAATCTGTTGCAATCTTCCTCCCGATGGGACCCCTCTGTCCCGCCCCCCGTGGTGAGAGCCCCGATCGTCTCAGGGCACAGGCAGCGGAGGGGGTCCTGGAGTGGATACAACACGGACTCAAAGTATCTAGACACAGGAGGCTCAAACTTGCTGGAATAATCCCAGGTTTATTGTCTGTCGTCCATCCGGGGCAAGAGAGAGACCAGAATGCCCTGGGTCTTATCTCTTATACCAGGGGGCAGGGGTGATTAGGGGATACAGGGAGGTCACAGCCAATGGGAAGGGGGAAGAGAAAGAAGGTTTTCAGGTAGGAACTAACATTACACAAACCAGAGGTGAGTTTTACCCTTGGGAGATACCATGATTTTTAGATGCACTACAACACCCTCCCTCCAAATTATTATAATTCTGAAATCAAGGGGCTCGCAGTCAGAGATCTGGGGATAGGAATAACAGTTATTTAATAGTATTTATAACAAGGCAAACAAACAATAACTACAGCGTTAACAACAAAACAGGACCAGGGACCCTGTGACAGCCTTCTCGGCTGAGACGAGAAAGGATGGAGGAGAGGCTTTGCTTCAAAAACCCCTCAGGCGGGCAGTCCCGATGCTCCTGCAGGGCTCTGAGGAACACTCAGCTGGAACAGCAGGGATGAGCAGAGATCCCAGGCCGGTGGCTGAGGTGTATCAGGAGCTCTGCAGCGGTGGCTGGCACTGCCACATATCCCGGCAGGACAGGGGGAGCGAGTCCCACCAACGAAGAGGGAAGAAGGAGAAGAAGCAGCAGCTCCATCTGGGTGATGGCGAAATTCCCTTCTTTCCACCGCAACAGCTCTGCGCCCTTAAAGTCCTGCGCAGCTGAAGAAGGAGCCAAACTGTCCCTGCCCTCCCTTTTTCCTGCCCCCTTCCCCCCCTGGGCCCGGCGAACTCTTTGTGTTCTTTAAGTATCCACCAAGTACCCTCAGTTAAGTTTTCCCTGCAACTAATGGGTAAAAATTCCACAGGTAACTAAAAGAACTAAAAGAAGGACACCTAACTCCCTACACTGTCTTTCTGTCAAAGGCCCTTTGTGCCTTTTCAGTTGCGGTTTTTGCTTCTGGAGTCAGCTCCCTGAGACAAAGCAGCTCTCTCTCCCCTTTTAATAAATTGAGCAGGGGACTCAGGTCTTCATTAGTGAGACCTAGCCAGGGTCTGACCCAGTTCAAGGACCCGCACAGTGAATGGAGGTTCGCTAGGGTTTTGGGATTGCTAATGATTTCCAGTTTCTGCGGAACAACAGTTTGTCCGGTAATTTCCAGGCCCAGGTATTTCCAAGGTGGCATCTTTTGAACCTTGTCTTCCTGCATTTGGAATCCAGCAGAAGTTAGAACTTTAACCACTAGGCCAAGGGTGTCTTGGAGTACAGTGTCATTGGGACAGCACACTAACACATCATCCATATAATGCAAAATGATTCTCTTTTTTCAGCATGAACAGGGGATAACAATGACACTACATACCACTGGCAGATGAAGGGACTGGCCTTCATCCACTGAGGTAATACTCTCCAGTGATATTGCTTCATTTGTGCTTCCTGGTTGACTGTGGGAATGCAAAAAAGGAAACCGTGCTGCATCTTCTGGGTGCAGGGGAATTTGGAAAAAACAGTCTTTAATGTCTAGCACTGCCAATTGCCAATTTTGTGGAAGCATTGTTGGGGAGGGCATTCCTGGTTGGAGAGACCCCATGTCCTTGATTTTTTTTGTTTATTTCTCTCAAATCCTGAAGGAGGCACCACTTATTATTCCCTGGCTTTTTTATTTACAAACACCGGGGAATTCCAAGGGCTGGTTGTTTCTACTATGTGTTCCTTTGCTAGCTGTTCGTCCACAAGGTCTTTGAGCGCCCTGAAATTCTGTTTACTGAGAGGCCACTGATTCACCCACACTGGATTGTCATCCAGCCACATTAAATTTTGGGTAGGATGCTCTACAGTGGCCTCCTCTAAAAATCCTGGGGGTTCCCTGGAATGGTTAATTTTACTCCCCACTGGGACATGGTGTCTCTTCCCCACAGGGGTCACTTGTAGTCAGTGACAAATGGACGGACACTAGCCAATCTTCCATCCGGGCCCTCGATTTGGACAATGCTCTTAGAAATTTTTGCCAATTTTACCCATCCAACACCTTGTATTTTGCCCGCCACAGATTGCAATTCCTAATGTGAAGGCCACACTTTTTCCGGTATGATCGTCACATCTGCCCCAGTGTCAGTCAACCCTTCCACATTGAGGTGCTCTGATCCATGAGTCAGGTTGCATCCCATAATGGGTTTGTCCTCACCAACCACTTCTGCCCAGTAGACTCCTGCTACTTTATCATCTACTGGGACCTCTGTTGGTACAGGGATCACTTGGGCTATTATCTGTGCTTTGGTTAAATAGAAGGGTAGTTGAGGACATCTTGCTAAGAGAGTGAGGTGTGTCAGGTCTCAATTGTCATGGGAGCCATTTCAATCTCTATCAGTGTGTGTGCTGTGCCTCCAATAACAAAATACTCACTATCCCGTCCTGCCATGTCTTGTGAATTGTCTTGTAGGTCCACTCCATTGACTGTCCAACGGTCAGATCTGAAATGAAAAGCTTTAGCAGTTACAAGTCTGAATTGCTTTTGCAGTTGCCAGATCTTATTAGTCATGCGTTCCTCACAATTATGTTTCTGCTGTCCCCCACTCTGCTCCCCTTTCTCCCTCTTTCCAATTAACATATAGGCTTTTTTTTTGTTTGAGGTCCATCACTTTTGTGTCTTGGTGCTCGATGGAATAGTGCTTTTTTTCTAGTTTTTTTGTTGATTGTCTACAGCTTCTTTCTGGCGTTTCTTTTCCTGCTGGTTTTGCAGACAATTCCTTGCAAAATGTCCTGGCTTCTTGCACTGGAAGCAGATGATATGCTGCAGCTCTTCTGGTGACATCTGTGGCTTGTTCATTGCTGGTGTTGCAGTTGCCACTGTCCTTGGGTTTATTGGCCCTGGCTTCTTTTCGTGTACACTGTACAAATCTGCTTTCTTTGCACAGGCCTCAAGCATGTCTGCTATAGTGGGTGGAGGATTAATAGGCAGACTCAGGATCACTCTACGACAGGCTTCGTTGGCATTCCTTTGGGCTATCTCTTTAATTAGTTCTGTCTGGGCTACTGGTCCTTCTACTTGTCTCTGTATTTGCAGTCTAAGTCAGCTGACAAACTGCAAAAAACTTTCTGATGGAAGCTGTTTAATATTAACATAGCTAACTTGAGTTTCAACTATTGGTAATTGGTTAAAAGTTCTTTCTGCTACATCACAAATTTTATCTGCAATAAATTTTGTTAATACTTTCACTTGATCTTCAGGATTAGCCCAAATTCCTTCTCCACATAAATGCTCTAAAGTTATTTCATTATTCTCTGCATCACGTGCATTTTGGTTTCTTTACTTAAGTTCAGCTAGGAGTTCTGTTAAAGATTTTTTCCATGAGCTTTTCCAAAGGTCAAACTCAGAGGGAGTCAGTAGACACCGGAATAAATCTTTAAGATCAGCAGGAATTAAATCTGTGATTTCAATGTAGTTCTTATTATTCCTCTTGAAACTTCACTATTTCTACCAAACTCATTTTATTTTACAGATGTCTTTGATCACCTGGTAATTTAAAGGCTGATGTTGTATTTGCATTGCTCCTCTGCTGTTATTATATACTACAGGAGCAGCTGTAAGCATATCTTCATCTTCCCCAGGGCTAGTACTCCCTGGGTTTTCCCGCCCACACCTACTCCTGCTGGGCCCTGGGGACCCCGTTCTCTCACCGAACCTGTGGAGGGGCTGAGCTCCTTTCCCGCAGGAGCTGGCCGAGGGCCCATTCCCCCCTCCCCACCAGGGGCCAGGCCTGGGTCACCTCTCCCCCTGCTCCTCCACAGGAGCAGGGGGTGTAGCTCTCCCACCACCACTCCCCCCTGTGGAGACAGGGGGTGGAGGCATGGGGAGTAGGATTGCAACATCGTGAAGTGGGGTCGTAGGATGGTGCTAGGCAGGGTTGGGGTATGGTGCAGGCGGGAGGAATGTCAGAGGGAAGAAAAGGATTGTGATAACAGCTGTGAGCAGGAACTGGTAGGTGGAAGGGGTTGTGGGTAGGAGAAAGGGGATACACTGGAGGATTCACCATGTGGTCAGGTAACACATGGTCAGTGCCATCTTGGCTCTCAGCCCCGTGGGGGTAGAGCAGTTCATTTTCTTTAACACTGGGAAGAGAAGGATATAGGGAGGGAGACCTGATGGTTTGTGAAGAACTATCAGAACTGGGTGGCTGAAGGAGACACATGGGACCAGGACTGGCATTGTTAAGCTGCATTTCATGTTTTTCTTGAATTGTCCCAGGTATCTCTTTCAGCAGAGGAGCAGGGGTTTTGGAAAAAGGGTTAGGGGAATCTGGTAAAGACTGCAGTACCTGTTTCTCTTTTATTTCTTTTTTATTTCTCTGTTAACCAAATCTTTTCGAATTAAAAGAAAAACCGGGAGAAATTTTAAAGCCGATTTGTATCCCTTTTCTATTTTTAAAGTTAATAAATTTCCAATTTCGTCCCAGGCAGTTACTGAATCGATTTGTAACAATTCAAGCTGTGCACTCTGCTGAGACAACCATAATACAAACTGTTTTAACTTATTTTTTGAAATCTTTATATTTGTGGTTTTTAAAAAATCCTGTATTTTTTGTGTATAACTTTTGTGTGGAAAGCTGCGATCCCATTGTGAGGATAAAGCAGCTATGCACACAATCTGTCTATTTTTCTTACCACAGAAAACAAACTGGCACCACAAGGGTTACAGTAACTTGTTGGACTCAGCAGCTAGCTTTAGCCGTGGGAGAGCTCACTCCCCCACCTCTGGCTACACTGAATTGGGGCTACAGGGAGAATTCTTTTCCCTCCCCCGCTAGCTGCACGCAGCTGGCCTTGGAATCCGGGCTGCAGGGGGACCTTCTCCTCCCCCTGCTCTGGCTACACGCAGCCCGGGGCTGGAATCAGGAGCTGCAGAGATGATTCACCCCCTCCCCCAGCTGTCTGCACTCGGCCGGCTCTACAGGGGAACTTCCCGCCAGCCCCCCCCCTGCTCAAATGTGGCTGGTCTTTTGTTTGCTGGCCATCCTGGCACAGCCGCCGCGCGCAAAGTGGTATCCTAGCCACTGCAAAGCCTCCGGGGCCCCCCTGCCGCTTGAATTCAGGGCTTCAGGGAAGTCGCTCAGCTCCAGACCTCTGCGGAGGGATACCTCACCGATGCGCAACTCGTCACAGCCTCAGCCAGGTGGAATCTTGCTGCACTCCCGCCCCAGCCCGGAGTTTGCTTACCCCGTTCTCTTGTTTCTGGCGGTGGAAAAACTACCTGTTGTCCTGGAACCGGTCCCACTGATGCTCGAGGGATTATTGATTCCTCGTGAAAGCTTTTTGGCTGTATTTTAAACAGCGTTCAAATGTTTTCAAGGAGCGACTGTCCCTGGCTATATTCAGCGTTTTAATGTGGGCTTTTTTTGCAGCCCTGAAACGCCGGGTGCCACTCTGTTGTAATTATTCCAAGAACCCCTTTATCCTTGCCCCCCGTGGAGATGTGCCTGCCCTTCACAGAACACGGGAGGGAAGGGATCTCACAATATATACAACATGGACCTAAGGTATCTTAGACACAGGAGGCTCAGACTTGCGAGAAGTTGTCCCAGGTTTATTGTATGTGGATCGCATGGGGGCAAGAAAGAGATTGAGATGCCTCAGATGCTATCTCTTAAATTAGGGGGAGGGGGTGGTCAGGAATTCAGGGGAGTTACAGCCAATGGGATAGGGAAAGGGAAGGGGAGGTTAGGTAGGGACTAACATTACACAAAACCAAGAGTGAGTTCTTCCCTTGGGACATACCATAATTTTTAAATGCACTACAACAGAATGGCATTGTCAAGGTGCATTTCCTGAGTTTCCTGATTCGTTCCATGTCTTTTTCAGCTCAGGAGCACAGGGTTTGGAAGAAGGGTTAGGGGAAACCAATGGAACCTGCAGTGGCTGTTTTTTCAATTCTCTTTCCCTGCTAACCAGTTCTTTCCGAATTATAAGAAAAAATGAGAGATACTTTGAAGCAGATCTGTCTCCCTCCTCTACTTTAAGTGTTAACAAGTTTCCGATCCTATCCCATATAGGGGCAGAATCTACATCTAACATGTCAAGCTGTGGAAAGTTATGAGACAGCCATGATACAAAATGTTTCAACTTATTTCTAAAAATCTTAACATCTGTAGTACTTAAAAATTCTTCTAATTTGGATTAAAAATTATTTTGGGGTGCAGACATCTTAGATCCCATTTCTGCTGTTAAAAAGCTGTTAGCACAACTTGTTTTTATTTTCTTTCACGGCAAAAGCAACAAAGCCTGCAGTGGCAGGCTTATCTCAGTTCGACACCCCCCCCCCGCCGCAGCTGCTGTGCTCCGCAGCGCTCCTCACTGCTCCGGCTGCCCGCTGTCGCCCGAGGAGACACTCACGCTGCAGCTGCCGCCCCGGGTTCAGCCAAGCCGATCTTAACCTCGGCGCCGCCACCGCCACTCGCCAGGCGCTGGGCACGGGTCAAGACTGGTCCCACCGCTGCGCTGCTGGCCCGGCCTGTGCACTCCGACTCGGCGCCCACCGCCACCCAGGCGGGCCGCGCTTGGGAGCCGCTCCGCCACCGAATGGGGCTGCCGCGGCCCCGGCTCTGTGCCTGCCGCCGCCCACGCCGCCCGAGGTGTGGCACTCGCCCGCTCAGCTGCACTGTTTTCCTGCGCTGCCACAGTTGCTGTCAGCCAGTCTGACTCACCGCTTTTATGTCCTCGGTTGTCTCAGGCTATGTAAGAAGATCCCTATTCCTGAGACTTAGCCTCTCCAGGCTTGAGAAGATTACCAGCCTCCCCCTTGTGAGCTGTGCCTGCGCTGTAGCTCCCAAGGTATCTGACGTCTTCCAGGCTTGCGAAACCCACACGTGAGTTTCCAGCCGCTCGTGGAGGGGCTCTAAAAAGCTCCACCAATAGGCGCCAACTGCTACTAGAGTCCCCCTGCTCCCCTGGGGCCATATTCCGCCCAGCCACGGGCCAGAGGAGGGGGGAGTTATATCTAAGTAGCTTGGATTAGAGGTAAAAACAAGGCTCTTTCCTTCCTGGGATGATGTCCTGGCTTTATTCAAGGGATCTGGTGCAGAAAAGAGGAAGACACTGACCCCGTGCTGCTTTTTGAAGGGAGGGGAAAGGGGGAAGGGTTGCAAATTAAAACCAATAGGAAAACATTACAAGGGAGGAGTCAGGGAAAGGGACTAACCACTCTGCAGCTCAGAGGGTATATTTCTGGATCATACCATGTTTCTTAATGCATTACAACAATTTCCTTTGCATCATGATGAACGGTTATCAAAACCTTTCCCCCATTCTCTAGTTTCTCTCAAAATCTGATTCAGGTCTTGATGTTTAAGTAACTGCTTTACCAATGTAAGGTTCATGCCAATGAGTGTGGGTGATGAATGATTATATGTTGTATAGATGTTTTTTATCAGCTGGTGGGATACAACAGGTACCAAATATATAAAATCATGCCAAACAATATTGATGATGTTACAAACACAAAAGTTGAAGTGATTCCTAACAGGTAAGTATTTGGTCTCACCATCTATTTTTACTGAGGTACAGGCGGTTCTCAAGCATGCGCAACCTTGGCCAATGTATATGAGCACAGTCTTTTGAATGGTGTCTGGATGAATCTCGAAGTGGCATACCTCTTGCTCAGTATCTAGGCATATGTCCTGAGCATCAATAATATTACTTTCACAAATAATTCCCCGTTCTTCTCAAGTGACACAAGAGTCCATGTTTCTGGTTTGCTGTTTCTTGTCTACCTTCCAGGCCCATGCTCTGTGATCAGAGGGATAAAGTACTGTCTCTTCGTGATTTAATCCTAATGCAATAATAGGATGGATGACATAAATTGTGGCACTACATACAGTAAGTACAAAGGTAGTAGCCACATTAGTTGTTATAAATTGTTGTGACAAAATAGAAGGGACAATTTATATAATAATTAATGAAAACAAATTTTTATTAAATCAGCAAACAGTAAAGCAAGCAAGAACCCAGCTGGGGGTGAGCCGGAGGACACTTCCTCTTAAGTGTCCCGCACACGGCGTGCACCTTGGCTGAGGAGGTTCCCTTTTTTATACAGTCCCTGCATCGGTGTCTTCCTGGATCCCATCAGTGCCTGTGCCTCCTGTTGCTAGGGGGTCTTCTTCTGCCTCTTGGTGGTCATGGGTAGGGGTCTTCCTCTGCTTTTTGGTGGTCGTGGGTAGGCAATTCTCCTTAATAAGGAGATGTTCTACTTCCCCTTTGTACAGCTGAATAGCATCCTGCAGCTTTAGCTCTGCAGTTTCAGCTTCTTGCCTTCACAACTGGATATGTGGTCACTGTGGTTAGGCGTTTCTGCAATGTTAGTTTTTTTAAAACAACCTTAGCAATCATATTTTATTTTCATAATAATATTAAATTTGATTAACAAATAATAAAAATTTATTACAATCTCCCCTTTTCTATTTTCCATTTTGTTTATCAAATTTTCTTAATACCTCTCTTGCTTTATTTAACATCACCTCACTTTCAAGTTCTTCCCTTTCAGATTGTTGGTGAATTAGTAACAGATGGGCTGCTTCCAATCTTCCTTTCACTATTGATATTACCTGATTGATTATACAGGGGCCAAAAGTGAGGCTTAGCAGTATTACAATCACTGGACCCATCAGAGTAGATAGGAGACTCGTTAACCAGGGTGACTGGGAAAACCAAGCCTCATACCAACTTTTTTGCTGTTCCCTTTCTTTGCGTCTTTTTTCTAATCCCTCCCACAGTTTTATCATGGTGTCTCTTACTACTCCTGTGTGGTCCACATAGACACAACATTCCTCCCCAAGGGCTACACATAATCCTTCTTGTTGTAGGAACAACAAATCCATTCCTCTCCGATTTTGAAGTACGACTTCAGATAATGATGTAAGAGATCTTTCTAAAGCTGTAATAGACTTTTCAACTCTTTTTAAATCCTCGTCTACTGCTGCCCAAAGGCTAGTTAACCCTTGTTGTTGATTCACTAAGCATGCTATCCCAGTTCCTGCCCCTACTGCTCCAACCCCAAAAAGTGTAGTGATTGTTATTGCAGTCAAGGGTTCCCTCTTTTGTATTCGATGATTGTTATTTTCAATTATGTCAAGGACCTCTCTCTGAGTGGTATAGTACTCGTGGCATAATTATTACCTGTATGCAGCATTCCCTGGAACCATTAAGTACACCCAAAGATAAACAGGGTATAAGGCCTACCTTAGAACAAATCCACTTTGCTCCACCGACAGGAATAAGCCATTTCCCTTGGACCTTTTCAGGCTCCTTTAGAGTGGTTTTACACAATCTTTTTATTCTCTTTGATATGTTTCCCACAAATGTTCCTGCTCCCTTTACATTTTGTAAAGTAAGTCCTACCTTTCGATCTCTCCAATTGCACTGTGTTGGATTACTTTCATTGCTTTGATTAAATGGTTCTGGGGTCCCGATGGCTTCATAGTAAGGTGTTCTAGTGCATCTAAAAATCATGGTATATCCCAAAGGAAGAACTCACCCTCAGTCTGTGTAATGTTAGCCCCTACCAGAAAACCTTTTCCCCTTTCCCTGTCCCATTGGCTGTGACCTCCCTGTATCCCCCGATCACCCCCCACCCCCTAGTATAAGAGATAAGACCCAGGGCATTTTGGTCTCTTTCTTGCCCCGGATGGTTCACGTACAATAAACCCAGGATTACTCCAAGCAAGTCTGAGCCTCCTTTGTCTCAGATACTTTTAGTCCGTGTTGTATCTACTCCAGGATGCAACTCCCGCCCGTGTTCTATGAAGAGCAGGCCTCTCACCACGGTGGGTAGAACGGAGGGGTCCCCCAGGAGAAGATTGCAACAGTAAGGAGGCTTGACATCATAGCATAATCAACAGTGCTGGGCCAGCTCAAAATGGGAAGCATTTAAAAAGGCGTAGCTAGCTTTCATAATTTTCCATAAAGAATCTATCAAGCCTTGCTCTGGAGTCAGGGTTTCTGTCCAGTATACTGGAGGTGTTATGGTTCTAGAGGGTGTTGCAGTCAGCAACTTCAGGATCTCGTCCAGGGAAGCAGCAGGATTCTGGGGACCAGCATCAAACACCAACAAGACGGGCTCCTGGTTCATGAAACCATTTATTCAGTATGAGAACAAACTCAGGTCCAGAACAGAGAGCCCCGAACAGAGGCACAGCAGGGGTTTTTGAGGGACAGAACTCTTAAGGGTTTCCACCTTTGAGGGTGGAGTTCAGGGTCAAGGACCATTAGAAACACAGCAAGGGAGAACCTCCCAGGGACTCAAACCCAATCAGAGCACCTGGGCCGCCCTTCATAAGGGGTTTGGGGTGGGACAATGTAACTCTTTGTCTCCCCTGAGGCCGCTGCCACAGAGGGCCACTCGGTTGGTGTCTGCTTTTTCCTTTTGCGAGGATTGTTCTTGGTAGCAGGATTGGGATTGTTTTTGATAACCGGTTTGATAACAGGTTTAAGACTTTCTAATCACAGGATTGGGACCCACTGGCTGAGGGTCTTCTAAAGCAGTTTCGCTTTTAGTATTAATGAGACCTCCCCTGTCTGTTCCTGATTCCCAATATCTCATTCCCCATGTTTTTCCCACAACCCATCCTCTGTCCTCAGGATTGGTTACATTAAGATAAAGGTGTGTGCAAGTTCCATTCGGAAATACCACCTTCCGGCGGCCCAATTGCATGCCCCCGGAGGGTTCTGGCCGGGGAGGCTTGCATCCAGCTGGCCCCCACCCCACAGTTAGAAATTTATCCCCTACTGTTTTCCAGTTAGATGTTATAGTCTCACACCCTCAGTAGGCATAATAATAATGTCCGGGATAATTACAATAAGAAGGCCCAGTGCTAGGACACATGTAAAAACTCTTTTGATTCCAGCACATCTCTGTAGGCGCTAGCTGGCACAACTGTGGTGTGAAGGAGGGAGGTCCCGCTGTGACATAACTTTGGAGCACAGTTTGATCATTCCATCTAATAAGAGACCATTTAAAAGGCTGGTGGGCATGCTGAGCGATTACAACTGCTGGACAACAAATCCACAAAATACATCCCAGGAGAATTGGTGGGTACCAGGTGGGAGCAATAATGCGGTGTTTTACCTCTGCAATAGGGATTCAAGGTGGTATTTTAGAGGGAAGCATGTACGACACAGGTTTGAGAGCTTTCCGGATCACTGCCCTGGGAGTGTTGGTTCCCCACAGTTTCTGTACGTCTCTGCCTCCTCTGCCTACTCCTTTGCTTGGAGCAGCGAGGTATCCCATCTTCTCGGCAGCAGTTGTATTCTTCAGGGGCTCTCCCTTTGGCTTTACACCGGGTCACATACGCTTCCCAGCTTTTACTCTTTATCTGTGGTGCTGAGCACGGTACCCAGGGTATGCGTTTCCTACACACCACCTCGATGATTTCCAATTCCCCTAATATATTAAGTGAGCTCCTAGATGAATTAGGATGTGCACACGCTTTTTCTGGGTGGATTCCGTGTGCGTATATTTTCCACCACTCAGGGGATCCCTTTTTGAGTTGCCCAATGTTCACCGCTTGCTCTAAATAGATTGAAGTTAATAACCTTTCATAGTTGTAGCATTCTCCACAAATTTTTCTAGGGGGATACCCTATTCTACAATGTCCCCACCAATTATCCTTACACAACTTACACATAAAACAAATAAAAGGATAACAAATACAATCAATTTCAGGGCAAAACACAACTTCACTCATTAGTTTTACGTTTTAACCGGATTTTCAGTTAATCAGGTTGGGGAATCACTTCCCATGCATCAGCGACTGGACTCTTTATCCGACTGGCGTGCGTCCATCCTCTTTCAGCAGTCCGTATAGCTGTATCTGTGGTGAGCAAAATAAGAAAAGGACCTTCCCATTTAGGGGTGAGAGAGGTTTCTTTCCAAGTTTTAATGAGGACAGAGTCTCCAGGTTGTACACGGTGAATAGGTGCATTCAGGGGAGATCTCTGGGTAATCAGTCCTTGTTTTCTCAGTTCATTCCTTCTTTTCATTAGATTTAAAATATATTCATTCAACAGCTGTTTTTCTAATACCGGGTGGTCTGGGGATATTTCCATGTTATATGGCATTCCAAATAACATTTCAAAGGGTGAAATTCCCGTATCAGTCCTGGGTTGAGTGCAGATATTTAAAAGAGCTAACGGCACACACCTTACCCAGGATAGTCGGGTTTCTAGCATTAGCTTGGTTAGCTGCTTCTTTATTTCCCCATTCACTCTCTCTGCCATTCTGGAGCTTTGGGGATGATAAGGAGTATGATAATCCCATTTTATGCCTAAAGGTTCCAAAGTTTGTTTTATTATTTTTGAAGTAAAATGTGGTTCCCGGTCTGAATCTATAACCTCCACTATCCCATATCGGGGAATTATTTGTTCTAAAAAAGCTTTTACTACTGTCTGTGCAGTTGCACGGGCCGTGGGAACTGCTTCTACGTAGTGGGTGAGATGATCAACTATGACTAACAAATAGCGATATCTTCCTACTTTGCGGAGTTCGGTAAAATCCACTTGTACTTGGGCAAAGGGTCTGATTGCTAGCTCTCGTCCTCCCGGCACTTTGTCTCTCAGGTGCTGTTTATTCACTTTTTGACATGTCGTACAAGCCCCTAATAATTGTTTGGCCAAATTATAAATACCCATACATATGTATTTATTGGTAAACTGATCCACTAATGCTCTTGCCGACCAATGAGTGTGTGTTTTACAGTGAATATCCCTGAGTATTTTCCAAGCAAGTCCTTTTGGAAGGATGTCTCTACCATCGGGGAGGAACCACTGATTTCCCTTTTTAACAAATCCTTCTTTCTTAAATATTTCTTCCTCCTGTTTAGTAAAGGACAAATTAAACCGGTAAGTGTTCCCATTTAAGGATCCATTTTTATTTTCGGGCTGTTTAAAAACCATTATTGCCACTTTTTTTGCTTCTTCATCTGCCAAATTGTTACCTCTAATTTCAGTAGTTACTCCCCTCTGGTGTCCTCTCACATGGACCACTGCAATTTCCATGGGTCCTCTTAAGGCCTCTAAGGTTTGCCTAATTAACTCCCCATGCAGCAATCCTTTTCCTTGGGAGTTAATAAGTCCTCTCTCTTCCCAAATTTTTCCAAATGTATGTACCACCCCAAAAGCATATTTTGAGTCTGTATATATAGTTCCCTTTTTCCCTTTTAATAGTTTTAATGCCCATAATACTGCATATAATTCACATGCCTGTGCAGACCAGGCCTGACTTAACAGACCTGATTCAATCACTTCAAGGGTCTTTCCATTAACTAATGCATACCCTGACCTCCTTTCTCCATCTGCTACTCTAGAGGACCCATCTGCAAAAATTTTCTTCCCCTCTTCCAGCGCACTATCTTCCAAATCTTCTCTAATCTTGGTTTGCTGTTCTATGCACTGAATACAATCATGAGATATATCTTTTTCAAATCCCCCATACAAAAATTGCGCTGGATTCTGTAAAGAGGTTGTTTCTATTTCCAAGTTGGAGGACTGAATCAAAATTCCTTCATACTTTAATAACCGTGCATCTGTAATCCATTTTTCAGCTTTTTGTTGTAAAATCCCCCTAACATTATGTGCAGTTAATACCTTCAATTTACTCCCAAAAGTAAGTTTGTTAGCTTCCTCTACTAACAAGGCTACTGCCACAATTGCTTGTAAGCATGAGGGCCATCCTCGGCTTACAGGGTCTAGCAATTTAGAAAGGTATCCCACAGGCCTCTTTTTTCCCTGCCCACTCTTGGGTCAATACTCCATAAGCAGTTCCCTCCTGACTATCCACAAACAAATAAAAAGGTCTCCTAATGTCAGGGAGGCTGAGCACTGGAGCCTGAATCAAATCGTCCTTCAAGTTCTCAAAAGCCTGATAATCCTCTT
Organism: Pseudopodoces humilis; assembly: GCF_049639895.1. Classification (NCBI taxonomy): domain Eukaryota; kingdom Metazoa; phylum Chordata; class Aves; order Passeriformes; family Paridae; genus Pseudopodoces; species Pseudopodoces humilis. The sequence continues at coordinate 5,259,115 of NC_142211.1, read as the reverse complement.
CACTCCATTTCATTGCTTCTTCTCCCACTAAATTCTGATACAAAAATTTCACTTTTCCGCTAAAGCCTTCAATCCACTGTCTACAATATCCCATTAATCCCAACACTTGTCTAATTTGCCTCTTACTTTTAGGGAGTTCTAAAGCTAAAATACCTTTTACCCGTTTGGGATCTAACTTCTTACACCCTTTCGTAATCCAATGTCCCAGATATTTCACTTCCTCCTCCAGGAATTGCAGTTTCGATTTGGACACTTTAAGCCCCTGTATACTTAAAAAGTTTAAAAATTTAATGCTTTCTGCTCTAACACTTTCTTCACTTTCCCCTGCAATTAATAAATCATCCACATATTGTAATAAAACCACCCCCGTCCCTAATTCATAATCCCAGAGAATTTGTTCCAAAGCCTAACCAAACATATTAGGTGACTCGGTAAATCCTTGAGGGAGTGCAGTCCATCCTAACTGCTGTTTTCTATGGGCATCTGGATCTTCCCACTCAAAAGCAAAATAATATCTGCACTCCTCCTTAAGAGGACATGCCCAAAATTCATCTTTTAAGTCTATAACCGAGTACCACTGATATTCAGGGTTTAGTTGACTTAACAATGTATATGGATTTGCAAACATAGGGAAGGGGGTCACAGTTCATTTATTTATTTCCTGCAAATCATGCACTAATCTGTAGTTAGTTTATCTTTTTTTTTCAAGCTTATATTTAATTCTGTCTATTAAATCCCATCCCAGCAAATTATAATCTGCTTCTGGAACTAATCAAAATGGTCCAACTCCAAATTTACATGCTGATTCTAATTGTACATTCTCAATTATGGGAGCCGAAAAGGGTTCTCCACTGGCCCCTACTAATTGGATATGTTTTAATGAAGGTTTATATCCTTTAGGTACTCGTTGGACAGTGGACTGCTCTGCCCCAGAGTCTAGTAAAAATTCGAGTACCTCTTGCTGAGGACCCACTTTCAAATTTATCAAGGGCTCTGATGATTTTATATGGGTCTGAAATAAATAGAGCCCCTGACTTCTCTAATCCTGTTCAAATACCTTCTCCTCTTGAATCCTCTGTCTACAATTCCTCTTCAAATGCCCTTTCTTGTGACAATAAAAACATTCAACTTCACTCAAATCCCTTTTCCCAACAGGTTTTCCAGGCCCTTGGGGTCCCTTAATAAACCCTCTTTCTCTCGGGTTACGAACCCCCTCCCGTACTGCAGCCACCAGCAACTTAGTCTGCCTTTTCTGAAACTCCTCCTCCCTCCTTGCATACACTTTCTGAGCCTCTCTCAACAACTCATCCAGGGGTTTTTCTTGCCAATCCTCTGTTTTTTCTAACTTTTTCCTTATATCCGGCCAAGATTTAGCCACAAATTGGGTTTTAAGGAGGGCTTGTCCCACAGGTGTAATGGAATCAATGCCTGAGTACAATTGCATGCATTTTCGGAGACGTTCCAACCAATCTGTTGGGGTCTCATCCTTCTTTTGCTCCTCTTTAATTGCTTTATTAATATTTTGTTCCCTCAGGACAGATTCCTTTACCCCTTGGATTATTATGGCCCTTAAATCACCCATGTTATTACGCCCTGCCGGTTCTTGATGATTCCAATGACGATTTTGCATGAGCCACTTAGTGTCTGCAGCAGGTCCGGCCTGATGTGTTAGATCCCAAACCCGCATCCCTGCCCTCCGTATCATGTCTCGTTCCTCGGCCGTAAATAATATGGCAAGGATGGCCTGGAGTTCTTCCCAGGTGTATGTGTTGGGATCCAAAAACTGATCTAAACGTTCGGCCACCCCCAAAGGATCCTCTAGTAGGTTACCCATTTCCTTCTTAAAATCCCTGACATCCCCGGTATTAAGGGGAGCCGACACATACCCAATGCGCTGGTTGTTCCCACCCGGCATCGGCACCTCCCTCAAGGGATATAGGTTCTGCCTAGCCTGACTCCGGGTAAATGGTCTCTGTGGTTCCTGTGGTAACAGTGGTGCTTGTGCTTGTGGTAACGGTGGTGCTTGTGCTTGTACTTCCCCTTGTGCTTCTTCATCTTCTTCCTCAGGGAGGGCATAGGGAGGTGGGTATAATAATTCATCGCTCCCCCCTTTCCTTTTTCCTTTTTATCTTTTAGTGGATACAAGGAGACATTTCTATCAGTCTTGTGTGTGTCCCTTGGAAGCCAAAGAGAGGCATACTCACTTTCCTCTGCGTTCCTGGGGATCTTACTGTTTACCCAGATGTTCAAGTCCTGTTGGACCCACTCATCAAAAGAGCTAAATGGGGGCCATGTTACTTCTGGTCCATGAATTGATTTTCCTTCCCATACCTCAATACTATAATAAATCATCTTTTCTCTATTTTTTTCTTTTCTCCAGGGTGATTCATCCCAATATTTCAACATTAGCCCTAACAGGCTGTCGGGAGGGATCTTGGGCAACTTCCCTTTATTCCCTCAAATGGACCCAGAAGGCTTGCTCCCCTTCTGTCCCATCTTCCAGAGCCCCCTCAGTCACTCACACACACGCTTGTTTGTGGCCCAGGTCCTCGCGAACTGTGGGAACCACGCTAATGAAGGGTACCGCTCTCACTTGGCCTCCAGGAGACCTCTCAGACACCAGGCTCTGGGAACACCAACCCCAACCAAACGGTATCCCAATCTTATACTTACCCCTTCCGGGGTCTTCGCTTGGTCTTCGTGCGCACAAAATTTAACGGGTTCCGCGGTTTCCTTTTGCTTGCTTACCAAATTTGGAGGTCCGGAATGCCAGGTCTGAGGAATAGAGATCCTCCACACCAGGGCTATCCGAAAACAGGGATAGGGCACCTCCCTGGAGGGGGATCCCCTAAACCACAGATCCCAGGATCTGAGTCACGGCACCAAATGGTTATAAATTTTTGTGACAAAATAGAAGGGACAATTTATATAATAATTAATGAAAGCAAATTTTTATTAATTCAGCAAGCAGTAAAGCAAGCAAAAACCCAGCTGGGGGTGAGCCGGAGGACACTTCCTCTTAAGTGTCCTGCACACGGCGTGCGCCTTGGCTGAGGAGGTTCCCTTTTTTATACAGTCCCTGCATCGATGTCTTCCTGGATCGCATCTGAGCCTGTGCCTCCTGTTGCTAGGGGGTCTTCTTCTGCCTCTTGGTGGTCATGGGTAGGGGTCTTCCTCTGCTTTTTGGTGGTCGTGGGTAGGCAATTCTCCTTAATAAGGAGATGTTCTACTTCCCCTTTGTACAGCTGAATAGCATCCTGCAGCTTCAGCTCTGCAGTTTCAGCCTCTTACCTTCACAGCCGGATATGTGGTCATTATGGTTAGGCGTTTCTGCACTGTTAGTTTTTAAAACAACTTTAACAATCATATTTTATTTTAGTAATCATATTAAATTTGATTAACAAACAATAAAAAATTATTACAGGATTAAAACTAGGAAAGTCTCAGCTATCCCATACTGAGAGACCTATATTCCCAAGTTCTAAATACCCTATCTGCTAGCAGTTTTTCTTTCTGTGAAAAACAAAGTTCACTCCTGTAAAATTTTAAAAAGGTTTAATAAAGACAATAAGAGACATAAAATAAAGCAAAGAGTTATGGCCAGGTGCCTTGGTGCGCTGCCAAGAGCACACCTGGTATCTCGGGAACACCCTTTTTATCCCATCCTGCTGTGAGAGTTTAATACATATTCAAAGCATGTCCCCCTCCCTGGTTCCACCTTCTTAGAACATGCTCTGTATGGTTTTTATTTCTGCTGGTCAGCATTATTTCTGCTGGTCATCATTATTCTTGCTGATCCACATTATTTTGAGTCTGGTTTCCTTTCTTCTGCAAATGGTCAGTGTCGATAACAGTCCGGGCCCCTCATCCTTCCTTTGAGAGCAGCTGGGCTTCATATCCTTCCCCTGCTGCCAACAGACTGGTCCTGGCTGCTGATAACAGTTTGGTCTCCATTTCCTGCTGCTGATAACAGCCTGGTTTCCACTGTTCTTCTGCTGGAAACAGCTTAGTCCTTCCATTGTCCTGTCTGTTGGAGTTGCCTTGTCCGGATGAAACATATCCCTACTGTTCAGAATTCCTTTCTAAGCCTATGACTTGCTAAGAGAGAGAAGAATATAGCAAAAGCATATAACATTTATCATAATACTTGTGAAAAGCCAATATTTACAATATGAATACACAACAATACCTCCTTTTGGTTTTTTTTATAAATAATTTGGCTTGAGCAATAATTCTTGTTTTCTAGCTTCTAGCACTCGTTCATTCTTTTCACAAATCAATTTAGCTTCTTCCAACAGGTCTTTCACATTATTTTGTTTTCTTAATACCGTGATTTTTTGTGCCGTTCCAGATGTAGTAAATTTTGGGTCTGTAGGCATCATTAGTATTTGCATGCCTTGCACTACTTTGGTGATTAGTTGAATGAAACAGGGGATTAGACAAGGAAGGAATATTAAACGAGCTGTAGCACATAGGAGGAAGAAACCTAGCTTCTTCCACCATTCTGTCCCCAACATGTTATTCCACCAATTAGTGGTCATCATTGACTCCCATTTTTGGACTGGCACATGGGCTATTTTTCTGATATTCTTGGCGATATCTAGAACGGCATTTCCATTGTCATCAATTTGCCAACAACAATCTGATGTATTAAATTTCCCGCAAACACCCCCCTCTTCAGCCAATAGATAGTCCAAAGCCAGTCTATTCTGATATATTGCAGCTCTGGCTTGACGTTGCTGACTGACTATTAATTCCATAGCCCCAGCTGTTTCATTGGTTATGATTTCTACTACAGCTTGGAGTCTTATAATGCGATTTAGCATGTAAATTGGGGATCAATATCCCCAACTTCCATCTTGTGCCCAAGTAGCTGGCCCATATGTTTCTAGTATGCGTTCAGGGGGCCATTCCTCATCTCCCCATTTTTGAGGTCCTCCAAACAATTCCCTTTAATTTCTTTTTAGGTACTCATGAACCGGCACTCTCAATTGATCTCCGTCTGGTCCTGGCAAAAGGAAGGATCCTGGCTGAATGATTCCCAGAGTACAATTCCCTTTCCATTGTGAAGGGAGCTTTGGGTATGCCCTTCTCCCACATATCCAAAATAAGCCATCTGGTGCCTTCTAATAATCATTTTTCTGTTGATTTATATTTTCCCAAAATTTAGATATTTCTGGGATTCCAGAGTAAGGATTTTTCCCTTTACCATTACATCTGGAGAGTCTGGTTTGATTATCATACACACAATTCTTTTCTTTTACTTTTCCTTGAGTTCAATACAGAGTTGATTCCTCTGGGATCTACCATGTAGAAGTTCCATTGCTAACCTTATACCTTTTACAGGGAGTATTTCCTATTTCTTTAAGAAATTTCTTCCCTGTCTGCCATAAACATTCTTCCCCTATCACTGTTGAACTTAGAATCCATCCTTCTGGTCGAGTCCCCCCTCTTATATTGGTCTGGTTCCACTTAAGGAGTTCCACCAGGCCTATGCTACTACTTTTCCATGGCCATTCCTCCGTCATCAAAGCTTCTCCACAGACCCAACTGTGAAAAACGAGGTTCACATAATTTTTATAGAATTTAAAAGTTTAATAAAAAAACAATTAGGAGAGAAAAATAAAGTATACAGATACGGCCGGGTGTCTCTGCATTCAGCTAAGAGAGCACACCTTACTAACAAAGGATTGTCCCTTAAAAATAGAATCCTACTACATATCCATAAATTCTCATACATATTCATACATTCTTCTTAGGATCTTTGGTGTTCTTCTGTTTAGTTTTCTCTTGCCCCCTTCCCAATAGATCAATCTTCTTGGCGCCATTGAGATTTACATTCTCTGATACCAGGAACGCAATAAATTCCTCCCCCAGAGCTCTGGTCACTGCTGTCTTCATCTGGCTAAGATAGTTTACAAATGCAGGAGTTCTCTAGCTATTTTTTTTTTCCTCAGTCTTTGGGTTATACAAACAAAGACAGTTTTTATTTTAATACTATGCCATAACCTAACATATATGTATTATACTACTATTTCTAAATTTCATCAATAACAGAAATAAAGAAAACTATATTAATACAACAAAATTTCTCATTCTTATACACATAACATTCATCTTAATATTTGCGAAAAGCCAATAACATAAAATGTATCTATAACAAAACCCCCCTTTTTCTTTTCATGAATCATTTGGCTTGAGCAATATTTCTTGTCTTCTAGCCTTTATTATTTGCTCATTTTTTTTTCCAAATTAATCTTGCTTCTTCAAGAGGATCTTCTATGTTGTTCTGTTTCTTTAACACCATAATTTTTTGTGCCGTTCTAGATGTAGTCAAGTTTGGATCTATAGGCATTGTTATCACTTGCATACTCTGAACTACTCTGGTGATTAGCTGAATAAAGCAGGGGATTAAACAAGGAAGAAATATCAAGCCAGTTGTAGCACACAAAAGGAAGAAGCCTAACTTTTTCCACCATTCTATTCCCAATAGATTATCCCACCAACTGCTTTTTAGTATTGGGTCCCATTTTTGAACTGGTACATGTGCTATTTTTCTGATATCATTGACTATATCCAGAACGGCATCCCCATTGTCATCTATTTTTAAACAACAATCTGATGTATTAAATTTCCCACAAACAGCTCCTTCTTCAGCTAACAAATAGTCTAAAGCCAGCCTATTCTGATATATTGCAGCTCTGGCTTGACGTTGCTGAGTGGATATTAATTCTATTACCCGAGCAGTTTTATTTGTTATTACTTCTACAACTGCCTGGAGCCTTATGATGCGATTTAGCATATAAACTGGGGTTCGGTATCCCCAACTCCCATCTTGTGCCCAGGTGGCTGGCCCATAGGTTTCCAATATGCGCTCAGGGGGCCATTCTTCATCTCCCCATTTTTGAAATCCTCCAATCTCCTCCCTTTTGCTTCTTTTTAGGTCCTCATATACTGGCACTCCTAGTTTGTCTCCATTTGGTCCTGGCAGAAGAAAAAATCCTGGCTGTATAATTCCCAAAGTACAACTCCCTTTCCATCGTGGGGGGAGTTTTGGGTATGCTCTTTTTCCACATATCTAAAATAAGCCATCTGGTGCTTTCCAAAAATCAATTTCCTGTTGATTTAAGTTCTCCCAGAGTTTGGAGATTTCAGGTATACTAAAGTAAGGATTCTTGCCTTTATCCTTTGTCTTGGTTCTAGAAGACAGGTGTCTGCTAGGGAGAGCAGGAGCCTCCCTTGGGATGAAAGAATGTAGACCCCCTCCCTCCGAATTATTATAAATTTGAAATCAAGGGGCTTTCAGGCAGAGATCTGGGGATAGGAATAACAGTTCTTTACTAGTATAACCAGGCAAACAAACAAACAATAACTACAGCAATAACAAGAACACAGAACCAGGGACCCCGGGACAGCTTTCTTGGCTGAGATGGGATGGAGGAGAGGTTTTGTTTTCACAAACCCCTCGGGCAGTCAGTCCCGGTGCTCCTGCAGGGCTCCGAGGAACAGTCGGCTGGAAACAGCAGGGACGAGCTGAGATCCTGGGCCGGTGGCTGAGGTGTATCAGCAGCTCCGCGGCGGTGGCTGCCACACGTCCCGGCAGGGCAGGGGGTGCGAGGCCACCAACCAAGAGGGGAGAAGGAGAAGAAGCAGCCTCTCCGTCTGGGTGATGGCGAAATTCCCTTCTGTCCACCGCAGCAGCTCCGCGACCCAGCACACGAACGTCCTTCCCCGAAGCCGAAGAAAAGCCAGCTAAAAACTGTCCCCACCCTCCATTTCTGCCCCCTTCCCCCCCCCCCCCCCCCCGGGCCCGGCTACTCTTTGTCTGTTGTCAATCACCCCTAAGTACCGGTAGTTAGGTTGTCCCAGCACATAATGGGTAAAAATTCCCCGTGCAGGCCAGAACGACAAAACAAAAAAAAAAAGGACACCTAACCCTCAACATCCTTACATTGAAACAGTTTAGTTTCATTATTATATATGCGATCTCCTTCTTTTGTTTTTCTGGGAGCCCAGTACCAAGTTGGTTCATCTGGGATCTACCATGTGGAAGTTTCATTACTAACTTTATATCTCTTACAGGGAGTATTTCCTACTTCATTAAGGAAATTCCTCCCCGTGCGCCAGAGACATTATTCTCCTATCACTGTTGAGCTTAAAATCCACCCTTCAGGACGGTTTTCTCTCTTTGTAATTGTTTGGTTCCATTTTAGGAGTTCAATTGGACCTAAGCTGCTGCCGTTCCATGGCCATTCTTCTGATGTCAAAGCCCCTCCACATACCCAACAGTTATTAATGTTAAGTTCTTTACTGATTCTCTCTCTCAACTCTACAAACTGTTTTTTTCCCAGTCTTGAGATATCTATTTCTTTTTCTAATTGTTCCAGTTTTGTATACAAATCTTGAAGTGAAACTGACACAGGAATAGATTGCTGTGCTGGTTTTGCCTTTTTGCTTATCAGTTGTTCTTTTACTAAATCTTGGGTTTTGCTCCCAATAATATATGTAAAACAAATCCATCTCTCCCCTTTTGGACATTCACTTCCTAACCTATTACCACTTGCTCCCAAATTTTCTGTAACCCAATATTTTTTCCCACTGTTATAAATGCAAAGGCAAATTTGGGTTAAATAAAAGAACAATTTATTATAAAACAATTTTTATAAAAAATAAACAATGAGGAAAAACCACAAAAAAACAAACAGCGCAGCGCTGGGTGGACAGGGGTCTATACCCAAAGGTATAGGTGTTCCCAAATCCACGAAGGAGGGTAGACTGTCCGGGGTTTTTATAGGGATTTTGTGCCTTGAGGCCAAATTCCAGGCAGGCACCATTCACCAAGGGTCCTTGATTGTTGGATGAATTGATTTCCTGGCGTTGGAGAATAGAGTCAAATAGACGTCCGGGCAGAGTCTCCTCATATGTAAAGAAGTTCTGAGTGTTCCTTGATTTCATTTTGGTTCAGGCCATCTGGATGGGATGGTTGGATCCGGGTTGGAGCTGATGGATATCTCGGCTGGACTTTTTCCCTTTGTCTGCCTGATTGCTTCCCCAACGGTGGCCTGCAAGGCGGGGTGTTTCAGGTCCGGTGATGAGTATCTCGTCGGAGCCTTTCCCTGTCAGCCTGATGGTTCATGTCCTGTTCATTCTTTTCCGTTGATGGGCGCCGAGCTTGTCCCTGTCAGCCTGATGGTCCATGTCCTGTTTGCATCTTCAGTCGGGGTTTGCAGGGAGGGGTGCCCAGGTGCGTGTGTGGAGTCCAAAAGATAGCCATCTCGGCCTGGCTCCTTTCTTTGTTTAGCTTAATCATTCGTGTCCTGCTTTTTCTTTCAGGCTGATGAACGTCGCCTAGGGTCGTTACCGCCTGAATGGGTAGTTACTGCTGGGTTTGGGGAAATTCTTCGGCCACACTATATTTTATATACTTTTTACATTGTTATAAATCTAGTTATATACTTATTTATTCTTTCACGAATTTTTATCCAAGGTTACATTTATCACACCATTATGCATACAGTTACCTAGTTTGGATGGGTTATAACAGTGACTGTTGATACGGGTATGAGTGACAAAAAAGGAACCTCGGTGTCTTTGCATATACAGCTTTCGGTAGCATTTATGGCACGTGTTTGCTGATATTCCAAAAGAGAAAAGACAAAAAATGAATGACAAAAAAAAGGAGTAACAGAGGTCCGGTATGGCTTGTATTCCCACTGTTATAAATGCAAAGGCAAATTTGGGTTAAATAAAAGAACAATTTATTATAAAACAATTTTTATAAAAAAATAAACAATGAGGAAAAACCACAATAAAATAAACAGCGCAGCGCTGGGTGGACAGGGGTCTATACCCAAAGGTATAGGTGTTCCCAAATCCACAAAGGAGGGTAGACTGTCTGGGGTTTTTATAGGGATTTTGTGTCCTGAGGCCAAATTCCAGGCAGGCACCATTCACCAAGGGTCCTTGATTGTTTGGATGAATTGTTTCCCTGGCGTTGGAGAATAGAGCCAAATAGACGTCCGAGCAGAGTCTCCTCATATGTAAAGAAGTTCTGAGTGTTCCTTGATTTCATTTTCGGTTTGGGCTCTCAGAGTGAAGTATCCAAGTCCGGTGTGGAGTCGACAGATATCTCGGCTGGGCTTCCACTTATTGTCCGGCCTGTTTGCATCTTCAGTTGGGGTTTGCAGGGAGGGGTGCCCAGGTGCGGTGTGGAGTCGATAGCCATCTCGGCCTGGCTCTTTTCTTTGTTTAGCTTAACCGTTCGTGTCCTGCTTTTTCTTTCAGGCTGATGAACGTCGCCTAGGGTCGTTACCGTCGTTACCGCCTGAATGGGTAGTTACTGCTGGGTTTGGGGAAATTCTTCGGCCACACTATATTTTATATACTTTTTACATTGTTACAAATCTAGTTATATACTTATTTATTCTTTCACGAATTTTTATCCAAGGTTACATTTATCACAGTCCCCCGCCTAATAATCCATCACATTAAAAATTCGTGTTATTTTATCCAATTCTACGGGGGAAGGACTATAATTTTCACTCACATTCATTTTCTTCCTAGTCTGTTAACGAATTCTCACAATATTCTTGTGACAGGTTATGTTTATTTTGTTTTCAGGGTCCATCCCTTCTTCATCTCTGGAGAAGCAGAACACTTGGTCGAATTGCAAACATACTCAGTCATCATTACTTTTTAACAAATCAAGAATTATCGGTTCATTATTAAAAGAGGCTTTTTCTTCATGTTTTAAATTTTTACCTTCCCAATACACTTTCCCCCCATGGTACACATTTTTAAGTTTGCTTTATTGTAACATAAAGGGTTAACCTTATAATATGCTAAAAAGGTGGATTGTCTTTTTCCTCTTATCCAGACAGTTTTGTTACATTGGCTGCAGATTGGAATTGGAGGGAGCATTCCCACTTCTCTCTTATACCTGAAGTGGGTAGCTTTAGTTTTTTTTCTCATAGGAGTTTTAGACTGCCCGTCCTTAAAACTTGCCCCTGAGTGGTAACACCAGACCTCCCCCTTTAATTCACAAAGATTATACTGAGTGCTGTTAGACAAACAACGTTCCGGAGGACAATAGTTAACTATTCGTCTGGTATCTGTGGCAGTCTGACACTGCTCACACTTCCCCAGGAGACGCTCCCCCGGAGGTACCTCGGGAATCATTCCCTCGGCCAAGCACACGGCTAGACTCAGGACAGTCAGGATTCCCCACCGGTGTATCCCTCTGCCTTGCCCTTCGCCCGTATAGAAATATACGGCGGGGATTACCATCTTCTCGGCAGCAAGGATATTCTTCAGGGGCCCTTGTAGTCCTAATGGCGTACTTTCTCTTGAAAGCAGCCCACCGAGACGACTTAATTGTGTCTGTCCTGCACGGTACTTTGACTGTTTTTTTTTGGCACTCAATTTCTAAAGTTTCTGCCTTGGAGTCTAGTTTACCTCTAATCCCCTTTTGAAAAAGCAGGTACCACTCAGGAGAGTCAAGTTCTAAAAACCCCGCCCGGGTGACAAGTATTAAGAAACGGCTAGTCAGCTCCTGTTCTTTAGTCAGACAATTGGTACACAATCCCTTAGGTTTGTACTCTCCCCAACAGTGGGTTACTCAAATTTGTTTACAATAAGCACATTTAAAATGTATAAATGGAAAACAATCACAGTTTGCGTTGATGTAACTTATCTGGTTTGTAGCTCTACGATCTCAGAACAATCATGTACTAATTTTTCTGAATAGAAACTGAGCAGGATTTTTGTGCAGTGGTTTTCAATTCTAAACCGGGTGAGCTGATTAAGATGGCTTCATATTTTAGAAGCCTGGAATCAGTCAGCCACTTCTCTGCTTTTTGCTGCAATATGTTTCTCACGTCGTGGGGAGTGTAAACTACCAGGGGAGGAAAAGTTATTTTCTTCGCTTCTCCCACTAACAGAGCCACTGCTACAATTGCTTGTAAACACGTAGGCCAACCCCGACTGACTGGATCTAAGATCTTTGAAGCCTATAGGCTTCCTTTTGTCTGCCCATTCCTGAGTCAGGACTCCCTGTGCTGTTTGTCCACTCACATCTACAAACAACTGGAATTCTTTATTCGTATCTGGTAGAGTTAGTACCGGGGCAGTCATAAGAACAGTTTTTAATTTCTGGAAATTAGACTCATCCTGTTCAGTCCACTTCAGCCTGTCAGTGTTTAATCTTTCATACAAAAACTTCACTTTTTCACTGAAACCCTCAATCCACTGCCTGCAATATCCCAAGAGCCCTAGAATTTGTCTAATTTGCCTTTTTGTTTTTGGTGCAGGCAATGCAAGGATGCCTGCTACCCTCTCCGGGTCCAATTTTTTTTTTTTTTTTTTTTTTTTTTTTTTTTTTTTTTTCCCTTGAGATATCCAATGTCCGAGGTATTTTATTTTTTATTTCAGGCTCTGTGAATTGCAGCTTGGATTTTGATACTTTCAAACCTTTCCTTCTTAGAAAGTTTAACAAGGCAATCGTGCTTTTCCTCACGCTCTCTTCAGTCGGTCCAGCTATTAGCAAGTCATCTACATATTGCAAAAGCTTTGTCCTGTCCTCAAGAGCAAATTGGGTTAACATTTGTTCTAAAACTTGTCTGAAAAGGTTCGGAGACTCCACAAACCCCTGGGGGAGGACCGTCCACCTTAGCTGTTGCTTACGGTTTGTATCTGGGTCCTCCCACTGAAATGCAAAATAATCTCTACTCCTTTCATCCAGAGGGCAAGTCCAAAAAGCATCTTTCAAATCAATCACACTATACCACACATCTTCTGGTGTGAGTCTATTTAGTAAAGTATAGGGGTTGGCCACCACCGGGAATCTAGTCCGGGTCTTAGCGTTTACCGCTCGTAGGTCCTGGACCAATCGGAAACTGCCATCCGTCTTTCTTACAGCCAGGATGGGGGTGTTGTGTTGAGACATGCAAGGTTCTAAAGTACCCCCTTTTAGGAGGTCATCAATTATTTGTTTCAACCCCCTTCTCCCTTCCATCGGGATGGGATATTGTTTAACCCTTATAGGGTCTTCAGAGTTCTCGATTTCTATTTTGATAGGTTTGATATCTAGCTTTCCTACCTCTCTCTTTGAATGCCATACTTCAGGGTTTATTTTCTTCTCATCTTTAGGAGTCAACTTAAATATTTTCACCACCAATTTAGAATTTTTTTAATCATGATATTAATTCTTAAAGCGACAATCATGTCCCTTCCCAACAAATTGTAATCTGCTTCTTCCACTAATAGTAAATTCCCTACGCAAATTTTATTTTCAGATTCTATTTCCACATCTTTTATTACAGGCACTTCAAAGGGGTCTCCCTTTGCACCGATTACAAAAACTTTTTCTCTGCTAGCCACACATCCGTATGGCAATTTCTGCAGGGTACTTCTTTCTGCCCCAGTATCCACAAGAAAACTTACCTCCTGTCGTTGGGGTCCCACTTTTAATTTTATCAAGGGCTCCTTGGATGTTCCGGTCCTCAAATTAAAGAGCCCCTGACACCCCTAATCTTCCTGAAAAATTTTCTCATCTTTTATTCTTTGTTTACAATTCCGCTGAACGTGTCCTACCTTTTTACAGTAGTAGCATTCAGGGGGTTCTCTCCGTGGGGCCGGGGCTGCCCGGTGAGAACCTCGACTTTTTCCGGGTAGTATTTTAAACTTACCCTGCATCTGCTCTTGTTTCTGGACCTCTTTCACCGCAGTTACTAAAACCTTAGCTTGCAATTTCTGCTTCTCATCCTCTCTCCTCATGTATACTTTTTGAGCTTCCCTTAGGAGCTCCTGGAGGCTTTTATCTTGCCACCCCTCGATCTTTTCTAATTTTCTCCTAATGTCTTCCCAAGATTTAGCAACGAATTGTGTTTTTAACAGAACCTCCCCCACAGGAGAGTTCGGGTCAGTCGCAGAGTAAATCTGTAAACTTCGCCGTAATCTCTCGATCTATTCAGTGGGTGGTTCCTCTTTTCCTTGACACTCTCTAAAAACTTTGCTAATATTCTGGCCCCTAGGGACCGCTTCTCTTATACCTTGTACAATTATGCTCCTTAAATTCATCATGTTCCGTCTGCCTTCCTCCGTCTGTGCATTCCAGCTCGGGCTTACACTAGGCCATTTCTGGTTACCTGGCGTCCCCTGTGGATTGCGTCTGTCCCAGTCTCTGATACCGGCTTGTTTAATCATCTCTCTTTCCTCCTGATTAAACAATGATCTCAGGATTGCCATAAGATCGTCAAAGGTATAAATACTACTCCCTAAAAATTCATCTAACCTCTCAGCCACACCAAAAGGGTCATCTAACAACCGCCCCATCTCTTTTTAAATGCTCTTACATCTCCAGAGTTAAGGGGTACATTCACAAAACCGATCACTCCCGGGGCCGTCGGTACTTCCCTAAGAGGGAACAACCGGTGCCCCTCTTCACTCTCTCCCCATTCATTATCCATCATTCTCGCTCTCAAACGGGTTCTACTTGCGGGAGGGGAGTTGGTGATTGTGGGTTGCCTCCCCGTTATCAATTGTGGGAATTCTGCCGCCACCCGGCTGAAGGGAGGGATCCCCTCCGTTGTATGGGAGGGTCCCGGTTGTGGCGGCTGGACCGGCAAGGACGGATAGGGTGATCCCCAGCCTTGTGCAGGAAAAACCTCCGAGGAGGTTGCTGTGGTTACGGTGTTTACAGGCGGGGAAAGGGGAAGGGCTGCCGGCATCGCTGCCAGCCCCGAGTCTCCCACTTGAGACATATGCATCTCAGTGGGTTGGTCTCGGGGGCCCAAGGGTGCTGAAGGCACCACTTGATCTGCAGAGGAAGGTCCCGCCGGTCCACGATATGGGGGTGGTAAGTGATCGAGGGGTTCCCAGGACTCAGCTCTCGACTCACGTTTTTCTTTTTGTTTTATTGGGAATAGCCCTACTCTGACATTTACCCAGAGCTTAGCATATTCCTTCTCCTCAGGATCTGAGGGGACCTTGTTTCTCCACATAGGAGAATAACTTATTACACGTCCATTTTTCAAATGTGCCTAACACTGGCCAAGTGAGATGACTCTCTCAACTCCCTGTCCTCCCCAAACCTCCATACAATAATGTATCAATTTTTCCTTTGATTTCCCCTTCCTCTGGGGACAATCTTCCCAGTGTTTTAGCATCCACCCCAAGGGACTTTTCCAGTGGGATGTCTGGTGATCCCTCCCCCTGATCGGAGGAATCTTTCCCTGTGCTTCTTCTTTGAAGCTTACTCTTTTTCTGCCCCATACTTCGCAAATATATTTTCTTACCTTTCTTCGACTTCTCCGGGAGTGCGGTTATCTGTTTCTGCGTTGTGTACTTACTCTAGGAATCCAAAATTTTGCGCCGATACTCAACCCTTCAGCGAGCTGAGCTGAGGTCTCTTGTAATCGGTACTTTTGATCCTCTTCTGGACCTCTACTGGGTGTCCGTTAACTAAAAGGGTTTACCAGTTCCCCCGAGCTCGACAGGACGTATCCCCTTCCCCTTTTAGTTCCTTGCGATCAGTCCCCGAGACACCCTTTGGCCTCAGGTTTTTACAAGTGTGTGTCGAGAGAAAAAAAACTTTCACACTCTGTATCGCTTCCTTCGCGGCCGGCCAAATTTCCCTCGCGGGGAGGATGGAAACGCGGCCTTGAAGTCCAACACTCGCCCCGTGATCAGATCACGTCTCACACACTCGCCTCGCCTGATCGCCCACTCAACCAGCAGTACTTACTAACAGCTATTTTCCTGCGTGGGTGTCTTTGTGCACAATAGACGTTTTACGAGCAAAACAAGCCGCGGCTTCCCGAAGGCTCCGTGCCTTCCCGAGCTCTCCGATCCGGATCCTTTTCCTTTTTATTGTGGTTTTTATCTCAGCCTAAATTTGGTTCGGATGTCAGAATGAACTACGGGGGCTCTCAACTCACCAGGCCGCCAAAATCAGCGGGGGTACCCGTCCTGGGCAGTGAGATTCCCCGCAGTTTCTCCGATCCGAGTTCACAGCACCAATCTGTTATAAATGCAAAGGCAAATTTGGGTTAAATAAAAGAACAATTTATTATAAAACAATTTTTATAAAAAAATAAACAATGAGGAAAAACCACAATAAAATAAACAGCGCAGCGCTGGGTGGACAGGGGTCTATACCCAAAGGTATAGGTGTTCCCAAATCCACAAAGGAGGGTAGACTGTCTGGGGTTTTTATAGGGATTTTGTGTCCTGAGGCCAAATTCCAGGCAGGCACCATTCACCAAGGGTCCTTGATTGTTGGATGAATTGATTTCCTGGCGTTGGAGAAAGAGTCAAATAGACGTCCGGGCAGAGTCTCCTCATATGTAAAGAAGTTCTGAGTGTTCCTTGATTTCATTTTCGGTTTGGGCTTCTCAGAGTGAAGTATCCAAGTCCGGGGTGGAGTCGACAGATATCTCGGCTGGGCTTCCACTTATTGCCCGGCCTGTTTGCATCTTCAGGTGGGGTCTGCAGGGAGGGGTGGTGCCCAGGTGGCGGTGTGGAGTCGATAGCCATCTCGGCCTGGCTCTTTTCTTTGTTTAGCTTAACCGTTCGTGTCCTGCTTTTTCTTTCAGGCTGATGAACGTCGCCTAGGGTCGTTACCGTCGTTACCGCCTGAATGGGTAGTTACTGCTGGGTTTGGGGAAATTCTTCGGCCACACTATATTTTATATACTTTTTACATTGTTACAAATCTAGTTATATACTTATTTATTCTTTCACGAATTTTTATCCAAGGTTACATTTATCACACCACCTCCCATGCCTATGGGGTTGCTGCCCATAGCAGGTGTATATTATCTTCTTGGTGGCGACTACAGTGGCCAACCCGGTCTTGCCCTCTATTTCCTTATCAACTCCTTTTTGTCAGTTTCCAGGCAAATAGCTTTTAGCACTTCCTAATTGTAATTTCCCACTGTTCCTCAGGTATTTCTCACTCAACAGGCACTAATAATTCCCATCCACAAAGCAAAGTTATTATTTCAGTTGTTCTTAATTCAGTCTGGAGAGAGGATCGATTTAGCACTCTACATTTCATGTAAAGAGAACGACAATTGTGTGTACTATAATACAAATTTTCTTTACAATTTAAATACTTACATTTAATTCAGCTAGCATGTCTTAGGATGTTTGAGACAGGGTATATGGTATGGCACTGATGGGAGTTGTAATTCTCCCTCCTCTTTGTATAAGTCACAGGCAAGAGCCAGAACTTGGGAATTTCTTAATTTGAAACAGTCCGGAGGTTTGAGGTGGGAGTATTCCTTCCCAAGGTGGGTACCTGAGATGTTTTAAAGCTTGTCCAGGCAGCACTTGAAACCACTGGTATAAGCTAGGCTTTACTTCTCAGGTAGGTGCTATTCTCTGTACATTCCTTGGATCATGTGGATTTTCCCAGTTCATTACCACCCAGTCCCCGTTTTAGAGTCAATTTGGTATCACCCGGTTCAGAAGTTACAGTCCACTCCTCAGGTCTCTTCACAGGTCCTTTGATTCTGCTGGCGTGGATCCACCCTCGTTCCCCCTGGTCCGGATTGCAGCCTCCATTGTCAGCAGTACCCCTGAAAAGGGACCTTCTCATTGTGGAGTTAAGGATTGTTTCTTTTCCATGTT